>NC_052613.1:50772287-51119211 GCF_016545825.1 Eucalyptus grandis | reverse complement strand
AAAAATAAGATAAATTATAAATAAACAAAAGGAGAGAGAATCTCCAGTCATGCCCCCACCATCGCCAGCCTTTCCAAGCGATGGTTGGGCGATGACAGCCGGGGGTGCAAGTTTCTCAACTCTCTCCTTATTTTTAAAATTTAATTTAAATACAAATGATAGTAAAAGATATTGAAAGAAAATCATATTTTAACTAGATCATGCCACTTAAAATAGAGAAAAATATTGAAAGAAAATCATGTCAGCATTTTTGGTTAAATGGTGGAATTAATAAGAGGGCTCTATAATATTAATTTGATAAATTTTATGATTTAATTTTTTTGATAAATTTTATGTCTTAATTGTGCTTCCATGATAAATTTTAAAAATTTTCTTTTGATTGAAGTGGACTTGAAGAGTTTTCAATAAAAACTTAAGACAGGCCACATGCTTCACTTCGGAGTTAGTAGAAATCGCTACGCTCCCCATGTACACGCGCCAAGGGGAACTGGAATCCGTCCGTACGATGATGCTCATTCCTCGTATAGTCATCGTCACGAAGTGCTTTGTACTGTCATTAACCCTGTCTCGGCCAATGAATAGCCTCTGCAATCACCTGCTTCGCGAAGAGACCTCGCGAAAGCGAAGGCAACGACGATGGTGCTGGAAGATCCCGAAGAGGACGACGCCCTGTCCTCCTCTCGCTACCGCTACGACGTCTTCCTCAGCTTCCGCGGCGCCGACACTCGCCACGGCGTCACGGATCGCCTCTACCGCGAGCTCGTGCTCAACGGCGTCCGCACCTTCCGCGACGAGGAAGGCCTCGAGGGAGGGGAGGAGATATCGTCGGGCCTCCTGGAGGCGATCGACGACTCGGCGGCCGCCGTGGCCGTCATCTCCGAGAGATACGCCGACTCGAGGTGGTGCCTGGAGGAGCTCGCGTACATCGTCGAGCGCCGGAAGCTGTTGCTCCCGGTGTTCTACAACGTGGACCCCTCGAACGTGCGGAGGCAGGCGGGCCCGTTCGAGCCGGATTTCCAGACGCTCAAAGAGAAGCACGGGGAGGAGAAGGTCGACCGGTGGAGGAAGGCCATGGAGAAGGCTGGTGGAATCTCCGGCTGGGATTCGAGGGTGAGGTGAGTAACTTATTACCCCGCGATTGCCTCCTTCGCACTTACTTCGAAAGTTCATGATGAATACGGTTTAGAATCAGCAGTCGATTGAACTTAAACCCTTCTTCTTCTTCCATCTTTGATCGGTCGCTTCTAATCTGAACTCGGAAACTGTGCTGCAGTTGCTGTTCATTTCTAGTCATTTCATCAAAACCGTATTCGGGGAAGTCAGACATACTCGATCTATCTTAAAATTTTTAAATATCCGTAATGTATTCCAAAGCCTCCGTCCCTTCCGGGCGCTCTGCAGAGGGCGACTCCGGGCAGTCTCTTGTGTGTATTCGAAGAGACAAATCGAAATGACGTGAAGAGTTCGGAAAAGGGGGCGTACGATGAAGGAATAAATAAAAGAAACTGCGTAATAAGCAAGCTGCCAAAGGGTATCTTGCTTTGTAGTGGTGCGTCGAACATGGTGGTTTGAAGAATTCCGATATGGACAATTAGGGGCAACACCGGCGCATTTTGTGCCGAGGAGCACGCGATCTATTAAAGTATTCCATCGAAAGTACTCCTTTGTCTCTGAAGTCTTCGCCTCGAGTTCTTCATCCTTGGAGCTTGCTGCTACTACCTGTAGATTATGTGACCCTTTGCTCTGATATCAATTGTAGAGTGCCCAGCTTTCGCTCTAATACCACTAAGAGGGTATGCGGAAGCGTTGTTATGGTAACACAAGAGAATTGTAATAAAAAACTCAAGACACTTGTTATACTAAACTATGGTACAAGTATAACTCTCAAATAATGTCTCTCACACAACTATTACAATACAACTTCTCTCCCACCACATACTCAAAATACTCACACTCAAACTAATTGATACAATGATATGCTCAGCTATTATATTTTCCCTTCTTGATCACAGAAGGATAGCTCACTCACACAAAGCTACTGAGGCTATAGTGCCTCTCTCTTAGAAGTTCACCGTTGCACATGGTGACTTCCTGTTCTGAAGCTCTCACTGCTAGAGGCTTTCCCTGAAGCTCACATGCATGTGGCTTCCCTAAAGCTCACCTTTGCACCTGGTGGCTTCCTTTCTGGCTTGAGGTTCTCCACCTGCGTGTGGCGTGACGTCCTCTCTCTGGCTTGGGGCTCTCTCCTTGAGTCTGCTCTGCCTGCGGTGGCTTGAGGCTGTTGAGCCTCTCTGAGACCTTTCGGTCTTGAGGCACTTCTGCCTTTGAGGCACTTTGGCCTGTCTTCAAATGCTTCACGTGCTGCCTTATTTATAAGCTGAGGCTGTCACTGCCTTTTGAGGATTGCCGACTTCAGTGTGAACTGAGAACAGCCACAACTTTTTCTTCACGTCCAAGTACAAGTTAGCAAGTTGACCTTGCTTCCCTTTCTTCTTTTGACTTTCTTCCCTAGGAACTTGCGGCTTCTAGAGGAAATAGAGAGAGGGAAAGGCATGCCTTTCATGCAAGAAGTAACTTCTCTTGATCATTGTTCTTTGCGTCTTCTATTAGGTGTTGACTCCAACACTTCCATGGACTTCTTCGCTTTTCTCGCGCTGGACACCACGGTTCCCGCTGCCGAGAAATTTCACTCTGCATTCCGCCATGCAATTTTTAATGGTGCCTGGTGCTTTCTTCTTTCTATGGCTTAAGTTGCTTCTTTCTCTGGCTTAAGTTGCGAGAGTGATCGAATATATATACATTTCGTATCAAACAGTGACAAGATGAACTTATTGTATAAATGATTTCTGATACGGTAATCTAATATAAGTTTATATATTCTGATGCATATGATCTAATACCACACGCCTAAATATGTTGAAACACATCATATCTGCGAAATTTAGGTTTAGTTGTAATCGTGGTATTCATTTTTAGTGGAGAACAATGCTGAGTTTTCTTTTGAAAGAAGAATACTAAAGTCGGAGGTGGCCAATCGGCCGCGCCTGTCACGCTAGGCTCGGCACACTATTGTGTCAGGCCCAGGCACGAGATCTTCCCGTGCCAAGCACGTTTTTTATTTATAAATAAATAAAAAATTTAATTAAAAATTAATCGAGGGGAATTAATGAAAAACACTCACCCAATTAAACACGGATAAAGTACAGCCTCATTTTCAAATAATCTGAAAAAAAAAAATCACATTTACAAATTTCCTGATAACGATCGCACACAAATTACACCAAAGAGAATGTCTAATAAATTCAATAACTTCTACATTGTGTCCCTCAACCATGCGGATGATAAAGTGTCTTCTTTGTCCTCTTGTTCATGTTGGCTACTTTTGGCCGCTCTCATTTCTCACAATAATCAGTCATATCCGTAGACAGCCGTTTCTACATCTTTCGCTGTCAAGCTACGCCTGTTGTCTTGTATGATCCACTGGAATTTACTTTACATATTGAACGTTCTTCTCCATCTAGCTAGCTCTGCAATTGCTTGGGGTTTTTCCGGGGAAGGGTCTTGATGGAGACTAGGTTAAAGTGATGCCCTTACAATTCCTCCCAACCATTGAATCGTTGCATTTCGTCATCATCGAATTTGGCTTGTTGTGAGGTAGAGTTGGCACGTATATATTGTTGTCACGGAATTCACTAAACGAGTCCTATGATAATTGCACGGTGAAATCCGGATTGAGTTAGGATGACTGGAAATGATTATTGTTGTTGATGTTGTTCTCCATTATGATGTTTAGAACATGTTCAAATCGTTGTAAGAAGAAAAAGGAGATGAAATTGGGAGAAAGTATTAAAAAAAAAAGTCATAAATCTATTGTATTGATATAAATTCAGTCATAAACATTTTAATTGAACCAATTAATCCTAAATCCTTTTATATTGATGCTGATTCAATCCATGCAGCCAATTTAGGCCAGAAATTGCTGACGTAGATATTAACCGTCGTACATCATTCTACGTGGCATGGCTCGCGATGTAAAATGACCGACGCTTACGTTGACATTTTAAAATAACTTTTAATAGTTCTTTTTAATTCTTTTAATTTTTTAATTTTTTTAATCTTTTCTTTTCTTTTCTTTTTTCCAATCAATGGCTGGCAAACACTGGGCAAGGGTTGCTAGAGCTCGTTAGCCATTGGATGAGGGTAGCGGTCAAATAAGTATACCCATGTTACATTTACTCCAAACTACCAAATACATGTATGACCATACCACATTTACCATAAATTGTGGTTCATCTAAGAATTTTTTAGCGTAAATGTGGCATAGGGATTTTGTGACGCAAAAATTAATTTGAAGCAATCGTGGCACGAATATATCAATTTGGGGCTGCGAGTGGTGTTAGGCCTATTTTTATTTGATTTCAAATTCAACACTTTCGTTCAAGTGGATGCTTATAATACACACATTGCTCAGTATACACCAATTTTGCATAACGACTTTTGGGTAACTAGCATTACTAAATAAGTTAACACGATGATAAATAATGATAATGATAATTCACAGTTATTTCTGTTTTGTCAGTGTGATACTCCATTAACGATAAAAAGAATGAGCACATACACAAGCTCCAAGCCATCAACGGTAAAAAGAATTGCAAAAAGAATTCCATCATATTCCGGAACGAAACACAAACTAGAAGTGCGTCGTTTCAACTTTATATTCAATTAATTTTGCATATTTAAATGATGTCTACAGTTTGCAACCTAATAATCAGTTGGAATTGCACGAGATTAATCACTCCTGACTCGTATAAAAGAATACATCTCTTTCCCAGCATGCGGATGAACATGTTTTATATTCTGAGGTTTGGAAAATGGAAAACATGACCTTGACAGAAGATCATCCTCATCCTTGATACAGAAGTTGGCAGCTAGTATTCAATTTGTAAATCAATGAATGAGAATTTAAAAAATCGTTTTGGAAGATCATTTCATAAAGTGAAGAGCGCGAGTGAATGTTTAAATAAGCGAGCTGTATTCAAGCATCCGGGAATTCGCCACAATTCCATTGTCTAATTTAATCCTCGACTCCACTTTTACATGGTGAAACGTTCATGACAGGGACGAAGCGGAGCTAATCCAATCTCTAGTGAAGAGAATATTGACTAAGTTGAAGAACACGCCCTTGGGAGTGGCCAAGTATCCCGTTGGACTCGAACGTCGCTTCGAAGAGCTGAAGCGGATCGTGGACGTTAATTTGAAGGGTGTCCTGATCTTGGGATTCTATGGAATGGGAGGAATCGGCAAGACAACCCTGCCAAGGCTCTTTACAACAAGCTCGTGGTTCACTTCCGACGCCGGAGCTTTGTTCCAAAGATAAGAGAGGCTTCCCGGATGGAAGGTGGCTTAGAATCTCTCCAAGCCAAACTGATCAGTAATCTTACCTCAAGTAAAGAGTCGGGACGGCGAATTGAGAATGTCGGAGCCGGCATCGATCTGATAAGAAGTCTAGCATTCGAGGAACCCGTTTTGATTGTGCTCGATGATGTGGACGACCTAAGGCAAATTAAGGCGCTGGCTGGTAGTCGAGACTGGTTCTACGAAGGAACTCGAATCATCGTGACCACACGAGACAAAGAGGTCCTCCCGGAGAGCATAGTGAATGTGTTTTATGAGGTGAAAGAGTTGACTTCCCCAGAGGCACTTCAGCTGTTCAGTTTCCATGCCTTTGGAAGGAACCAACCGACTAAAAGTTTAAAGGGCGTGGCAGAGAAAATTGTGGATCTCACGGGGAGACTCCCGCTGGCTCTGGAAGTATTTGGATCCTTCTTGTATGACAAGAGGAGGGCAGAGGAATGGCAAGATGCATTGCAGAAGCTGGGACAGATTCGACCCGGCCATTTGCAAGATGTTCTTGGGATAAGCTTTAATGCGCTCGATGACCAAGAGAAGTGCATTTTCCTTGATATCGCATGCTTCTTCGTTCAGATGAAGATGACTAGAGAAGATGCTATATATGTATTGAGGGGTTGTGGTCTAAATCCTGAGATAACAATCAAGGTTCTAATAGCAAAATCGCTCCTTAAAATCATTGAGGATGGCGTCTTGTGGATGCATGACCAAATAAGGGACATGGGAAGAGAGATTGTTCAGCGAGAAAACTATGAACACCCTAGTATGCGCAGCAGATTATGGGACCGCGATGAAATCCTCACGGTTCTGAAGAACAAGAAGGTAGGGAAGACTGTTTTCCAATCTTGACTTGTACAAATGAATTTCTTAAACCTTAGGAGCATTAATCTGTCACAAACTTCTATTGTGGGTGATCCAAAAATCTTCTTAAAGTAGATTGATAACCGATGCAGCCTCAGTTCAATAGTTGTTTCTTCCCATACATATGTTGCTTACTTATCCAACAAACATGCTACATATAATTTTGAGTCGAGAGGTTGGCAATGACGAAAATTTTCTTTAAATATCTCACAAGATGAGGTTTTTAAGCTTTTATATCTATCAAATACTTGCATCGCTCCTTATTCACAAATTAATATATGCATTTCGGCCTTCCCTTTTGAGAACTTGATTTGATTTCGTGTATGAAATGCTTTTATGTCAAATGGTCACAGGGAACAAGAAACATTCTGGGAATTGCCTTGGACATGGGAAAAAGGGAGGAGATAAGCATTACAGATGGACTAAGGCAAAACTTCATTTTGCACCGCTCTTTTCAGTCAGCATTTGCATACTTCATAGAAATGTGCAAGACATGTTTTCCCTGGAAGCAAGACAATGAGGAGGTGGTGACTCTGCAAACTACTTGTTTTACACAGATGGTCGACCTTAGGCTGCTTCAAATTAATCATGTGGCACTGGATGGAGGTTTCGAGCATATACCAGCTGAATTGAAGTGGCTACAGTGGAAAGGGTGCCCTCTGAAGACATTTCCTTTCGACAGTTGCCCCCAAGATCTTGGAGTCCTTGACCTCTCGGAAAGCAAAATCACTACTATGCGGGAGAGGAGACATTCCAAAAAACAGGTATGTTACACGAAAACCTCATGACTTGTAGATGATTCTACTTCAGTGCTGCCTAGACCTTAGTAGGAGTCAACTATTTTGATGTGAGGAGAGTATGTAGCACTGGAGTCAACATCTGGCCTCGTGATCATGAATACCAAACTACCTTCTATACAAGATTTGTGGATAATCGATGAGTACCTTCTATACAAGATTTGTGGATAATCGATGAGAAGGTTATATCATTTGCGCTGAACTCAGACTTTTTCCTGGTTTACTAATCTTTGTAGAATAGGTACAGAAGGAGAAAAACCCATTGACATGGGTGCGCTTCTTATCCTGTCTTCCTTCTTCGAACAGCTTCAAGAAATCCATTAAGTTTACTTGCTGGCAAAAGAACTGAATCATGCTCCTAGAATTCCTTCTGTCAGCTTGGCCTTTCCATCCATAAAGATACCAATTGCTTTGACCGCTTGCTTCTGGACTCTTTTCTTGCACTTTTACATAAGCAATTTATGCATATGTTCCCCTACTTTCCATCTTTGCCCTTTATTTTTGTCAAAAGTCCATTTCCCTCGGTGTTCTCTACCATAATTATTTTGCTTCTAAAATACTCTTGTTGACAGTTGGCTAAGAAATTGTTGGTCATGGATCTCCGTGATTGCTACGACCTTACTGATATCCCCGATTTATCTGGGTTTGATATCTTGGAGAAACTGATTCTTGTGTGTTGCAAAGGACTTCTGAAGATTCATAAGTCACTGGGTGACCTGACCAAGTTAAAATATTTGAACCTCAGTGACTGCTCCAATCTTTTGGAATTCCCAAGTGATGTCTCTGGATTGAAATGTCTCGAAACGCTTGTCCTCTCTGGTTGTTCAAAGCTCAAGGAACTGCCGACAGACCTTAGCAGCATGAGATCTTTGAAGGAGCTTTTCATTGATTACACAGCGATAGCGCAACTTCCTCAGTCAATCTTTCGTCTCACAAAATTAGAGAATTTCAGTTTAAAACATTGCAGTGCACTGGAACAACTTCCTGATTGCATAGGAGAACTGGGTTCTCTAAAGAACATTGCTCTTGATGGTTCGGCGATCAAAGGACTTCCTAATTCAATAGAGTCTTGGACAGAACTCGAGAGACTAACTCTTGTGCTGTGCAGATCGCTCACGTCACTTCCGGATACAATTGGGAATCTCAGATCATTGACACTTCTTTTGCTCGGTAGCAGTTCGCTGACACAGCTACCTGCTTCTGTGGGTCACTTATCCCGGTTAAAAGACCTGTCCCTCAATCGTTGTAAACATCTAAGCCAATTGCCTGACACAATTGGCGGCTTGTCATCCTTGGGTTTGTTAGATTTAGCGGGAACAGGAATTGAAGAACTTCCTAGTCAGGTTGGGGCTCTGAGCATGCTTGAAAAACTTCGGATGACATCGTGTCGTTCACTTAAAACATTACCAGAGTCCATTGGAAATATGTCGAGCCTCACTGATCTGTGCTTGTATAACACCATGATAACAACATTGCCAGAGTCCATAGGAATGCTTGAAAGGCTTCGCACCTTAAGACTAAGTGAATGCACCCAACTCCAGCAACTACCTGCTTCGCTTGGGAAGTTGAAAAGTCTGGTTTACTTTGTAATGCCAGATACTGGTGTCACAGAATTACCCCTGGAATTTGGGATGCTCACAAGCCTGACATCATTGATAATGAGAAAAGAGCTGAATAGAGAACAGCCTCTAAAACATATCGTTCTTCCAGAGTCCTTGGCAAATCTCTGTTCATTGAAAGAGATGGATGCTCATGCTTGGGGATTTTCAGGAAGCATCTCTGATAATTTTGAAAGGTTGTCGTCCTTGGAGGAATTGAATTTGGGTCGTAACAATTTGTCTAGCTTGCCATCCAGTCTGAGGGGCCTTGTGCTTCTAAAAAAGTTCGATTTGTCTCATTGTAACAAGCTCATATATCTGCCTCCACTTCCCTCAAGCTTGATTGAGTTGAATATGGCAAACTGTACTGCATTGGAGCGTATATATGACTTGACAAATGTGGAGGGTTTAAAGGAGCTGAATTTTACCAGTTGCAGCAATTTAGTTGACATCCCCGGTCTCCAGGTATTGAAGTCTCTAAGAAGTTTATTTTTGGGTGGTTGCAAAGCGTGCTTGCCAGCAGTGAGGAGAAGAATTGAAAAGGTGAAAAGACAACTCATAGCTCCCACTTTGAGAGATTATTTTACTGAAGCAAAAGATAATTGAAGATCAGTTCTCAGTTTTTCTCCCTTTGTTTAGTATGTTCAATCACGAATGCAGAAAATTTGACCTTAAATGTGTTTTTCATGGAAAATTCAGGTTGCTTTAAAGCATTTGTACCACTTGAGTGTCCCTGGGAGCGAGATTCCACGATGGTTTTCTCAGGAAATTTCTCATTTTTCTGCTCCAAAGAACCGCGAGATTAGAGGAATAATTTTCGCTGCTGTGGTCTCTCTGGACAGTGTACACCCGGGAAACATTCCACTGCCAGAAGTCGTGGGCATTAAAGGAAGGCTTCTCAGGCTTGAAGATGCAATACACACCACGGTATTAAACCTGATGGGGGTCCCAGACACAAGTGAGGACCAGCTTTACTTGATTAGATTTCCGGAATTCAAGCCAATGGTTCGGATGATAAAAGAAGGAGACAGGATAGATATAGTGCTGCGAGACTCGCCCTACTTTCCTGGGCTCTCACTGAAAAAGCGCGGGATTTATCTGGTTTTCGAGAACGATGATGATTATGATGGTAATGAAGAATGGTTGGAGGAATCCCAGCAGTCAGTGTCTCAGAAACTGGCCAAGTTCCTCAGTTCCTTGTGAAATATATCTTTCTTTATCCTCACAATAGAGTGACAAAAAGCTACTCTAAACTTCTACTTTAGAAACTCTTTTGTCACTCCACCACTTCACAACATGCCTCTATCGGCAATATTTGGTCCAGGGTTCATTCCTATAGTAAAAGGACTTGTGTATGTAAGGTGATGATACACCTTTTCTTGCAAACGGCTTTCGCCAACAGAAAAGAATCGGACACAGCTCCGAAAGATATTTTCTGCCTTTCTCTTGCGTAAGACCAAATGATTAAGCACCAAGCCGCAAGTACTTACGCAAGGAGTCTATAATTACTTCTGGGTTTGAAGAGGATCATAAGAAAATAATTTAGAAGTTTGGATCACTTTTGAAAACTTGAGAAAATGTTCCTACTTCAACTAATGAGGTACTTTCAACAATCACGCTTTCAGCAATTCCTAATAGCCATCCAACTTTTTTGACTGAGGCTCGGTTGGTTTGTCATACTCAAACAACTTAGGGATGCAACCAGCGATGGCTCCCAGAGTAGTGCCCAAAATAAACTAACAGATTTCCCACTCATCCAGACAAAAAGCAACCAGGTGAATTAATGAAATATAACAAAGGAATTCCTTATTGCCGCCAACCAAGCAATGGCAATGCAAGAAATGAGCAGCGAGCCGGTTGTGAATAAAAGGTGAGCCACCGTTATGAAGAAAAGCTTTGACAAGAAACAACGAACAGGAAGACATAACAAGACGTTTCCTGAAAAGCACGCGAGACTCCACGGTTTGGCAACCATAAATGCACGTACAGAATGAACGTAAGCAGTATTCCTACCGCTCTGAAACAAGCGATACTCAGCATCTGGATTGAGTCTGAAAGTCTGGTTTCATTGCATCCCTCCCTTTGCTTCTTCAGGGATGTGTACGACCCTTTGTCGAGAAGAGCAATTTTGAAAGAGAGAATCCTAAAGATTTAAGTTTATAATAATAGAGAAAATCAAAACGGTCTAAAATTTCATTTGGTAGTAGTAATGAACGGATAAATGTACATCCGAGCTAGTAACTAGGCAATGCACGGACACCCATTTGCTTTAATTTTTGGTATTAATTTTTTGTATTCTAGAATAGAATCGAAACTTTCCGTGATTTAAGCAATTGTAATTTAGTGATAATATAAATTGGAATATCGATAACCAAATTGAAAATATCAAAATGTAACCGATAGAAAGAAAAAAGAATCTGACGAAAAAAGAAGGAAAATGTAGGTAATTCAATTATTAGATGGCTACAGCAAAAAAAAAAAAAAAAAAATTGTTAGATGACATATGGAAATGAACTAAAGAGTTTCTACAACGGATTGTCAAACTTCAATCTTAATCGCCTGATTGGGTGATGCACGTTGATTGAATTCAATCGCCGTTTTGGCGAACGAGAGGTTCCCAAATTTATTATTGAGAAAAATCACTTGCTTACTTAGCCAAAAAAAAATATATATGTATTTTTCAAAACACTAATCTCAACACCACCATAAAAGGTCATCGGAAAAAACATGTTGTTAAGAAAGAAGTGATTCTTTGGTAAGTGAAGTTAACCAAGAGAAGGAAAGGAACCTTGTTATTAGAGCGTGTTTTGATGTAATTGAAAGGTAAGAATGTTGTGAGAATAGAATATCTAGGTCTTGAGCTCCACCTAGGAGCTAGGTAGCACGGACACGTTCAAAAGGCCTCCGTGTCGTGTCGGACACCCCGACACGTGTCCGACACGCTCGGACACGTTCGGACACGCTCGGACACGCGGTCAACGCGTGTCGGAGTTTCCGACACGTGGTTAACTTTTTTCGACACGCGCGTCGAAGCGTGTCCGGATGGCAGATCTGCAGGTGCGAAGGAAGAAGGTGATGGAGGGTGGAGGCAAGGGTGAGGGAGCCGTCGCTCACGCGAGGGAGGGCTGCGACCACCGACTGCAACGCCCAAGAAGGCTGCGACTGCCGACTGCGCCGAGAAGCCTTCTTGATCGTCTTGGTCGGCTGCGACCGCCGACTGCAACGCCGAGATGAAAACCGCAACACCGCGATGGAGGGCTGGACGCGAGGCTTCGACGGCAAAGGGAAGAACGGAGGCGAGGCAGCGGCGAGAGAGGTGGAGACGTCAAACCGAGCAAAGGAGAGGAAAATATGGTGATTGCTAGGGTTTTTGCCCTTTGGGCTGTTTTTAGGAGAAGAGAAAGGAGAGAGACGAGGCGTCGACGGCTTCTGGGGAAAAGAAAGCCTCGTGCAGGGGAAGCGACAGGCGCAGGTGCAGGGGAAGTGACAGGCGCAGGGGTGGGTGAGGGTGGGGGAAGAAAACGTTTGCTGAAATAAATGGGTGGGACCATTTAAATCCTAAAAGAAGTATAAAACATTAAATAACTTTATTAATACATGATAAGGCTAAAAAATAAATGAATAGACAGGTTAAAAAGTTATTTCAAAAATAAAAGCACTAGATATTAAATAATGATAAATTTAGATCATCATAGAAAAATATAAATTTATTTTGACTCTAATCTTTTATTAGTTAATTATTTCATCGATAACTTTTGTTAAAGTAAAAAAAATATCTTTTCAATTTTTTATGAATAAATTTATTAATGTTATTAGTATAGATTTATTATAGGCTCTTTTTTATTGTTTTTTATTTATGAATTTGAATAAATTAATTTAAATATAATAATTAATCATGTATATATATAAAATATTTATTTAATATTTAACGTGTCGGAACGTGTCGAATTTCTCTACTTTTTAGAAATGGCGTGTCGCGTGTCGTGTCGTGTCGTGTCGCGTGTCGCGTGTCGCGTGTCGGTGCTACTTAGCCTAGGAGAACAAAGATAGGATAACAGGAGAAGCAAAGTAGACAAGAAAGGAACAGGAGAAGAAAGCAAGCAAAAGAGAAAAGCGATGCTTTATTGTTTTCCACGAAAGTTTGGAGAAGGGATATGTGCAATGCAAATCCTAAAGTACGATGGAATTCAAAGTTTTAAAAGGTATAATTAAGTACTAAAACTTATTAAATTGCTACAATTGAATTCTTCCGTTAACACAATCAATTTGTCTAATAAAAAATATCGACGTGGCATTTTTAAATTAATTTATTCTTATCTTATTTAAATACATTTAAAAATAAAAAATTGGGAAAAAAAAGGGTAAGGACTTGTGGCTGGGTGTTATTGCCGCCATCGCCCATCACCGGCTCTAAGCGAGGCTCACCTAGACTAGGTTGAGGGCACCCAAATTTAGGTGGCGCCGGCCCTTCTCTAGGTGGCGACCATTAGGGGTGTCAAAAACCGAACTGAAAAATTTGGTTTTCTCGATTTGCTTCTCACTAAAAATCGAAATTTTTTTTATCGGTTCGGTTTTTATCGGTTAACCGAATTGAACTGAACCAACAAACCGATAAGAGCTTATTTTTGGAAATACAACAGAAAAAAAAAAAAACGAAAAAAGAACAAATGCAAAAACCGAAAATGAAAAGTTGAAAACTGAACTGAACCAAAATTTTAGTTCGGTTTGGAAGTTTTTCCTAACGGTTTGGTTTAGTTTAGTTTTTCAAAAAAACCGAACTGAACAGAACCATTAACGCCCCTAGCGACCATCCCCTACCTTGGGCAAGGCCTCACCAATGATTGCCACTATGCCCAAGCGATGCCTTGCCAACCCTCTAGCAGTGGGCGGTAGCGACGATAGCGCCCACCGGCATGTTCCTAACCTACTTTTTTTTTTTCCATTTTTTATAATTATTTTAGATTTTTTTTCTGTTTTTGGTATTGTTTAAATAAGATTTAAAGGAAAAAGTAATAAAAAATCTTGCGTAGTAGAGAAATTAATTTTAAAATGTCAACTCATCATTTTCCGTTAGATAATTTGATGGTGTTAATGAAAAGACTCGATTTCACTAATTTAATAGATTTTAAGATTTAATTATACTTTTTAAAAATTTTAGGATTTGATTATACTCTTATGACAAGTTTTTAAGTTTGTAATGCACATATCTCTTTCGAGAATCTCTTCGCCGAATCGAGCTTGCGTCCACCGTTGATTTTGTGCGCTTCACGCGTCCCTAAAGTTAGGTCCCATCAAATAAATGATTATCAGGAGTTCGGTGGATAGAGTTACCCATTAGTCGAAAAAGAAAGGCATGAAACCCACCTTTGTTGAACTTAGCATTAAACAATCTAGTGTAGAAAACCTCGAAAGTATTTAAGTAAAACTCGTGGTTTCATAAAATCCTAAATGAGTTCCATTATCGATTGATCAAGTAGATCGGTCTCGACCAATAATATTTCTCGTGTGACAATATTTAAATCTAAATTTCTCATACAAACTTCAAAAACTTATTGTGAATCCTTCATTTAAAATCACGAGATTAGAGGAATCATAGGCCATCTAACAATTATAACTGGATCGAATAAATGCAAAAGACACACACATTGTTTCACTGAAAAGATTCTCACACAAAATATCTTTCATTCAAAGATAAGTTTTCACTTTTTGTGTGTTTATAGTAGGTCCCGTGTCGTTTTGGAAAGAAAGTTACCGATTCTAATATGACTATAATAAAAATAAAGGATAAAGCTAAAGCGATTGAAAGTAAATGCAAAACGAAGATAAGTAAAGAAAGATATCCGAAATTGAGTATATTTAAGTTTCTTTTCAATTGTGTGATCTCTTTACACTGGTGTCTACTCATCCTGTCTATCTATAATCATGAGTTGCAAATAATAGTCCTCTTGCGGTCATCACTTCAATTTCAAATTTTCCGAAATCTTTAATGCCGCGCCAATAATTGCATTATTTTATCCGTGAATTCGTTGGTATCGAGTCCTTCAGTAACCACATTCTTATCCTCCTGTTCTTAAGTGATAATCGATATCAAACTGTCGGTACCCTTGATGGCGATCTCTCCTAAACTCTTATGGGCTTGCTTCACAAATCTCCAGCTTATTGGGCCTTATTATTCACCCATGGCCCACTAAGCCATTTTTGGTGTTAACAAATATAATTTTTTTAAATGGATCGAGATGAATGCGCACGTGTGGAAATATTGAAATTTAGATATTGAACGAAGAAGACAAACATGTTCAAGCATCCCTCGAGTATGTATTTCTTAGGGATAAGCGTATTAGAAATCATATTATAAACTATCATAAAAGTGCAATTGAACTCGAAACTTACAAAAAGTGCAAAAAGTCATAAGACTTGTCAAATTTGCGCAAGGAATTATTTCCGTCAACTCCATCTAACTTACTATGTAACTTAATTAAAAAAGAATGTTATTTTGATCTAAATCTGATTTTTAATATAAATTTTATTTAAGTTAAATTAAAAATAAGATAGATTATAAATAAACAAAAAAGGAGCGAGAATCGCCAGTCATGCCCCACCATCACCTGCCTTTCCAAGCGATGGTTTGGTGATGAGAGCCAGGGGTGCAAGTTTCTCAGCTCTCCTTTTTAAAAATTTAATTTAAATGCAAATGATAGTAAAAATTATTGAAAGAAAATCATGTTTTAACTAGGCCGTGTCACTTAAGATGGAAAAATATTGAAAGAAAATCACATTAGCATTTTCTGTTAGATAGTGAATTAATGAAATGGTTCTATTATATTAATTTGATAAGTTTTATGATTTGATTATACTTTTTGATAAATTTTACGATTTAATTGTTCTTCGACGATAAATTTTAAAAATTTTCCTTTGATTGAAATGGACTTGAAGATTTTTCAATAAAAAGGTTAAGACAGGCCACATACTTCACTTCGGAGTTAGTAGAAATTGCTATGCTTGCCATGTACACACGCCAAATGGAACAGGAACCGTCCGTACGAGGATGCATGTATAGCCATCGCCGAAGAGAAAATATTGGGTGGTCCGGGACCTCCACATCAGCATGGTCCGACCACTCATGCGGCGCCACGTGGAAGTGCGGGCCCCTTGCTGTCTCTCCTCCGAGTCCTCTCAATATTTTCTCCTCTCAATAAGCCTACGTGGAGGGTAAGACCCACCTAATATTTTCTCCTCTCCTCCCCTTCTCTCCCACGTCGTTTCAATTCAAACCACACTGACGTTGAGATCTCGGACCACCCAATATTTTCTCGCGCTTTATACCGTTATTAAAACTGGCCAGTAGAATCTGCAATCACCTGCTCCGCGAAGAGACCTCGCGAAAGCGAAGACAACGACGATGGTGCTGGAAGATCCCGAAGAGGACGATGCCCTGTCCTCCTCTCGATACCGCTACGACGTCTTCCTCAGCTTCCGCGGCGCCGACACGCGCCACGGCGTCACCGATCGCCTCTACCGCGAGCTCGCGCTCAACGGCGTCCGCGCCTTCCGCGACGAGGAAGGCCTCGAGGGAGGGGAGGAGATATCGTCGGGCCTCCTGGAGGGGATCGACGACTCGGCGGCCGCCGTGGCCGTTATCTCCGAGAACTACGCCGAGTCGAGGTGGTGCCTGGAGGAGCTCGCGTACATCGTCGAGCGCCGGAAGCTGTTGCTCCCGGTGTTCTACAACGTGGACCCCTCGCACGTGCGGAGGCAGGCGGGCCCGTTCGAGCGGGGGTTCCAGAAGCACGAGGGGAGGTACGGAGAGGAGGTGGTCCGCCCGTGGAGGACGGCCATGGAGAAGGCTGGTGGAATCTCCGGCTGGGATTCGAGGAGCAGGTGAGTAATCATAACCGCGCGACTGTCTCCTTCGTACTTACTCCGAAAGTTCATGATGAATCCGGTTTTGAATTAGCAGTCGATTGAACTTAAACCCTTCTTCTTCCGTCTTTGATCGGTTGCTCCTGATCTGAACTCGGAAACTGTGCTGCAGTTGCTGTTCATTTCTAGTCATTTCATCAAAACCGTATTAGGGGAAGTCAGACATACTCGATCCATTTAAAAAGTTTTAAATGTCCGTAATGAATTCCAAAGCCTCCGTCCCTTCCGGGCGCTCTCCTGCAGAGACGTGAGAGTTCGGAAGAGGGGGCGCATGATGAAGGAATAAAGAAAAGAAACTGCGTCATAAGCAAGCTGGCAAAGGGTATCTTGCTTTGTAGTAGTGCGTCGCACATGGTGGTTTAAAGAACTCCGCTACGGACAATTAGGAGCAACACCGGCGCATTTTGTGCTGAGGAACACGCGATCTATTAAAGTATCCATCGAAAGTACTCCTTTGTCTCTTAAGTCTTCGCCTCGAGTTCTTCATCCTTCGTGCTTGCTCCTACTACCTGTAGGATATGTAACCCTTTGCTCTGATACCAACCGTTGGGTATGCAACCCTTTGCTCTCATATCAATTGTAGGGTGCGCAGCTTTCGCTCTAATACCACTAAGAGGGTATGCAAAAACATTGTGATGGTAACACGAAAGAATTATAATAAACAACTCAAAACACTTGTTATACTAAATTGCCGTACAATTATAACCCTCAAATAATGTCTCTCACACAACTATTATAATACAACTTCTCTCACACCACATACCCAAATTACTCACGCTCAAACTAACTAATACAAGCATACACTTAGCTATTATATTTTCCCTTCTTGATCACTGCTCACACAAAGCTACCGAGGCTATAGTGCCTCTCTTTTAGAAGTTCACCGTTGCACCTGGTGACTTCCTGTACTTCCTGTTCTGAAGCTCTCACTGCTGGAGGCTCACATGCATGTGGCTTCCCTAAAGCTCACCTTTGCACCTGGTGGCTTCCTTTCTGGCTTGAAGTCTCCCCCTGCGTGTGGCGTGACGTCCTCTCTCTGGCTTGAGGCTCTCTCCCTGAGTCTGTTCTGCTTGCGATGGCTTGAGGCTGTTGAGCCTCTCTGAGACCTTTCGGCCTTGAGGCACTTCTGCCTTCGGGGCACTTTGGCCTGTCTTCAAATGCTTCACGTGCTGCCTTATTTATAATCTGAGGTTGTCACTGGCTTTTGAAGATTGCTGACTTCAGTGTGAACTGAGAACAGCCGCAACTTTTTCTTCACGTCCAAGTACAAGTTAGCAAGTTGACCTTGCTTCCCTTTCTTCTTTTGACTTTGTTCTCTTGCGACTTGCGGCTTCTTGAGGAAATAGAGAGAGGGAAAGGCGTGCCTTTCATGCAAGAAGTAACTTCTCTTGATCATTGTCAATTTTTTGGGTCTTCTATTAGGTGTTGACTCCAACACTTCCATGGACTTCTTCGTTTTTCTCACGTTAGACTCCCACTGCTGAGAAATTTCACTCTGCATTCCGCCATGCGATTTTTAATGGTGCCTGGTGCTTTCTTCTTTCTCTGGCTTAAGTTGCGAGAGTGATCGAATATATATACATTTCGTACCAAACAGTAACAAGATGAACTTATTGTATAAATGCTTTCTGATACGATAATCTAATATAAGTTTATACATTCCGATGCATTTGATCTAAATACTACACGCCTAAATATGTTGAAACACATCATTTCTGTGAGATTTAGGTTTAGTTGTAATCATTGTACTCATTTTTAGTAGAGAACAATGCTGAGTTTTCTTTTGAAAGAAGAATATTAGAGTCGGGGGTGACTAAAGGGGCTGCATGGGAACATTTTTGTTCCCTATTTTTTGTTCTTTTGTTTACCGTAACAAAAAAGAAACAGAAATCCCTTTCATAATGACAACTAATTTTTCTATTCCTCGGAATAGAAAAGTGGTTAGGGAATAAATTTGAAACAAAACAAGAAGTTAAAAAAAAAAAGTAACTTCTTGTTCCTGAATAATTTGTAGAAATAAGCCATTTTTTTCTTTTCTATTTTTCTTCTCCCTCACTGCAGCAGTCGCCCTTGGATTTGTTGCCGCCTGCGGCCACCACTAGCTACCAATGGCCGCTTGTTGGCGCCTAATTGCCACCAGCGCCAACGTCGGCCGCCTGCCGCACAATCATCATCGGACGTTGTCCGCCGCCCCACCAACTATCGCCTACGGCGAGCGGTCAACGTTCGACAATCGGTGACCATGAAGAAAAAACGAAAAAATACAAAAATTTGTGGACTATACCAAACGCATTCCTATTCTTTTTCTACTCCAATAATAGAAATCTTGTATAGTTACTAGACACGTTATTTTACTTAGAAATTATACAAGAGAGTAGAAATAGAAATTGTTTCCCGGAATAGAAATGTTACCATTCGCATCCTAATCGGCTGCGTCGGTCACGCTAGGCTCAGCACACTTTGTGTTAGGCCCAGCATGAGATCTTACCGTGCCAAGCACGTTTTTTTAATATATATAAATAAATTAAATTTTTAATTAAAAATTAATCAAAGGGAAATAATGAAAAACACTAAGCCAATTAAACACAGATAAAGTACAGGTACATTTTCAAATAATCTGAAAAAAATCACATTTACAAATTTTCCTAATAACGATTACACACAAACTATACCAAAGAGAATGTCTAATAAATTCAATAACTTTGACATTGTGTCCCTCAACTATGCGGATGATAAAGTGTCTTCGTTGTCCTCTTGTTCATGTTGGCTACTTTTGGCCGCACTCATTTCTTACGATAATCAATCATATCCGTAGACAGCCAATTCTACATCTTTCGCTGTCAAGCTACGCCTGTTGTCTTGTATGATCCACTGGAATTTCCTTTACATACTGAACGTTCTTCTCCATCTAGCTAGCTCTGCAATTGCATGGGGGTTTTTTCCGGGGAAGGGTCTTGATGGAGACTAGGTTAAAGCGTTTGCCCCTGCAATTCCTCCCAACCATTGAGTCGTTGCATCTCGTCATCATCAAATTTGCCTTGTTGTGAGGTATAGTTGGCACGTATATGTTGTTGTCACGGAATTCACTAAACGAGTCTTACGATAATTGCACGGTGAAATCCGGATTGAGTTAGGATGATCGGAAATTATTACTGTTATCGTTGTTCCCTATTATGATATTTAGAACACAATCAAATCGTTGTAAGAAGAAAGGAGATGAAATTGGGAGAAAGTATAAAAAAAGTTATAAATCTATTATATTAATTTCTAAACCCTTTGATTAGACCAATTTTATCCTAAACCATTTTATATTGATACAAATTCAATCCATGTAACTAATTTAGGTCGGAAATTGTTGACGTAAATATTGGTTGTCCTACGTTGTCTTATGCGGCATGGCTGGTGATGTAAAATGACCGATGCTTACGTTGACATTTTAAAAATAATTTTTAATAGTTCTTTTTAATTTTTTATTAATTTTACGTTTGCCTCTTTTCTTTTTTTTTTTTTCCATCAATGGCCAGCGAGCATTGGGCAAGGGTTGTGAGCTTGCCAGCCATTGGATGAGGGTCACAGCCAAATAAATATACCCATGTTACATTTACTCCAAACTACCCAAAACATGTATGATCATACCACATTTACCATAAATTGTAGTTAATCTGAGATTTTTTTAGAGTAAATGTGGCATAGAGATTTTTTGTCACACAAAAATGAATTTGGAGCAATCGTGGCATGAATATACCAATTTGGGATTGTGAGTGGTTTTCATTTGATTTCAAATACAACACTTTCATTCAAGTGCATGCTTATGATATACACATTGCTCAGTATACACCAATTTTGCATAACAACTTTTGTGTAGCTAGCATTACTAAATAAGTTATCACAATGATAAATAATGATAATGATAATTCGTAGTCATTTCTGTTTTGTCAGTGTAATACTCCATTAACGATAAAAAGAATGAGCACATGCATAAGCTCCAAGCCATTAACGGTAAAAGGAATTGGAAAAAAGAATTCCATCATATTTCCGGAACGAAACACAAACTAGAAGTGCCTCGTTTCAACTTTATATTCAATTAATTTTGCATATTTAATTGATGGCTACAGTTTGTAACCTAATAATCAGTTGGAACTGCATAAGATTAATCACTCAAGACTCATATAGAAGAAGACATCTCTTTCCCAGCATGTGGATGAACATGTTTTATATTCTGAGGTTTGGAAAATGGAAAACATGACCTTGACAGAAGATCATCCACATCCTTGATGCAGAAGTTGGCTGCTATGTATTCAATTTCTAAATCAATGAATGCGAATTCAAAAAATCGTTTTGGAAGAACATTTCCTAAAGTGCATACCTGAGTGAATGTTTAAATAAGCGAGCTGTATTCAAGCATCCGGGAATTCGCCACAATTCCATTGTCTAATTTAATCCTCAACTCCACTTTACATGGTGACCACGTTCATGACAGGGACGAAGCGGAGCTAATCCAATCTCTAGTGAAGAGAATATTGACCAAGTTGAAGAACACGCCCTTGGGAGTGGCCAAGTATCCCGTTGGACTCGAACGTCGCTTCGAAGAGCTGAAGAGGATTGTGAACGTCAATTCGAAGGGTGTCCTGATCTTGGGATTCCATGGAATGGGAGGAATCGGCAAGACAACCCTTGCCAAGGCTCTTTACAACAAGCTCGTGGTTCACTTCCGACGCCGCAGCTTTGTTCCAAAGATAAGAGAGGCTTCCCGGATGGAAGGTGGCTTAAAATCTCTCCAAGCCAAACTGATCAGTGATCTTACCTCAAGTAAGGAGTCAGGACAGCGAATCGAGAATGTTGGAGCCGGCATCAATCTGATAAGAAGTCTAGTGTTCGAGGAACCCGTTTTCATTGTGCTCGATGATGTGGACGATATAAGGCAAATTAAGGCACTGGCCGGTAGTCGAGACTGGTTCTACGAAGGAACTCGAATCATCGTGACCACAAGAGACAAAGAGGTCCTCCCGGAGAGCATAGTGAATGTGTTTTATGAGGTGAAGGAGTTGACTTCCCCAGAGGCACTTCAGCTGTTCAGTCTCCATGCCTTTGGAAGGGACCAACCGACTAAAAGTTTAAAGGGCGTGGCAGAGAAAATTGTGGCTCTCACGGGGGGACTCCCGCTGGCTCTGGAAGTATTTGGATCCTTCTTGTATGACAAGAGGAGGGCAGAGGAATGGCAAGATGCATTGCAGAAGCTGGGACAGATTCGACCCGGCCATTTGCAAGATGTTCTTGGGATAAGCTTTAATGCGCTCGATGACCAAGAGAAGTGTGTTTTCCTCGATATCGCATGCTTCTTCGTTCAGATGAAGATGACTAGAGAAGATGCTATATATGTATTGAGGGGTTGTGGTCTAAATCCTGAGATAACAATTAAGGTTCTAATAGCAAAATCGCTTCTTAAAATCATTGAGGATGGCGTCTTGTGGATGCATGACCAAATAAGGGACATGGGAAGAGATATTGTTCAGCAAGAAAACTATGAACACCCTAGTATGCGCAGCAGATTATGGGACCGCGATGAAATCCTCACAGTTCTGAAGAACAAGAAGGTAGGAAGACTATTTTGCTATCTTGACTCGTACAAATGAATTGCCTAAACCTTAGGAGCATTTATCTGTCACAAACTTCTGTTGTAGTTGATCCAAAAATCTTCTTAAAGTAGATTGATAACCAATGCAGCCTCAGTTCAATAGTTGTTTCTTCCCATACATATGTTGCTTACTTGTCCAACAAACACGCTACTAAGCTTTTTAAGCTTTTGTATCTATCAAATACTTGCATCACTCCGTATTCACAAATATATATATGCATTTCCGCCTTCCCTTTTTGTGAACTTGATTTGATTTTATGTCTGAAACTTTTTTGCGTCTAATGGTCACAGGGAACAAGAAATATTCAGGGAATTGCATTGGACATGGGAAAAAGGGAGGAGATAAGCACAACAGCTCTACTAAGACATTACTTCATTTTGCACCGCTCTTTTCAGTCAGCATTTGCATACTTCAGGGAAATGTGCAAGAAATGTTTTCCCCGGAAGCAAGACAATGATAAGGTGGTGACTCTGCAAACTACTTGTTTTACACAGATGGTCGACCTTAGGCTGCTTCAAATTAATTATGTGGCACTGGATGGAGGTTTCAAGCATATACCAGCAGAACTGAAGTGGCTTCAGTGGAAAGGTTGCCCTCTGAAGACATTTCCTTTCGACAGTTGCCCCCAGGATCTTGCAGTCCTTGACCTCCCAGAAAGCAAAATCACTAGTATGCTGGAGCGGAGACATTCTAAGAAACAGGTATGCTATATGAAAATCTCATGACATGTAGATGATTCTACATTCTTTTCGCAGTGCTGCCTAGACCTTAGTAGCAGTCAACTATTTTGATGTGACGAGAGTATGTAGCACTGGAGCCAACATCTGGCCTCGTGATAATGAATGCCTAAGTACCTTCTATACAAGATTTGTGGATAATCGATGAAGGTGTTATATTGTTTGGGCTGAACTCAGACCTTTTCCTGGTTTATTACTCTTTGTAGAATAGGTGCAGAAGGTGACAAACCCTTTGACATGGGTGCGCTTCTTATCCTGTCTTCCTTCTTTGAACAGCTTCAAGAAATCCATTAAGCTTACTCACTGGCAAAAGAACTGAATTATGCTCCTAGAAAACCATCTGTCAGCTTGGCCTTTCCATCCATAAAGATACCAATTGCTTCTACCGCTTGCTCCTGGACTCTTTTTCTTGCACTTGTACATAAGCAAATTATGCATATGCTCCTCTACTTTCCATTTTTGCCCTTTATTTTTGTCATAAGTCCGTTTCCCTCAATATTTTCTACCATAATTATTTTGCTTCTAAAATACTCTTGTTGACAGTTGGCTAAGAAATTGTTGGTCATGGATCTCCGTGATTGCTATGACCTTACTGATATCCCCAATTTATCTGGGTTTGATATCTTGGAGAAACTGATTCTTGTGCGTTGCAAAGGACTTCTGAAGATTCATAAGTCAGTCGGTGACCTGACCAAGTTGAAATATTTGAACCTCAGTGACAGCTCCAATCTTTTGGAATTCCCAAGTGATGTCTCTGGATTGAAATGTCTTGAAACACTTGTCCTCTCTGGTTGTTCAAAGCTCAAGGAACTGCCGACAGACCTTAGTGGGATGAGATCTTTGAAGGAGCTTTTCATTGATTACACGGCGATAAAGCAACTTCCTCAGTCAATCTTTCGACTCACAAAATTAGAGAATTTCAGTTTAAAGAGATGCACTGCACTGGAACAACTTCCTGATTGCATTGGAGAACTGAGATCTCTAAAGAACATTGCTCTTGATGGTTCAGCAATCAAAGGACTTCCAAGTTCAATAGAGTCTTGGACAGAGCTTGAGAAACTAAGTCTTGTGTTGTGCAGATCGCTTACGACACTTCCTGATACTATTGGGAATCTCAGATCATTGACACATCTTTTCCTTGGTTGCAGTTCACTGACACAGCTACCTGCTTCTGTGGGTCACTTATCCCAGTTAAAATGCCTATCCCTCAATCTTTGTAAACATCTAAGCCAATTGCCTGACACAATTGGTGGCTTGTCATCTTTGGTTTGGTTTAATTTAGACGGGACAGCAATTGAAGAAGTTCCTAGTCAGGTTGGGGCTTTGAACATGCTCGAAAAACTTGAGATGAGATCGTGTCATTTGCTAAAAACATTACCAGAGTCCATTGGAAATATGTTGAGCCTGACCGATCTGTTCTTGGATGACACCATGATAACATCACTGCCAGAGTCCATAGGAATGCTTGAAAGGCTTCGCACCTTAAGACTAAGTCAATGCGCAGAACTCCGGCAACTACCTGCTTCACTTGGGAAGTTGAAAAGTCTGGTTTACTTAGTAATGTCAGGAACTTGTGTCACAGAATTACCCCAAGAATTTGGGATGCTCACAAGCCTGACGTCATTAAAAATGAGAAAAAAGCCAAATAGAGGACAGCCTCTAAAACATATCGTTCTTCCAGAGTCCTTTGCAAATCTCTGTTCCTTGAAAGAGATGGATGCTCATGCTTGGGGATTTTCAGGAAGCATCTCTGATAATTTTGAAAGGTTGTCATCCTTGGAAGATTTGAATTTGGGTCGTAACGATTTGTCTAGCTTGCCATCCAGTCTGGGGGGCCTTGTGCTTCTGAAAAAACTCAATTTGTCTTATTGTAACAAGCTCACATATCTGCCTCCACTTCCCTCGAGCTTGCTTGAGTTGAATATGGCAAACTGTACTGCATTGGAGAGTATATATGACTTGACAAATGTAAAGGGTTTAAAGGAGCTGAATTTTACCAGTTGCAGCAATTTAGTTGACATCCCCGGTCTCCAGGAATTGAAGTCTCTAAGACGTTTATTCTTGGGTGGTTGCAAGGCATGCTTCCCAGCAGTGAAGAGAAGAATTGAAAAGGTAAAAAGATAACTGATAGCTCCCACTTTGAGAGAACTATTTTACTGAAGCAAAAAGATATTTTAAGATCAGTTCTCAGTTTTTCTCCCTTTGTCTAGTATCTTCAATAATGAATGCAGAAAGTTTGACCTTAAATGTGTTTTTCATGAAATATGCAGGTTGCTTTAAAGCATTTGTACAACTTGAGTGTTCCTGGGAGTGAGATTCCACTATGGTTTTCTCAGGAAGTTTCTCATTTTACTGCTCCAAAGAACCGTGAGATTAGAGGAATAATTTTCGCTGTTGTTGTCTCTCTGGAAAGTGTAAACCCGGGAAACATTCCACTACCAGCACTTGTGGACATTAAAGGAAGGCTTCTCAGGCTTGAAGATGCAATACACACCACGGTATTAAACCTGATGGGGGTCCCAGACACAAGTGAGGACCAGCTTTACTTGATTAGATTTCCGGAATTCAAGCCAATGGTTCGGATGATAAAAGAAGGAGACAGGATAGATATAGTGCTGCGAGACCCGCCCTATTTTCCTGGCCTCTCACTGAAAAAGCGCGGGATTTATCTGGTTTTCGAGAACGATGATGATTATGATGGTAATGAAGAATGGTTGGAGGAATCCCAGCAGTCAGTGTCTCAGAAACTGGCCAAGTTCCTCAGTTCCTTGTGAAATATATCTTTCTTTATCCTCACAATAGAGTGACAAAAAGCTACTCTAAACTTCTACTTTAGAAACTCTTTCGTCACTCCACCACTTCACAACATGCCTCTATCGGCAATATTTGGTCCAGGGTTCATTCCAAGAGTAGAAAGGAATTGTTTATGTAAGGTGATGGTACACGTTTTCTTGCAAATGGCTTTTGCTTACAGAATAGAGTAGGATACTGCTCCGACACATATCCTCGGCCTTTCTCCTGAATGAGACCAAAGGATTAAGCGCGGAGCCAATAGTACTTGTACAAGGACCAAGTATCCAGTCCATAATTCGTTCTGTGTTGGATGAGGATCATAGGACAAGAACTTAGAAGCTGAATTTGTCTTGAAAATCCGAGAAAATGTTTTTTTCCTTCAACTAATGAGGTACTTCCAACAAAACAATCGCGCTTTCAACAAAATAGAACAGACAAATGAACTCCTTACTGCCGCCAATGGAGCAGCGGCAATGAAAGAAATGAAGAAAAGCTTTGACAAGAAACAACGAAAGCGAGGGCATAACCAGACAGTTTCCAGAAAAGCACGACAAGACTTCGCAGTTGCTAGAACTAGCCCATAATTCATCGCATCCCTCCCTTTCCTTCTTTTCGGGGATGTGTACGACCCTTTGTCGAGAAGGGCAATTTTGGAAGAGAGAATCCCAAGATCGTAAATTTGCAATTCTTACAATAATAGAGAAACTCAAAACAGTCTAAAAATTTCATTTCGCAATAGTAATAGACATATACATGTACATCCGAGCTAGTAAGTAGGTAAAGCACCAGCCAGTGTAGCTCCTCTAAAAGTGTAATCGGTCTGGAGCATGGAGAGCAACTATAATGTCCATATGTAAAAGATATAAGAAAAAGGCTACGACTATGGTACAGCTCTAAATTTACAAATTTGAATCTATATGGCTCGCTACCAAAATCTAAGTGTAGTACTTAAAACTCATTTCTTGGTCGATGTCTTCGGCTTTGTCCTCATGCTGGCTCTTCTTATGACATCCCAAGCCTTTTGCGGGGCATAGACACCATGTTGTGAAGCGAAAAATGACTCGTACCCAGGTGAGTCAAAAGCAAACCCAGTGTACTTAGATGTCTCACGCGGAAGTAGAGAAATAGCGAAGCTCCTCTCTTGATCCGTTGTGAGCTGGTTCCTGATTTCCAAGCCCATTGCCCCAGTGTAATCATCGGGCTCGTGCCTGTGAATTTCCTGTATTATCTGATAATCATATGGGAAGAACCACCTTTGAATCCTGTAACCAGGTGCATGAAATTAGTGTGGAAAAAGAAACTAATCAGAGAAGTATCCATTGCAATTACTTGAAGAAAACACTCATTGCTAATAAACAGAATCTGCAAAATAGAATATCGTGAATCCACAAAACAATCACTTGACAAGAGGAAGCTGTCAAGTTTCCACAAGCCAATAAAAACTTACACCGATTAAGGTTAATACATGGATTTATCCTGAAAGCGCATTCCAGAAATAGGCAAAAGTTTAGCCCAGAGAGGAGGAAGAGAGGTTAGAGAGAGAGAGAGAGGAGGGGGGGAGAGAGAGAGAGAGAGAAGCAGGGCAGATGCAATTCACAAATGATGGACCATCTGAGAAACACCAATAAAATTATGAAAAACTGGAAAAGTACAGACGTGACAACCCATGTACCAAATAGGGAAAAAAGGAGCCATGAAATCGACAATGAAGATGAGGAAGGGCATTTGATAGAAAAAGGAGGTCCTCCACTATATAGTCCATGACAAACGTCCTTTGTTACTTTTGGAAAAGCCAAGTTGCAGATTTGCAATCAATATTCATAAGCAAATTTACTTAAAAACTATGTTACAGTGTTTCTCCCTATTGCAAGCGAGATATATACCTAACAATTAAAAAAAGAATGAGTTCTTATTTTTTTGCCCAGATAAAAGTCTGAAACCTTACCCTTGCCATAAGAAGTCACCAAGCAGCGCAACAATTGGAACTAGAAGAAATGTTAGGTAGAAGTAGACTGTACTCATTATTACATAGATGACATAAGAGAGATTTTCCTGCGCATACATGTAATAAGATGAATATCAGAATAATTGCTAAAGGACTAGCTGAGGTAAAGGGAAGGAAAGAACCCCCAGAAAGGGAAGAGAAGAGACTCACCCTTATGAGTGAATATATGCAAACAAAAACAAACCAAGCAAGGATGCTTCCACTGATACCGATATGATGCCATCTTGTAATTGAATTACACATCAAAAGAAGGCGTAAGTTGACAGTTACAACAACACAGGTAAATGCCATTGTGCTGACATCCCAGAGGCCGAACATTTTTCCTGATGAATTTAGACCAGTAGAACTAGAAGCTGTCACAAAGTGATAAAAGATGAGAGACTGGTAGAACGCAGAAAAAGCCCAGGCTGCCACAACTCTCCACTTGAAGTATGAATTTCGTATTCCCTCCTTATACAGTTGTGGATACTTCTTGGAAAGTGATGCACTAACATCCTGGAAAAACATGCAATAATACTGTCAAGTATTTGCTCCTATTATGATTCATGTTTAAGTATATTTATGAACATTAGTCAGCAGTTAGCAGATGGTCACAAGGAAATCAGAGCTTTGTTAGTGTCTCTCATGCTTTACATATGGAGCTACTATGTACTATTTTATTCAGCTATTGAGTAAGGATGTAGTATTTGTTGATTCTCTCTCTCCCTCTCTCACAGATCAAAACCCCAGCTTCATCTTTCCTCTTGCCTTCGGTAAAAAAACCCTAGCTGTCACTGTTGAGTCAACTCCATCTGAACGATCTCTGTGTTTGTCCCCATCATTTTGTCTATGGTGATAGTCCTTTTTGAAGCATCTATCTACGGTGTCAATTAAAGCTCTCACTCTGTTCTTCTCCTGGGGGACTCAAGCAATTGACTCTGTACAGTCACAAGTCGAGCTTGTCTCCAGCCACGACCTCTGCCAATGTTGTCGTTGTCGTCATTGCTTATCATCAAGGGGAGTCTCGCTATTCACTGCTGCCCGTCCATCTCCCTCTTCTTTCATCATCCATCGTCAATCACAAGCCATCTTTGTTGCTCACCTTCATCAGTTCATCGGTTGACCTAAACCATCAAATGCAAGCTCTCTCCACTCTGGATCTATCCACTTTGCTCTTGCTCAGCCAACTGTGTCCTCGTCCCTTTCTCCAGGGTCAGAGAACACTACCAGTCAAGCCCCTTTGTTCTCTGATCTAGGGTTCCAACAAGTGTTGCCCGAGTCACTGCTTTGTTTCTTCATGTCAATGTCCATCATTTCCAGCTCTTGTTCATCGAGCTAACTCCCATTCTCCATCAAGTCCAACTATGGTCTCTACTATTTTCCTGTCCTTCATGTGCGTCAACTTGTTTACTCCTACCATGTTTCCCTGTCAACTGCAAGTCTATAGGTCATTTTCTTCAGAAAATCTCCCAATTCCACTTCCCTGAAATTTCCACATTCCCTGACATGGATCTCATCCATCAGACTCATCTTTCACTGCTGAACATTGTAAACGAGCGAAGTCGCGGTTAAGTTTTGAGGCAGCTATGAGTGCCAGAGTCAAGCAAACCTCCGTCGCGCAGCAAGAGTCAAGCAACATGGGGGTGATGCAGTTTAGTATGTGCACTTCAGAAGTCAGTTTTTCATATGTTTCAACCCGGTTGTTGAGAAAGAGGTGTCAACTTTGTGTTTCTTCACGGCATTTCCATCAAATCTGGTGTTCATGTGGATTACATTTAATTTTTAGTGTAATTGTCCTTGTCTTAAAACCAATGTATCTACATCCAATATCTAGCTTTGGTCACAAACTTTGGGAGAAATCATACCTGTCATATGCAAGCTGGATGCACCGGTTTGAGGGGGCGGAGCAAATTGAAGTATGTTTAAGAATATTAGTCAATAGTTAGTGGGCGGTCGCAGATAAGGAAATTAGGAATTTATTAGTGTCTTTCCTAATCTACGAATAGAGCCATCTATGTACACTCTTTTATATAGGTATTTAGTTAAAATGTAAAATTTATTGATTCTCTCTCCCTCTTTCTTAATGATCCTAGAAGATGTATAATGTTCAACTAGACAGTACATATAACAGATTTTATCATCCCAAATCTAAGATCTCATGCATTCATTGAGTCAAAAAAGAACAGTAAAATTGCTTTTATTTCAAGGAAATAGATGTAGTAAAACTTACCTTCTCAAAAAACCCAAAAATGATCACCGGAAGAGAAGTAAACATGACATTATACAATGACTGGAACCAATCATCATAGAATCTTTGACCAGAAAATCCAGCTTGAAAAGTGAACCAAAATTGAGTCAAGGTGAAGGTAAGGTTCTTGTAGAAGAAGTAAGTAACAACCTGCAGAGACAGAAAGCTGATTATCAGGCCACCTATCTTATGTGACAAAATAATAAGTCCCACGACATATGCTCGACCTTGCATATTCTGAGATATGACCACCGTCCATGCACAAGAAGTAAATCTGAAAGAAACCGGAACTGTGCAATTGCAAAATCACTAGCCATCACAGCTTGCATTCCTTCCTGCCCACTAATGCCAACACCAACATGAGCCGCTTGAATCATGCTAACATCATTGGCACCGTCACCAATGCTAAGCGTTATCTTGCGAGCTCCCTTCTTCACCAGACTTGTCACCTATAAAGAGTTACAGAAACTCAAGAAATTACTTCAAACTGAATATTAAAACCATGTGATCCCTCAATACTTAACACTCGATGTAGACCAAGCTCCAGAAAATGTCAGCTGGGAAGTAACTATGCATAACTTTATCAAAGAAATTACAGACACATAAAATAATAACTGAGAGTTGAAACTCCATAAGCTTCATGAACCCCCCTTCCGTACATTCCAGTAAATATATGTTGGCATTGAAATGAAGGGAGGAAACTCATGACATTAGAACAAATTTAAACCTTCACCATAGAGCCATAAGTAAGGTCAGTTATACAACATCTTATTACGCTAATGTGCTCTATTCCGTATCAAATCTTCTGTAAGCTCTAAGTGCTCAATATCTAGCCTAAAAGATGTGGAAGGAGATGATAAATAAAGACATGCAATATTCACAGCTTACAAAGACTTGAAATAGTTACAAGCGAGAGTCTTTAAGGATTCCCATAGCTGACTCAAACTAAGTGGTATAAGGCTTAGTTTGCTTCTTGTTCCATTTTAAATGTTCTTCCTACACTCCTTTGATCAGTAAATCAAATAATGGAGGGAAAGTTCTTCCTACTCCCGCTTGATGAAAAATGGTACCAATTTAAAAATTCAAAACGAAATATGAGTGTATGGCATATAATAGTTTTTGTGACCCAGTTGCAGGATCACTTTCACAGATCATGGCATGAATGTTATCAGAAGCACCAATCATATTCGAAAGAAATTAAACCAGTGACACGACAATTAAAAATGTCAACCAACACCAATTTCCAATACAGGGGAGCTGATATTTCTCTAATTATGTGATACATAATTAATTAGCATGTACTTCGAACTCTTGTAACATGCAATATTAACAGTCATCAGAGGCTACCTGCGCTTTCTGTAAAGGAGAGACACGGCAGCAAACAACTGAAGTACAGTTCAAGCTCAAATTCAGCAGCATTGTACGCAAATTTGGGTCCAATGCATACATTAAGCACTTCCCATCAATCACAAGAGCAAGTTTTGGACCAGATACAGTGCGAAAACAGCTTTGTGCTTCCTCAAGACTTTTACTCAGCTCTTTTCTGACTTCTTCCTTCATCACACGTGCAAGCTCAACTGGGTCACCCTGGACAGCGAATACATAGTTACATGAATGAATCTTGTAAATTTCACAGCACAGATGGCTGAAGCAAGTAATTCCTCTCACCCTTTCTTCAACTTCTCTAATCACATCTGTCTCCGAACTAATGATAAACTGTTTCATATCATTATGAATCAACTTGCATGCTGCAGCAAAAAAGGTTTAATTTTTTAGTCACAACAGCATAATTAAATATAACAAGCAGTTTTGTAATAGGTCACGCACCATAAGCGATGTTGATAGCCGTTTCCATCTTGTCCCCTGTTAGCACCCATATCTTAATCCCAGCTTTAGAAAGAGTCTCTATACAATTGGGTACTCCTTCCTGAAGTTTGTCTTCAATTGCAGTGCATCCAATCAATATAAGCTCCTTTTCTATTAGTTCTGCAACCTACACATGAATCACAATTTCAATACTACTAATTGAAGCAATACAAGAAAAACCATGACAAGCCATGTAATTGACCCCTTTAATCAGTGATATTCATCTTCACTGACAGAACAGCAGTGATGACAACTTCATAGTCAGATACACAAATCTTCTCACTGAAGACAACTATGACTTTTCATATTCCAAAATATGAAGATTTAATTTCCATTTTGTCCTTCAAATTTGCAGTATGCGAAAGAGAAACCTAATCTTTATACTAGCAAATTCAAATTGAAATTTACATATTTTAAGAATCCTGGGACAAAATTTAAAATATCTTGTACTTTTTTAATGAAAAAACCAGATATTGAGAGTGGGAGAGAGGGATGTTGAGAGGTCTTGAACATAGGTAGCAAGACTCCACAAAGGCTGGTTCTCATGCAGACAGTCGTTCTCAACCATATAGATGCACACTGAGATTCAGAAGGCTAAAATTTTACGTTCCATATAGGTCAGAAGAACCCTGAAGGGGAAAGAGAGAACAAAAGCATATTTACTCTATGCTTATTCTGTTAGTGTAACATTGACTTGTTAGGATGCCATGTACCTCATCCAATTTCTTCTCACGGTCTCTTAGTGATGATTTAGCCTGTATAAACTTCTCATTCCACCCTTCATATATCTCGGGACTCAAATCTCTATAGGCCAAGCAAAGGGTACGCAATCCAGCAGATCCATATTGTTCCAAGTTTTCCCTGGTTATTCTTTTCAAGTCATCTTGTCCTGGAGCTAACCTCTCATAGATCACAGAATCAGCTCCCTGCAGAAAATACGTTCCTCGGAAAGTCAAATTTGATTCTGAGCAGCATTTGGCAATCTCATTCATACAAGGGAGGAAAAACAAAAGGGTCATATTTTATTACTTTGCAGTACAAAACGAGTCTGCCATTTGGATAACGGCACACAACAGACTGACGCTTCCTCGTGCTAGATATTCAACAAAGACACCAAAATTGTTAGTTTCACTGAATGTGAAAATATATGCATTAAGTATAAAAGGAAAAGTTGACCACCTGTTAAACTCAAGGACATTGAGAATCTCATAGGCAACATCATCAATTTTACCCATCTTTTCCACATGAGATTCTCGGACATATATCATAGTAGGTGTACGCCTGCAAATAGAACAATCTTCTGGCTGAGTAAGATAACAAATGACTAAGACAAACATGAGGACCATTACTGTGGCATGCTTTATGATTTGAATCGACATTACAAACACTATAATTGGTCAAACAACAATTCATTAGGTAAGAATATTGCCAAACATGATAATGAAGCAATGGTGCTATATCAACCACATATTGTCAGTTATATGGAAGATGAACTTCCTCATCAGTAGCCAAAGAAAGCTATAAAATTAAAGAAGAAATTCATCATGTGCAGACATAGTAAGGGCAAACCTGTAGAAGAAGAAGCCAAAGTTCTTTGCAGCAATCACCAGTGCAGCTTCATCAGGTGATGCAGCTTGATATGTTATCTTTTCTGGAGAATCATCTCCTTCAGGTAATACAGTATGACATATAGCGAGACACCTGAAAAACTCCTGCAGATTAAGAACATATAAGCATTCTTTAGAAGAGGAGGGCCACAGATCCAATATCACGAATATCCTTGTTTACTCAATCAATGGAACCATATAAAGCATATACTAAAAGGTTGCCAGAACTTCATCATAATACATATCTTAAATTTAGGAGAGGATCTAATTTGAAGCTTCTAATAAGAGAAAATGGGATCACTGGCAATAATTCTCAAGGTTGAGACATGCATTGCAATTACTACCGTAGAGACACTTGGTGGTTACATACAATGTGGATCAATAACAGGAGACAAACAAAAATTAGATCTAGGAGAGGATCTCTCGAATATCTGGTTACATCTAAAAGCACATTCCCAAATGCATGACATTTCAAGAGATTAAGCAACCTGACCTATATTGCTTGTTAACGTCTTCTCTTGGTTTATTTGCAACTTATATACAGATTGTTCAATTGATCTTTCAAACATTAACATATCAATCAAGATCTTTGAATAAAGTAGGATCACACACCATAGCTCTTTCTCATAATGCTCATAAAGGAAGATATCCAAGCCTTTTTTTGCATAACTTTGGACATGGTGCATCTAAAAAGACACTATAGATGACTCAAACATTTAAGAAGATGTCTGCAAACCACCCATCCACCTATGTGCACAAACATACACATGCGTGAGCTAAACAATAAGCATTATTCTACCGTACCTTCAATAGTATGGAGGAGCAAAAACTAGCTCCTAAAAATCAACAACAATATCAATCCAAGTGTATCCCAAATGAAAACATACTTTGATAGTTAAACCTTCACCTAATGAGAGAAGCTGATAGGCTATTTGCTTATAATGTAACACCAACCTTGCACATATCAGGATTTGGCTCATTTCTCCAAGCTCCACGCATGAGCCTTGCATCGTCAAAATTAAAACCCTTCTCGTGGACTGCATTGGCTGACCTGTACATCTGCATGATGATGCCACATAAATTTATCGATTGATACAGATGCATCATTAATTTTCATATGAAATGTCCCATTATACCTCCACTCTATTGCCAGTCCGTTGGGCCCCACCCATCTCTATTTCAGTTATGCCTGTTCCATAAACCTCTCCACCAATTGAACACTTGAAAAACTCCATCATATTTCTAGTTAAAGTTCCAGTTTTATCTGAAAATATATATTCCACCTGTACCAAGCAGCAATTTCCATAATTAATAGTTGGAAAAGCAATTTCTTGACATGGCAAAGGTGAAACGATAATAGCAAGTGACAAAGAACCTCTCTAACAGCTTTATCTTTACTATAAAGTATAACAAGGTCATTTATGTACACTGCTATAGTTACTGTTGTACAGCAAAATTATGAGAATGACCTCATTGCCAACAATAACTATAACACCCATCTACCTGTCCAAGTTCTTCATTTAAATTGGAAGTCCTAGCTAGTGCGGGGGTATTGGTCTCGGCATGATACATGTGCAAATCCTTGTTGATATATTGCGTGGACTGAAAAATTTTGATCATCTGAAATTTGCACAAAAGAAGGACAAACACCAAATGAATGTGTAGGAAGAGAATTATATTTAGATAAATAAATCCTGTTGTGGAGAAAGACAACTTGTGCATCTGAATATACCACAAGCCTGGAAGACTAACCTCAATTGATACATACAGAGATATTGGAATAATAGTTGAGAAAAGGGTAACAAGGGTGAGCATTGTCGCCGCAAATACCTGAAAAGAAAAAAACAAAATTATAGTGCAAAAAAAATGAAGGTGCATGTACGTGCGTTCATGCGCCTGCATGTGTGCGCATGTGAGAGAGAGAGAGAGAGAGAGTCGCTATTATAAAGTACCACTAGTCTGTTGTCAGGGTTAAACTGAGCTTCCACTCCCTTCCCCAGACTCAAGTAATAATACTTGCGATTTATAAAAGTAGCACTGCAAAACTCCATGTATGAGATCATGTGAAGGTAATGACAAGAAAATATAACAATAGTAGAAATGCAGATTCTTTCTTCTTCTTTTTTTTTGGTTGAAGTAATTTCATGTAATGATGGTAACATAATCAAGAAATCCAAGGCAGGAAATTGCCGCACCTGCCAATGGCTCCAATGAAACACATGACAAAGAGAGTAGCAAGAAGGGTGAGTATAAGTTTGTCCAGTTTTCTCTCTAATGTACTCCTCTTGGAAGGAACATTCATGGCATTCATCATAACCTGCAATTATTTGTGCCAACAAAAGACGGAACTTATAAAATCAGTGTTCTCAACATAGATGGAGAATGCCTGCCACAATTCAGGGCATATTTGTATCACAAATGTACCATTTTCACATCAGCAGAATTAAATCTGTTTCATCCTACCAGAGATATTTGCTGCTAAGGCAAGTAACAAAGGACCAAACAGGGGTATGAAGAGATTTCTGGGAGCATACCTTAGTCTCATGACCAGTAAAAATGACCGCAGCAACAATGTATTCAGTGTTCCTAAGACTGCATCCCTGAAAATATGTATGCCACGGTCCCACAATTCAGTGAATGAAAAGTCCACATCAACATATGTAGAAGCAGAAGAATAGCTTAAAACCATATTTCTTGAATGATCTAATGTATTTCTAAAGAATATATTTACGAGAAATGCAGAGAACTTGAGTAAGAGGTTTGTGCATCAAAAACATTATAGCAACTCAATGAATAAAAAATAAAGACCTCCAGACTAAATGAAGGACAGTAAACAACAGAAAAGCAACCATACCCGCAACAGAATTTGGTTTGGGGTGAGAGGTAAAGTTTGCTTTTGATGTATAAGATTGCCAGTGAACGTGTACAACGAATTGTTTGGTTGCTCACACTGCACTTCACCTGCAATTGGCAAAAAATTTTCGTGAGTTTTTCTTTTTTTCCTGTCCGAAGGTAAGTCTGTGACATCTGTAAGGCAGAAAAGGTAGAGCAAGATGATTGTTTAAGTGCATGCTAGAAAGCCATTGTTTACATTCGTGGTGCAAGCATGTACACAGAGCACATGTTACTTTTAGTTCACATAAGCAGAGAAGACAATAGCTGCTTAGGCCTCACAAAAAACCAACTGGAGGGCAAATGCTTGAGGACTAATCTACTATAGAGAAAGCAAAAGACTGCTTTACAACAAATATTCCAAATCTAGTCATAAAATCCATAATTTGGATCCATCAGCATTCCAGCATTGGAGCTACAAGCACATCCGCAGGTAAAAGTTCCGGATCTCATGCTTCATAAGTGACAAAAATATATAGATTACTTCGAAAGGAAATTCTAGGCATGCCAACCCATCAACAAGGACACCAACATGTTTGGGAACTTGCTTGGGTTTAAAGGCAGAACTAACTGAAATTTGTATCTATTCTGCTTTTGTTGGCTTCAAGAGGGATTCTGGGAAGAATAAAGATCAGATAAAATGGCTTTCGTGTAAGATTTATTAAAAAAATCAGCCAATCATGCAAATAACAATGAATAAGACATGACCATGTACGCCACATCAAAGGATGGGTCAGAGAGATCATTCACATCTTCATGTTTCATTCACAAATATACACCACCATCAGGAAGATCCTCAACGGCCATCAGTGATCCTAGCTCATCTTACAGAGACATCAATCAGAAAAACATGAAGTTGTAAAAGGCAAGCAAAAGAAAGGAAAGGAAAGATATGCTTATTTAAGATTATTCTTGCTGCAAAAACAAGCTATGACCACCAGAAACTGTTCAGCAAAAAGAAGGAAGTAAGCTCATCTTCCCACAGATATATAAAAATATTGAAGACGGGGAATGAGACAAATTAACATTATGAATCAACAAAAGAGAATTCATCCACTTGACCTGTGAGTACACAGTCTTGCACAGGAAAACAGATGAGCTTGTTAATTCAGACAAATACATGGAATCTACACCAAGTGGCTGGAGGGTATAAGAAACCAGCGGCACTTATTTAAGAGCTCAAACTTTAGGCTCTTGGATATCCAAACAGTGAATCTCTTGTAAAACAGCGACTTAGTTCCTTATTATTTTCAGATTCTCTACTAATTGCCTTGATTTGCATCCAGGTTCTTTCTTTCATGCGTACATAGGACTTTCATCCTCTCTTCTGCTCATGTGATGTTAGTATTCATCAGATAAGAGATAAAAGTACCTTTTACCAACAAAATCAAAGGTGATATATATATCCCATCCCCATCCTAATAAAGCAGGAGGTATGGAAAACTTTGAGAGAGGAGAAGTGAAATTTGCAATGTGTGAGAGAGAGGGAGAGTAGAGCCAACACTCGAAAAGTTTAAGTCCCATGAAAATAGTAAAGCCTTTTTTATTAGCCTGAATAAGAGCTCTTAAAGTGCGGTATGCAATAAGTTATACGGAAAAATGACATTTGCAACCAGTCCACATTGGGCAATGCTCGGTGAACAACTGACTTAAGTTGTATGTTCGTCTAGTAATCTTAAATTCCCAAGTATTTTTGACAAATAACATGATTTTATCCTTGAAAGTTCAATGGTGTAATAATAGCACAAAACAACAAATATGTTGCTTGAAAGTTAGTCACAATGAATATAAACGAATGTAAAAATGAAACCAAGAGAGGGATTTTCTGATTGAAAGCTGGGGTTGGTCTCTCTAACTATTCACATTATTCAATATGGTAATTATAGATTTCCCACTGTACACCATAGACCGAGTATAAACCTATACAAATATTCTGAGTATCTTTGAACACTTCCCCTCCCATAGTATATAAACCAAATATGTCCATTTTGTCAGAAATAAAATTAAATGAAATCATGCGGAATATTAATATTGCATCCCCCTCCCCCTTTCAAGGAAAAAAAAAAAAAAAGGAGCATGGGGACCATAGAAAGATGAGATGACAATAGAGGAATCAAAAGAAAATTTCACCTTTGAATTCCCATGCTTTTTCTGGGGTAACATAATCCCAAGTCCTCTCCAAAGCCTTCCGGATCTTTAAATTTGTTTCACCATCCAAATTTGCAGTCTGAAAATTTGAAAAAGCAAAGTCAAACATGACAGATAAATAACAGCAACGAAATGCAACCAGCATATCAAGATTCGAGAATGGTTGTTCTTAGACCTCAGTGTAAGATAAATAACAGCAATGAAATGCAACCAGCATGTCAAGATTCAAGAATGATTGTTCTTAAACCTCAGTGTAGCAGACTCCGTCAGCATTTGTACTAGCGAGAAAAAGCAAATCTGCAGGAAAGAAGCCATCCTGTTTAACCTGCAACGGGTACAAGAAACAATTTCACCAGAGTTAAAGAAAATCAGAATATGAGTCGCCATTGCCAAATTAATGACTTTTGTTCATACGTGGGGAAACAGCCAAATGCAAGATTATGAAGAGTATAGCCAACATAATGCAGCATTATCACACATCTATGAAAAGCTACACTTCTACAACAGAGCTCCTCATAACAGGTCCCTCTCAGTTTCAAAGGTCCAATGCTACAAAAGCTACACTTTCCCAAATACGGGAATGTCTACAACAACAACAAGAAAAGCCTCATCCCTCTAAATGAAGCCAGCTATTTGCATCATGTCTTCTTATGTAACCTCTATGTGGTCCAAATCTTTCTTTGTCGTCTCATTCCATGTCCTTTAAGTCTTCCCTTCCCCCTTCTAACCCAAGTCTTCATACCCAGATTAACTCTCCTCATTGGACATCTAAAACCTTTGTTCCACATGACCAAATCATTTCAAACGAATTTCTCTCAACTTATCCTCAATTGGAGCCACACGATGCTTAATCACCATTTCCAGAATATGATGAAACCATATGGAGCAGTAAAATGTAACAAGATATGCAAGATAACTTAATTTTTTCTGCATCTTCAAGCATGCTAGACTATCTTTAAAATTAAAGAACAAGAACTACGATAGTAAATATTATTGAGCATGAAATAGTCCAGAATTAGAGGGAAAAAAAATTGGCTTCTTCCAAGCACCAAAATCTCTCAAAGGCAGAAGACAAGCATAGTAAAATCTCAAATGCAAAAGACGAGCATGGACATTGAAGAGAGAGATATATTTAGAATTTGCAGAATAAATAGTGAACATGGCATGGTTATGGAAGCTCAATTAGCAATAATCACCCAATATAAAATTGGAGAACTAACATAGAATGTAAAAACTGTGATGCATGATATTGCCAAATCCAACATAAAGATAACACCCTGAAGATGACACCATTCCACACACAAATGATCTACTTCAATAAAATACAATGTCTTTCACCAGATGAAACACGATCACATGATAAATCATACAGAAAAAGTCAGTCTAAAAACATAAATACTACTCACTTTCACAATATCTCCAACTTGTAACTTCTTCCAGGGGATGGGCTCCCACCGTTGATCTTGTAACACGTCCACAAGAGTGTTATTTATCGCCATGTCATTTTGAAAACGTTTCTGTTATGCATAAATAGAAGGAAAAAAAAACAGGTTAAGCATATTCTAGCTTCTCCTGTGACACAATTACATGACCCAGTACTTAGTAAACAAAACAAACCCTTTAGAAACACCAAATGGCATCACAAGAAAAAAAAAATTACTGAATAAAAAGAAAGGGAGAAAAAAGAAATCTAGATAGCAAGCAAATTAAGACGAATTATACTTACCCAGTCCTCATATGCCTCCTTACACAGAGACACAAGAAGAACCAAACTGAGGGGGACCATGTTCGTTACAGGGCTCACAGGACTGACAGATCAAAAGAAGTTTGTTACAGCAAAATATCATCTTTGAAGCACAATAAAAAAGCAAGGATTAATACAAACAAAACAAAGGTCCCTAACTTCATACATCAATCTATATGGTAAAGCCACGATTGAAAAGCCCAAGAAGGCGACACAATTACACATGTCTATAAAGGGTCCGACATGGAAATAAGTAACAAGGTAATTATAACAGAGCAGGCATTCTTTCCAGAACTTTCCGCAATTTACAAGCACATAAAATCATGAAAAAAATACAGAAACATTCCAATCACATACTGAGCAATTGGAAACCTGTATGCTGAAGCACGGTAGGATATTTGAAGTTACAACATTGGTTCTAGCTCAAAGTTCCTACCAAATGCATGAAACCAGAATTGAAAGAGAATCCAAAAGTAATTAAACTTCCAAGATTTTTTTATGACATAATATTAATTCAAATTTGAAGTTCAATCTCTCAAATGTGTTGCTCGGAAGGATGGAAAGGCATGTCAACTCCATTCTATCTATCACCAGCCAAGTTTTCCATCTTCTGCTCCTGAATGTTCACTTTTTGGCTTAAGTCAATATATATCTCTTACCTTTACCAAAAAAAAAAAAAAAAATGTTCACTTTTTGGCATGAATTGGCATAGACCACTGTACGATAAGATAATAACTACCAGGCTTCACAACATACAGAATCTTAGAAACAGGCTATGAATATGTAATAAATGGAGTACGTAATTGCAAATAAGTGCAATTGAAAGTGAATGATATGGTAAAACCATCATAGTTATTACCAAGAAATTGCCAAATGACAACTTTAGACATGATTGAAAATCAGATGAAAAGCTCTAAAATGATGGTAAGCAAGGGTAAGCTAGTCTCAATGCTCACTCCTGCAATCATCCCGGCCAGTATGGTCTAAGAATATTTTAACATACCTGAAAGGTGTTGCCGACAAAATTGATATCATGAGAAAGTACAGGTTAGCAACCCGCCTGAACTGTCAATTTGATGACATACATGATGTCAGGCATCTAGGCAATTAAAATGGCACATGGCCAGTAATGCACCAACATAAAACAAGTTTACTAAATGAGCAATGGGTATAAGAAACCATAAACTCTATGGCACAAGATATTTCACACTGATTTACCTGTTCAAACAACCCTTTAGGTATAAATGTGAAGAAGTTGTACTTGGTTGTCGATATTGAGTTTCCCTTAACAATGGAAAAAATGGTAGTTAAAGACAAAATAAGAGAGCAAGAACCCTTAGAAGCTCCATAACTAATAGAATGAAATGACAACTTCAGACAATCTCATTCAAGTATCAAACTTATGGAAATTCCATCTTCAATAAGTTGGATATAACATAAAGCTTCTGGTCAAGTTGGAGAGTCCAAGCTCAAATGTTAGTGTCACCAGTTGGATCTAAGATAACAATAAACGCGGCAAGAGAGCAAGATATGACTGTAGCGTCTTGATGAATTCTCCTCGTAGAACCCTTTCAATGTATCAATTAGCAGAACAATTATCTTGAGAAAGGCTCTAATCCATCTCAAAGAAACTAATAAGGTCCAGAGACTTTGATAGTGAAAAGTAAAAAGCTAGAGCAGGTTTCAAGTCTTCTATAAATTTAAAATAAAGTGACAACTTGTTCATCGAAGTACAGCTTCTTCCACAGTGAAATCATCAAGAAAATTGAACTTCCATGGGAAGAGACAAGTGATTGAGCTAATCTAAAGTGAAAGAAGCATCATCAACTGAAATATTTTCAAAATACGAGTTTACTCAAGGAACTAAAGGAAATCATTGGTTCATATGAGTTTGTAAGATTTTTGAGCTTTTAAATATATTCTAAAAGGGGGAAATGGAGGATAAAAGAAAAAGACGGGAGACGAATTGGATTTAAAAGGCAACTGATCACAAGTGGGTCATCAAACTGTGTGGCATTTCTCAGATCATAATAATCCAACAAAAATGTAGCTAAGCAAGGCAATCGTTTAGGTATAAAAGGCTAATAAAAATACAGTTTAGGTGACTGATGAGAATTCCAACAGCTACAACAAGGATGGGAACCATCAAGACCATCTTAAGAGTTTATAATTTCCTAAAATTACATGTTTGTTCAAGTGGGCATGGTATAGAGGGTTCCTGATACTGCCAAATGACCAAACATGCACATAATTTGCAGTCAGGCAACAAGGTCTCCTTCAGGATCTAGTAAACATTATGCACATTACTTGTCTACTCTTTTATCGAAAAAGAAAAAAACTCGCTGATTAGGCTACCGACCCAAAAAAAAAAACAATGTCTCAGATGATACTCATCACAAATCAAAATACAGAAGATCTAATTTTTTTTCAACAGCGGAAAGATTACAATTCACGTGGTTCAAACTGCCGGAGTTATATCAACAACTAGTCGCTTCCCACAATAATTTCTTTAACCTGAGTCCAGCAGAATCACCTTCCAGTTCAACAGCTACACCAATGGCTTTATCTACACCATGAACCGGTACACCATACAACAGCACCAACCCTAACGAAATCATACCCTACAGTATTAAGTGCAGCAAAGACTCATCACCGCCTCGAGAGGAACCAAATCACTCATCACTAAAACCTCAGAAAAGCCTATCATCGCATCACAACTGCGCAAAATCCACATCACAGCCTCCTCCACGCACCCGCAATATTTGCACAGGAAAAAAGGAAACGAAAACAAAATTAAACAAAATCGAAAGCGTCAAACTCAGTACACTCGGGGCTCCATTTCCGAGCCTCTCCTGCCGACCTCCCCCACCAAACGAATTTCCTCGCGCGACGCTCTCGCCTCCCAAATCTCCCGCGACGTAACACGAACGGATCGGAAACGAAACGAAACGAAACGCGACTGACCTTGAATTTCACCGTCAGATTGGCGTCGCGATCGTTGCAGTAGATGGTGCGGTGCGTCGGCGCCTGGGGCTGGACGTGGCCGAGCCGGACCGTCCGCGACGGGCGGTCGTCGCTGCTGATGTGCGAGTGGCGGCCGAATCTGGATTTCGACGACTTCACCCTCTCCCATCCGTTCATCTTGTCCCCCCCTCCTGCCGCCTCCTCGGCGGATCGCCCGATCCACGAAGCGGCGCCGAAATCCCGGCGGCCGGCGAAATCAGAAAAAGCGCGCTCTTCTCCCCCGAACACCAACTCGCGAACGATGAAACAGAGGAAATCCACCAGAGCATATACCCACAAGCCCACCCAAAAAAAATATATAAAAAATAAAATAATTTAACCCTCCAAATCCAAAGCTGAGCTCTCCCTTCCCCCGATTCTGATTTGACTTGATTTTTATTCTCCTTTTTTTCCTTTTTTTTTTTTTTTTTTTTTCCTTCACCCTCTCTTCCTCGATCTCGCCTCCCTTGGAACCCTCGGAAGTAATTCTTTTTGGCCGAATTTAATATTTTGCTTCGCCCCGTTATTTTTTGCCGATTCGGTTTCCCCTTTCCCAATCCAATCCCAAAAGCGCGTTAATTGTTAATTGGTAGCCTCGTTTTCATTCTCGAGAGCAGGGAGGTCGCTGTTCACGCGCGTCGGCGCGCGTGCGACGCGAAACGTCGTTGGGGTGCCAGCGGACGCGCGTGAGGGAAGGGGAACGTACGTGCGGGGTCGTGCGGGGTCGTGCGGCGGTTGGTGGTGGGGCGTTGAGGGCCAGGGGAGTTCGCGCAACGGCCCTAAACCGAAAAGGCGTCAAAGAAGAGTCTTCTGTTCTTATTATTCTTTTCTTCTCTTCTCTTCTCTTCTTCTCTTCTGGAATGAATGCTGTAAAAGACGACGTCGTTTCCACGGACTTCCTCCTCCTGACGTTCTTAGGAAAGCTAACGGAGCTGGGTTCGAGCCCTCGTCAGTGATTTAGCCCAAAGGTGACCAAGGCCCGGTCTGAAATGGCACCGCCCAATGGCCGTTAATGGTGGACCTCGCAAGGATGGGCCCACAGATCCGGTAGTACGGATCCATTAGCAGGAACCTCAGACAAGTCGAAAGAGCCCGAAGTCCCATGTTAAGGCTTGCAAAGACTTTTTTTTGTTAAAAAAGAGGGAAAAAAAAAACGGCCATGGGGGAAAAATGAAAAGCCGATTTGAGTTATAAGGAAGGTTTTTCAAAATGCAAATTGTGTTTGATAAATTATATCGTGAAAAGTTTATTTTGAAGTCAATTGATTGCACACGTCGCCAAAATAGTGTTTGGAAAAATTATATTTAGATGAAAGAATTTGTCAAAATTGAGGACAAAAGAAAAAAAAAAGTTAGTGATGATAGTTTGCCATGGGTAGGCAATCACTAATCCTAACTAAAGACGGCCGCCATTTGAGGTTATAAGACCTTGGAAATGGGCATCAAAAAAAGACCACCAACGCAGAGCTACCAAAGGGTTTGAGAAATCTTTTCCCATCGAGGGTCGCGCAACCCTCTCGGAGGTCATCGTGACCCAAATCGCGCGGTCCCATGCAAAGTTCACACGACCCCTCAATGATGATTGCACACGTCGCCATGCGCACACTGACCCCTTGCAACCACTTGTAACCACGCTAGTCAATCTTAGATGAGGACAGAATATAAATATACACAAAATAGTAATAAAAGAAGTAACAAAATCGCTATAAAAACAAAAGTTTTTTTTGTTATATTTTTTTAGAAAGTTTTATTTTTTTTAAAAGTCTTTTACTCTAAGTAAAAAAAATGCTATAATGATAAACCCCAAAATAAATTTAAAAATATCATTTCAGCATTTTTCTTTAAACAATGTTTTTTCCTCTAAGTTTTGTGTATTAATGTAACAAATTAAAATAATGAATAATATTTATTTAATACCTGTAAATTAATTTATGCTATTTTTATTATTATTTATTTATGTATTTATATATAAAAATATATTTAATATATTTTCCAAACATTTTTAAGAAAACGTTATCGTGTCGTGTCGATTATAGATACCAATGCCCTCCATCAACTACGGTACCTAGTAGAACCTCCTAAACCCCGTCCTTAAACCTTCCCCTCATTCCGGGCGTCAATCGCAGTAGCATTTTTAAGACCAAACAATTTTATGCGAACGAGCTTGCATGAGCGTAGAGCCAGTCTTGAATTCCAGTCTTGAATTACCCCTCCAAAAGCTTCAATTTCCTTGTTCCCCCGGGATCAACGCCGGACCTTGGTCCCCTATCCCCACAACTCCCCGTCCCATCCGGGCCACAACGCCCGGTGCCTGAAAGCTCTAAGTCGAAAAGTCTCGTTCATAAAAGTCAGATTTATGGACTACCTCACGGTGGTATAGCGATGCAACTGTCGTTGGATGTATGTCGGACAAGAGATTGTACGTCGTAAGAGCCCCAGATCTAATGTATAGTGCACTTCGGTTGCCTCTCTTTCGCACCTGCCTGTGGTACTTCTTTGTTTTAGGATCCTCGCTGGCAGGTCGGAGTCTGAGTCTAGACCCGAGGAGCACACTTGGACTGGAGTAGGGAAAACTAACGTAGTTTACACTTGCGAAAGAGAGGTGGTTTCAATTGCACCTTCGTGAACCATTCACCTCATTAGCATTCCTTGGAGCACGGCAAGATTGAAGGCGTTGGAAATAGGGGTCGCGTTGCTCCCAAAATAAAAGTAAGTGAGATTTGTTCTCGCATAGACCCTGAAGATTGCCGCATTAGCAAATGGTTAGAGCTCTCTATATCCGAGTCCATTTCGGAGGGTGCTTAGTTTGCAGCTTTCCATGAGGCGCATAAACCATGGACTTGCCGTTCCGAGTCGTTCTCTTCTATGAGCTGATTTCATTTGGGAAGCGACGTTTAATCATTTACGATAGAATCGGGGATGACACGACATACCACATTTTAGCACCGGATTTCAGCCAGACAGACACATCCGCACAGTCCTGGCCAGAATTTTAAGCATTGCGGATGCTCAAGTTTAAAGGATCGCTATGTAAAATTCCCAAGCAGTGGCAAGGAAGTTGCTACCCAGCGCCACATAAACCAGAAAAAAGATAAGTTTGACAAAATTGGGAATCCAGGCTGTAGCCGATGTTGCAAACTTGACGAACAGTGCAGCTCATTGCCAAGAGTATAAAAAACTCACTTCGCTCACCGCCCTGAAATTTGTGTTGGGATTTAACAGCATGCAGGCTCTTGAGGGATTCAATCTCCTAAGAAAGCTTCTTCTCTTATTTTCTTTTGGTCGGAAGCTTCATTCACTTCTTGGAAAAATTGCTATAAGAGGGCTTTTAACAAGATGTAAAGCAGTAGGAACGTCGATATCGTTAAAAGATATTCATTACAGGCAGCTTATTTGCATATTAGTGCGGTAGAAGCATTGGAAGTCTTAAAAAGCTGGATAAAAAGAATTAATTTAGAATATCAATGCCAGTGCTTGAATACTAACTTCATCAGTCTTACTAGACAGCACTAACAGCTAAAGGGGTGATTTTGAAAATGGAGATCCACTGTCTCCACTGTCTCCACTGTCTTTTTCTATCCATTGACACGGGAGATATATTTTTCAACCTAACGAAGAATTGAGTTGAAGCTTTGCTTCTTATACTCTTATTCCTAGTAGACATGTATATCGCAGATCAAATTTTCCTGTCGAAGCCACCACCAACCTGCATATGTAACCAGTCTGGCGAAGAACCACGGCTATATTCTCTGGGAGCTTGTGAACCGAAAGGCATGCCGCCAGTATCATACGGCTGTTGACCAAACTGAAAGCACGTAAGATCATATGAGAATTGAAAAACAGCAGAAAGCCAATATCTAATTAAATTGACTTGTTTCGAGTATATTCCCTTCTCCTAAACGGAGCACTAATTGTTCATGAACTGATGTGTACTATTTAGTAAAATTTCCCAATTTGAAAGATCATCAAGGATGAATTAAGTAAGTCTTTCCATTTCAGTAGTGACTAAAGATTATTCAGCAGTTCATTAACAGATGAAGCATGTGTCAACACCAAACAAATAGTAAAATGAAAGTTGGGCAGCATCCATACGTATGAGAAAATAGACCCAAGTACCATGAGATCCATTAGAGTTCTTTCCGAGAGATCGAAAAGAAAATTAAGTCCATTTGATTTAATGAAAACGCTAAGGATGAGCAGTTCCAGATCTTGCTAAACGGGTTATTTATGAATATAGCAACAAGTGCAGTTCGGCAAACTACGACAAGAATATATTTTCTTTAACAGATTAATATGGCTTGACTTCACAGATTTCCCTACAGGAAGTTTCTCAGTGGAGCTACAACTAGAAGCAATCTGAAGTGTATTGAAAAAGTGCTTCAGAAGAGCAAAATGACTTGGACTTACTTCTTTAGAAGAAAATACTTCGATTGGTGGATTCATTCTTGAATTAACCGCCTCGAGTTTCATTGACAGGAACTGCAAATCAGTAATTTTGGCAGCACTCAACTCCATATTCGAAGGAAATCGATCAGCCATATAACGGGCCATGGTAATAAAGTGAAGAATGCATACCTCGACCTGATGTTGTAGCGATTGGATGTAATTGATAATCTCATCAAGAACCAGCGCTCTGCCAATTACCTAACAGTTGTTCACCCAAGAAAGCATCCATAGAAAACAGGCATCGAATTTAGGCTTCAGTAAGTCAGGCCGCACAAGATTGGCAATTATTTATATAGAAGGATCGCAAAATCCATACCTTGTTACATCCAGGCACTATATCCTGAAGAATTTTCATTCTCTCACTTATCTTTTCTCTTCTGGCCTGTCCACCATCACTTGCTTCAGTCAGTAAAATTTCTAGTCGATTGCTGTCTACTTCATATTTTACCAATATAACATGCATCTCTACATAACCGCATCGGCAAAAAGAAATAAATTTTCGTCACTTCAATCACATAATCTCCAATTTTACGAATACACATAAAGGGGTTATTTCAGGGGAATAGACTTTACTCTTTCGGCTAAGCTGTGGCTATCCGTGGCTTGGCCTCTTCGGGCTCGCACGTGGATGTAGTCTTGCTTGGAAGGCTCTGGCTGCGGCTTACTTTCGTCCGTGGGTTTGGCCGAGCTGGGCTGTCCTTCTGCTTTGGAATCTCCACTCCTGTCTTTGCATCCGGAAGTTTTAAGCCGTTTCTCGCCATCAGCGCCGTTCGGCTTCGTTCATAGAGCAGAAGAACGGTGAGTACTCACATCAAGACACTGATTTAGACTTACTTTTAGATTCGCCAATCAGAGGTAGGTACACTTTTGAGCGGAAATTGGAAGTCGTTTCTCTAGTTGACACAAAATCAATTAGCTTTTCTCTCGGTCTCGCTCTCTGATTTCCCCTGATGATTTGCATAGCTACATCGCAGTTGCTACAGGAACGTATTTATTTAATGATTAAAAGCCGGATTCAAATCTAAGAAATTATATCGCCCTCAACAGTCCCTTATCTTTCACGATGCAAATTGGCACATAATGATTATGACCTCAGAGGAAAAGAAAGTCAATGCGATTGAACAAATCAAAACCAGCTGTGTAACTGGTCAACGCCGGCACAGATCGATAGAAACCAACTCTCCAGATTGAGTGAATACCACGCCATTGCTGGTGGAGAGGCTCCCAGCCGCCGATTCGTCCTCCGCGTCCCGCCGCTTTCTAGAACCGCCGCCGCATCTGGCCTCCGCCGCACTCACCGCCGGATCACCGCCGGAGGCCTCGAGATTCGGGCCGCTGCCATTCAGGAACTGGGCGATGCCCCGCGCCCCGGATGCCTCCCGAGCCCCAGCCCTCCGCCGGCCGGCGGCAGCCACATGTCCGCCAGGTTGTACGGCACCGGGTCGCCGCCGGGGAACGAGCCCCCGCCGTTGATCATCGCCGCGGGCGGATCCATGGCGCCACACGGGAGGGAGCACCTTTTGCACCTTTTGCTTAAACCTCAAGCCCGAGCGAGCTCGACCACCATGAACGAATCTGCAACCGATCTTTTCGCTGCTCGCGGTGCAGAATATCTCGCGACGACAATGGCCCCGGACACGTACGCAGTACCGAACGAACGACAATGGAGGACGCGACTGAGCGAAGGCCACGACGCAGCAAGGGGGGTGCGGTCAGTGGAGAGTGAGTGGGAATGAGGATAGGGCGATCTCCGGGGATCAGTGCGCGGCGGAGCGCATCGGGCGTCCTCGCTATTTTGGGGCTCGTGCGAGAGATTTTGCGCTCTGCGTGTTGGGGTTTGGCTGGCCACGCTGGGGGACGGTATTAGTACTGGTACTGTTGAAGGGACAGGGGCCTCGGGAGCCGCGCGCAAGTCACTTCCCCACGGTGAGGTTTTCTCGGAGAGTCCATCGCTCCAACGCGACACGGAGACGGTGACGGCGACAGGAACAAATATATATAATATATATATATATTTATTTATATATATATATTTGTTTGTAATATTCACATTCACCATTTTCAATGTCACATATCTTACGTATAAACATAAAATTAGGGATCTCAAGGTGCTAGATTATTACTTTAAAACTATATAACATCTTCCCAATTATGATAAATTTAATATTTTACAGCATTAAAACTTTATATCGTGTTGGTAAATACATATATCGGGACACGTTTTTTACTGAAGTGATATATGATATAATTATCGCATGATATTAAATATATTGTATGAATTTTTATTCTATTATGAATTTATTGGACTCATTTCAAGTCTTGCATTTTTTCGCTGTATCACTCATGAAATAAGGATGATGATTTTATTTAACTCTGATGCAATTGCGCGCAGCTCGAACATTTAGATCGTGGATAGGGCTGATAGGCAAATAATCAAATACTCGAGCCGAAAATTTCTCGACCAACGGAAATCTCTCGTGGCGCGAGGGATTACCAATCACTTCACTTCTGGACCGTCCGATCGCTGTACGGTGACGGGATGTGACGCAGTCAACAAAGGGCGTTTCAAGATCCCGTCGTTGTTGAGTCCCGTGAGCATTGGGGGAGAACGGGGGGAGGGGCCTCCGTACCCTCTCACGAGCTGCAGCAAGTACATGTACCCAGCGTACAAAAAGGAAGACGAGCTGGACGAAGAGAGCTTCGTTTTATCGTCTTGATGGTCAATGATTGTTCTGTCATGATTACGCGATTATTGACTTCAAAGTCAATAATCGCGAAAAGTTCCACTGGATTTTGTATTGGAGACCGGTAGAATGGGATTTGTCCTGCGGATTGACTTGAGATCCTGAGGCCCCTCGATGATTGCGTTTAGCTTGAGCTGGATTAGGATTAGGAGCTTCATTTTTATTTTTTTTTTCGCTTTTCTATTACCTTTTTTTTCTCAATCCAAATGCTCGACAATAGTAACTCTCAAGTCAACACTAGAATCTGACATCATTGGCATGTGAAATGCATCGTATCTCTTCGCATGATGATCACGAATCTTCGTTTTTCTAATTGGCTATTGACCTTGGGAATTCTTACAACTGATCAAAAAAAAAAAGCTAAATAATCGCATATTTTCAAATAAGTCGCAATTTGATCAAATGGCTAATGAGTGACCAGTGCATAACCTCGAGCAATAACATTCAAAGAATACTCGAAGCTTTCATTTAGATTCCAGCTTAAATAAATCCCGATGAATTTCTCATATTAAAGTCATCTACAATTGAAATTATTTGCTTATCATAACAAGTTTACATACGGTATCCACATTTCTAAAAAATTATTACTCAAGAAGAAGAACTTACCTATCCAAATTTGGATGAGTTTATCTAAACGGTTATTATTTGTAGTCCAAGTAATCAACGATGAAGATGGATCCAGTTCAATACACCCAATTACATGCGAGATTTTTTTTTTCCTAATTTAAGAAAAATTCTGGGCCGCACTTTAAACATACGTACACCATTGGATGAGGCAATTTTTAATAAATCCTAAATAGAATTCACATGATCTAACATCGGATGTAAGTCGTAGTCACGCCCATCGGCATCACGGAACGACCCCACCGTCCGGATCAAGCTGTAACTTGGATAAACGCCGGGCCCAGGGACCCGGTTCCATCTACGCAGCTGTCAATTCCCATTTCCTTCTCTGTCCCCAACTTCTTATTCCCTTAACCATCGACCAGAAAGCACACGTAGCTGGCACTGCCAAATCCGGTCCCTCCCCAGTCTCCATCGCAGTCAGAAAAAAAGTAAAGATGGAAAAGGACAGTCGCTCCCCAGAGCCCACGACTGCGCAGAAACGCTCGCGCAGGCCACGGCTCGCCATCCCAGCCGTCAATCTCCTCAGAGCGCGTGATCGAACGGATCGTATCGTATCGACCGCAATCCGTACGATCTGGGCCCCACCCACGATCCCCAACGATAAATGCGACGCGTTGAGTGGCTCTCTTTGTCACGATCGGTGATGGAGGCCCCTGACTTTTGTCTGTTCCGTCGCCAATTGGAAGTCCCAGTTTCGGTCAGGCAAAGTAGGAGTCAGTGCGAAAGACTATCCTTGCTCTTTGCTCCACGGGGTAACTTCACGTTGGGCTCGTGCGCGATTTCAAATATGGAATCGATCCGCCCGCATCGAATTCTTCGTGCCGTCCCCTCACGACAGCTCCAATTCGACTTCCGTCTTGTCTTGTTCTCCGCCGTCGACGCCCAGCAGAAGTCACGGCTCATCAATGTCATTGATATTTCGGTTGATTACAAGATCTGCTAAGGGTAAATTTGCTTCTTCTTCTTCTTTTTCCAGATGTTTAAGGAATTTTCTAGTGTAAACTTTGTGCTAGAGACTTCTAAATTTTATGTACTTCGCAACTTCTTGGGAGTTGTTTTGTACATGTTTCGTGTGCTGATTGGAAGCTAAGGAATCATCTAAAAAAAGCATAAAAGTTTTGTCACTTCCTTCTTACGTGACCATGTTCACTTTTGCTAACAAAGTTCAAGCATCGTAAGGCATCTACTAGTTTATTCCTTTCTCCTTTTTTTTCCCCATTTTGATAATTAAAAGGGCGAGGAAGGACACCAGTGCTATCGACCCCCTCTAGACATTATCATCAAGTTTTATATTCGTTATGAATATCTAGTTTGAATCATGACTGTTTTTCACCACCTTGATTTGAAAGATTTGAGTGTGACCACATAAAACCTTTAGTATTAGATTTAGATGGTATTCCATTAGCTTTTGACTGAAGTTCCACCATGCCCTTCTAAAAAATTGAGTTTTTGCCGTGTTGATAGATTTATGAAAGAGCTAGTAAGTGTCAAAAAGATGTTAGTAATAAAATTTTCGATCGCCCAATTCATCTCACCCTCCTAAAAAGAAATCCTAAAAAGAAAAGCTGGAAATTAAAAAAAAAAAAATCAAATGCATGTGGGTAAGTTATTTTAAATGACAGTTATTAGCCAATTAGTTGATAACACAATTAATGTTGTTAGTTTCGTTAATGAGTTAGGTAAATTTAAGTTGGAGTTAAACGATGTTAACAAAATATGGTAAAAAAAGAAAAAAATGTTTATTAAAAGAAAAATAAATCTGATAAGTGACTAAAACGAGAGGTGATAACCAAAACCAATTAGTAACTTCATCATATAGAAACTATAAGTCATTGTAATTAAGGATGTAGTAAATTCAAGACCTTACTAATAAAGATTAATAAAATGTTTGTAAATGATTATAAAAAGTTGACAAATTTAAATAACCAAAGAAACGCCGCTACATAACTTGAAAAAGAGTTGGTAAACCGATAATATGTCATAACCTAAGAGTAAAATAGTTGGTAAGTCATGCTAATTTAGATTGGCAATCTCTATAGAAAGTTAGTAAATTTAAGAGATTGCTAACCAAGGAAAATAAAAGTTGATAATTCAACAAAAAAATGGTAACTGAAAAGAATTCAATGTTGGTAATGATATAAATTGACGTTCAGTGACCAAAAACCAATTGACAACCTAATCTGACAAGCGCTCATAATTAATTCTCATTTAGGTAGGTAATTTCACATAAGAATGAGTAAATTTTGTATTGTAATAAATTTGATCATTTGCGAACTATCAAAATGTTTAATAGTTTCACAAAGGTGTTGTAGGTTATCAATAAGTTACTTATAAGAGGATTATTGGTTTATCTTTTACCGATACATTGTTAACACTTACAAACATTTATTGAGATTTATTAGTAAGGGAAAATTTTGTATTTTTTTTTTTAGCACAGATTACTAGAATCTTGCCTATGTTAGAAATTTACGACTCACCCTGGAAAACCGCGTACAAGAAAAAAGGTGAAGGTGGACCTCCATTGTCTAGTCAAATAATGGGAATTTGCAACTTTATGTTCCTTTCCAATTTCGTTTTTGGTAATCTCCAATTGAAGTCATAGACTTTCGGGATTCAGTCCATTTGCGTGGAGAAGCCATTTGCGTCCTCTTGGAAAAAATCCCTCGTGTGTAATTCAGCGGAGAAGACGAAGCTCGTGCAGCATGTGCATGTGGTGGCGTTACGACCTCAAACACCAGCATAGTCTTGGAATCCTTGCATTATCTTCACGTGTAAAATGTGTAACCGAGGGGATTTCTCTGTCATCATTATAACATCGCTTTTAAAGTGGCACGTGGAGAATTGCTTGAAATGGTAATTACCAATTAACTTGCCTTCCCTTAATGTGCACAAGGCACTTGTCCTATGATATGTGGTCGGCAATGAGTTTGATCAAGTTTGGGCACGAGTCGAGATGGATCTCGCTATATTTTTTGGTTGGAGCAAGTACAAATTGTCGTTGAGCAATTGGATTCCTCCTCTTTTCCTTTCTTTCTTTTTTCTTTTTTTCATATTCTGAAAGCACAAATTGATGTCTTTTGGATATAATTTTGAATGTTGTAATAATCCTATCTTGTATGTTAATCAAGATGAAGTTCCAATTAAGCTCAAGCATATATTATTCACTTCGTGTAATTATGTCAAAATGAGCGAGCATTAGTTCAAGATAGACTCTCATGACAAATTGAAGCAACCCTAATTAGTTGATTTTGGTATGGTTCTCGATTTTGGGTGTGGCATCTAATCAAACTGAAAAACTTGGCTAGATTGAAAAATTAGACTAAACCTAAAAACTGAAGCAGGTCGAAAATGCAAAAAGTACCAAAGGTGGCTTAATAGTTGTGGTTTTTAGACTTGAAAGGTACCAAACCTATGTTCTTGGAATGCAAAAAGTACCAAAGGTGGCTTAATAGTTGTCGGTTTTAGTCCTGAAAGGTACCAAACCTATGCTCTTGGACCATTTTCATTTGCATTCCAATAAGGTATTATATTGAGTTCTAATCATTATGGATTCTGATTTCTCTCTCTCACTCTCTGCTCTAATTCTCCCACTTATCCACACTTCCTTGATGCAAATCAACCCTTCGAAGCTCATGAGCCTTCTATAGATCGATTGCTTGTCCATAGAAGAAGAATCGAAAATTCGGTCAAATCCATAGACAGTAATTTAATTTTATAGGTTATAATTTATATGTAATCATCGGGAATGATTTGGATGGTAATATGAATATAGAGTTCGAACAATGGAATTGCTAACACTTGAGAATTTGTAGATAAAATGGAAAATTAAGCACTCAAATTTAAGCACTAAATCTTAAAAGTCGTTTCAAAAAAAAAAATCTCAAAAGTCGTTTTATATTGTGATCATTATTGGTATGTTTTAGCAATGCATTAGGAAAAATTCAAATTTTTATCAATTACTTTTTCTATTTAATGAATTAAGCAACTCATGCCTTAATTATCCCATTAAACAATTTTTTCACTTAACGGAATCTTTTATGTCATTGTTAGTTATGATCGTCAAAGAACCTTAATTTCATTAAGTACTATTTTTTTTTCAACGCTCCACAGGGCTGTTGAACGCCCACGGGTAATGTAATCCCCCAACCCCCCAAAAAAAAAATAGGCCCCCTCGTAATTACCTAATGCCTTATCAGTATATGTTGAATTGTCATAAGTTAGGTTGCGTTTGTCCGAATTTGGATTGGGATAGGATAGAATTGACTTTTCGGTTCAATCAATCTATTTCAGTCATTCATCAACAATAGCCAATTCAATTCGAGAATCGTCGAAGGACAATCAATTGGATGGCAAGGGAAAAGTGCCAAAAAGTCATAAACCTTTGGTCTTTGTGCCAATTTAGTCCTAAACCTTTTTTTTATACCAATTTAGTCATAAACCTTTGTACATTGTGTCAATTCAGTCATTTCCGACCAATTTTGGCCGGATTTTGCTGATTGGACGCCGATCAACCGACGTGGCTTGATCGGCGCGACGTAGACATATTTTAATAATATTTTAATATTTTAGATTTTTTTTTAAAAAAAATTTTAAAATTTTTTGTTTTCTTTTTCCTTCTCCTCTTCTTCCTCCGCCCGGTCACCGGACCTCGGCGACCGGCCGAGGCGGCCGCCGCCGGCCACCTTGCGGGTGAGGGTCGAGCCTTATGCTGGGCGGCAGGCAGGACGGCGCACCCGACGTCGGGGAGGAACAACGACAGCTTGCGTTGGGCTCCAAGCGTAAGAACGGCAGTATATCTGCATCGGGGTAACGGCAGTAGCGAGCTCAGCATGGCGGGGCTCGCGGCTGGTCGACGGGGAGGCAATAGGTGAGGCCGTGGCGGCGACAGGAGGCGTCGGGCGGCGGAGGCCTCACACGGTTGGGGTCTCCCTTTCTCTTCGGATCTGCCCTGCCCCAGGGCTTTTTTTCTCTCTCACAGTTCGGATCTCGCTCTCGGACCCCCCACCTCACCAGATCCGGCGAGGGCGACCCTTGCCCATGGCCAGCGAGGTGGCCGGCCGTGGCGGCCTCGCCCGGCCGGCCGTCGCCTCTCTCGGCCGCCGAGGTCCGGCGATCGACCGGAGGAAGAAGAGAAAAAAAAGATAAAAAAAAAGATTCAAAAAAGAAAAAGAAAAAATTCAAAAAATTCAAATATTATTAAAATGTGTCAACGTCGGCCATTGGTCAGGCCACGTCAGCCGGCCAACGTCCAGTCAGCAAAATCCGGTCAAAATTGACCGGAAAGGATTGAATTGGCACAACGTACAAAGGTTTAGGACTAAATCAGTACCAAAAAAAGGTTTATGACTAAATCGATACAAAGACAAAATGTTTATGACTTTTTTGGCACTTTTCCCGGATGGCGATGATAATTGGCGTTGGTTAGAAACGATGATGATTGCACAATGACTATGAGTGACAGGCTATTATGGTGGTGGTTCTTGTGTGGTGGCCGGTGAAGCTGGACTCCATCACTCAATTGTTGGAAAGAAATTGTTATATTTATTTATTTATTTATTTCTTAACTTTTTTTATCCAATCAAAGTCTATCCTATTTGCTAGCTTCAAATTTTTTATCCAACATTTTGTTTGGGTTTATCTGATCTAGAGACATCACCAAACATTAAATATGATATTTTGGAGTGCCGAACACCTAAAGTGCCAAAATTTGGTACGAATTGACACTTAAGTGTTAAAAGTTATAAAAGTGACATTTAAGTGTCAAAATCGGAGCAAAATGAATCACTTAAGTGCTAATGGCTAGAAAATCCGGCTAAAAGTTGACATGGGGATTTTCCGATAAGACAAGTGCAAAATGATGTCATTTTGCGCACAGACGTGACTAGATAAGTGTAAAAACGATGTTGTTTTGTTGGTAACATGGATAAATAATTAATATGAAATTAATTAAATTAAATTTAAAACTAAATTCATATATAAAAAAAAAGGAGATGGAGATTGCAGGCAGCGAAGGCTGAGCCCTTAGCCGCGTGAAACTATTCATCTTCTCCCTTTCTCTTTTTATTTATTTTTATTTTTTTAAATTTAAAATTTATAATATAATTTAATTAAATTTTATATTAAAATTCAACTCCATGCAAAAAAAGACGTCATTTTGCGTTTTTTTGCTAAATCAACTCTTCGACGAGCCAAGTAGGTGAGCAAAATTAATGAAAAATTGCCACGTAAAATTTTTAGTGGGGCTCAATGGAGATGACACTCAAGTGTGTCATTTTTCAAAAAAATGGTACTTAAAGTATCACTTTCTTAACTTTCGGCACTTAATATCCCATTTATCAAGTTTCGGCACTTGGGTTGTACTTTTGTCTGTTTTGTTATCATTTCCAATCTCAAATCCAGATTATCAAAGGTAACTCGCGGCACTAACCCTTCATAATTGTGCCTGGTTATTATATTTTTCCTGAAAGTCCGTATAAATAGCCAGTAAACAACCCTCGTTTTCATAATTATTTATAAATCAAAGTAGGTGAATATCTCGGCTTGTGGAGCTTTCCACGAAAAATCACAAAAGCACCCCAAAACTATCTTAGTATGTTTCCTAAGATTTCCCTCAATAATCTCAAAAAGCCCTCTATCGGTTAATAATTTACAAATCAAAGTAGGTAAATCGGGACAAATCCCCACAAATGGTAATTAGAGTAGTGCGTGAGTCACGTGACTACGATTTATCCCATCGCTCATAACATACTTAGTATAACTTTTAATCCTCACGAGTCAAGTCAACATAGACTCTTGTGTCAATGATCACATGGATGGTCCAAATTTTATCAAAAAATGTCATATATATCAAGAAAGTATAAAATTCACTCGTGATAAAATTGAAATAGCTAAGGACTGCGTATCAAATTATTGAACTTTTCACCTCGTCACACGACAAAAGAGTTGGAGTAAAAAACTCGCGTGGCGGGCGCAGCCAACGGGAGGAATCAATCAGCACCCCGCGCTCCAGTCTCATCCACGCGGACCCTCCAAAGAAACCCAATCGCGCGAAGATTTCAGACGCGCGGTCGGGCTTCGCCCCCGTCCCAGATCTGGAATCTTCTCTTTTTATGCTTTTTGTTGAGAGATGAGCTGTTAACCTTGTCCACCGGAAAAAACAAGGGCTGACACATCGCGACGTCGCAATGTCTCCACCACGACAATTCGATGTCACGTACGATTAAGATCGATGGTCGCGACATTCACTCCGCAACGCCCCACCATGACCAACCGGCGAAAACAATTGAAAACTTTAGGGTAAAAAAACAAATCGAAAACTTCATTCCTACGAAGTTTTTTGTACGTCAGTTGAGCGACGGCTACTGAAATGTAGAAGTTAAAAGTTCCGACCTAATAATTTTACGAGTTGATCAAATAATCAAACAATTGAAAATTCATCCCCATAAATCGCGAGATTCCAAATTGATTTTATGTGATCGTCAACAGCTTGAGATCAAGATAGAAGAAAAGTAATTCTTTGCGGATTTCTTAATCGAAGTTGATATCATTGCCATTTTGAAAGGATCGGAAATGTAGGCTTGACTCGATGCATAGAAACCAAACTCAAAATATCGTTGAGTCATCGTGAAGATATGGGTTGCAAGGTTTTACATGACCTTCAACAAGCTGATTCTATGGACTCGTGTTTCTAAATTATGAAAAGAAAAAGTTGGAACCCAAAAGATCGAAGTGGAACGGGAAAATTTTGCCTTGAGAATTATCGCTATTTTCATTTTTGAAGGAAAAAAAGAAATTAGGAGAAGGTGCTGGAAACACTAATGATTGCTTAACAATAAAAATGGATTTGTCCCGAAATTGAAACTTCATATGTTGAAAAGTCTAATACCTAATGCAAAAAGATCAATGTACCCACTGATATCGAGTTACCGACGTAACTTTTGTAAATTTTGCAAAACTTGTAATTTAACTTTTATTCATATTTAAAACCTTTCAATAAAATCTATTGTTGATTTTTTAAATTAGGAAGAAAGTTCCCGAGTGAAAATCAAAAGTAATCGATAAATGCGCTAGTTACAAATTTCTCGACCGCGAAAGTTTGTGTCAAATTCCCGATCAAGAAAAAAAGAAAAAGAAAAAAGAAGCCTATGTTGATTTCTTGAATCTTGACCGTTGAGAGCAAAAATGATGTTTATCTTACTTGATAGAGTGGGGAGGCGCTATCGTGAAATTGAAGTCGGCCCAGATCGAGTTATTGAGACTAGATCGCATGATCACGGATCACTGCAAGGATTAAAATCCCAACTCCTAAAATGGTGTTTCCACACAAAGGATAGCATCCTTGGGGGAAAATTTTGTTTGTTTAAAAGAGTTCTTCTACCTTTTAATAAGTATTCCTCATCTCATTAAATCACTACAGTAACGAATTTTGCTGATGCGAATTTGACACTACTAAAAAATTATTGACGTTTGTTTTGCTTGGGAGAAAAATTATACAATTCCTTTTTTCTAATAGTAGACATTACTTAATTACAATTAGGCAGTGTATAGATCAAATCGATGGATTCTACGTAAATCGCAAACGATTTGTGTTACCCCGGGTCGTATTCTTGTTTGTAATTCATATTAATTCCTGTGGCAATCTCATTTCAAGTGAAATCTTTGCCTTGTATCAAAACCGCGAAAGTATAGAAAAGGCCCTCCAAGAACGAAGTCGTTTTGCCGAGCCGAGGCCTGGTTTTGCTTCTTCTTCTTCTAGCGTCCGTCGCGCCGGTCGGCAGTTTTTGGAGGGAAAAATGGAGGTGCTCAAACTGTCCAAGTTCAAGCTCCAGCTGCGAGCCCTAGTCACCGAAGCTCGCGATCTCAGGGTAAAACATTCCGCAATTTCTTCCGATAAATCTCCCTCTCTCTCTCTGATTCGAATCAGCTTCGGACGTCTGCAGGAGAGGGAGCGATCGGCAACCGAGCAGCTTCACGCGCTAATGCAGGTCCGACGACTGTTGAGTCCAGCCTTCGCATCGATTCGCCGGCCTTCGCCCTGAAGTTTTTGTTTCGATGATGCTCCGATGCAGAAGCAGAAGCAAAACGACGAGGAGCGCGGTCGAGAGCTGCAGGAATTGCAAGCCGAGCTGGCTTCGTCCGTCGAGGCGCGCCAGAAGATCGAGCGGAAGGTGGAGCGATTTCTTTTCCGAGAAACCTTTTCGCGGTCGATTTTCTCTCGGGAAAACGAGCGTCATCGGCTTATAAGTGATTTCTGCAGATGAATCGTCTCCGGGACGACAACGCTTTGCTCGAGAGCAGGCAAAAAGAGCTCAAGGCGACTATACAGAAGTTGCTTCAGTCCAGAGATGATTTCATAAATGCTTACCGGGTTCGCTTCAGTTGGCCACGCTTTTGTATCGTTTTCTTTTCTCGTTGAAACTTCCTTCCTTGCAAAAGATTGCGACTCTGGCGCTGATCATAAGTTTCCTTGTGAATGCGACTGAGCTTGAAAAGCAGAGCTGCTCGATATGTGGTAATGTGCGATTGATTTGCACATGAAACTATCTCCAGGAATTGTAAATGGCATTTTCCTGAATGGTCTTTAGTCTCTCGTCGGCGGTCATGTTGATGGCCTTAGGGGCAATGTTAGCAAGATATATTGTTTTGGTTGTACTTCGATTGATGAAGATGACATAGAGGCCACCCAGACTTTCACTTTGACTACTCTTTGCAACTCTAGGGAATATGAAGTTTGTGGTTGAGGCATAGCACATGGTCGGTGTGAAATGCTATAATTATGTCAGTCGAGCTGGTCTTGTTGTAAGACTGTTATTCCACTGATTGAAACGTCTGGAGCCAGTGGATTTCATCTGAATGCGAATCTGTGTCAGTGAACTTTGATTTGGGCTTGCTATGTTGAGGGTGCAATGTCTAGGCTGATTATCTAAATGTTGTCACGGCCAGAATGGAAATTCTGGGTGATTTTTGTGATTTACATAAATGACTTCGACAATTTTCATAATTTTACTTCCCAATATCTTGGACTGATATGCCAAAAATTGACTTATACTGAAGTTTGTTAAATTCATCAATATGCAGGAGTCAACTTGTGAAATGAGCCGTTCCATAGAAACCAGGGACAGAAAGCTTTCTCTGCTATCAGAGAAGTTAAATTCTCACATTATGTTATTTGATTCGATAGAAAAGGAGGCACTTTCCATCAAGCAAGTCATGGATAGCGTGAAGGACCTTATCAGTAACAAAGAGGAATTGGGCACGTGTATTTCTGAATCTTAACTGATTTAGGGAAATTTATTAAGTGCTGTAAAACTTATTATTCCACGAGCATCATTTTCTTCTGTCCTAATTTTGTTTGCTACATACAGTATCTGGCTTGAAGAGCAAAGTCAACGAGGTCTGTGCGTTTGAGAAGTTGTTTATAGGTAGTTTCTGCACCTTGATTCACCAAACAAGTTGAATATTTCTATGCTGGTTATTAAATGAAGCTGGCTTCAAAAGCCTTATAGACAATCGGAGATAGTGTAAGAGATATTTAGGGTTGTAATAAGTACATCAGCGGGTTCTTAAGGTTTAATTATTATCTCTGTACAAGTTAAAGTAATATTGACCTTATGTAATTAAGGCAACGGTATCTACTTGTTATCGAAACTATGATCCCAAAGCATGTTTCAGCCGTTTGTTGTAAGAAATATATTTCATGATTTACAGAAAGGATTAATTATCTGGAAAACAAGGTTAAAAATGATGAGGAGGAGTTGAAGAGGAAAGATGGAATCATTGCCCAGCTTGAAGAACAATTGGAAGCTGCAAAAGTTAGCAACAGTCACCAAACTCAGATGGAAGAGATATCCACCATCTGTCTGTTTCATTCATAGAATTTAGTTGTTCATTTATCTTAAGATATCTGTAAGTTAATTTGTTCTTTTATCTGAAGGTATTTGTTACGGTTGTTTTCATTTGACCTCCTTACCTTCAAAAGGCCCTGTTTGAGAAGGATGTTGTCATCCAAAACTTGGTTAGTGAGAAAAAGGTATTTTCTTTAGCTGCTCATTGTTGTTTCTTATTTTTACCTGTTAGTACTGACCTCCTTGACATGCTAAATCAAAGGGACTGCTCTTGGAAGTGGGAAGTTTGGCAATTGTGCTGCAGAAGATTCAGGACACTATTCAAATTATGAATAAGGAGGTCAGATACTGGAAACTGGCTTCTTATTTGTGCCCATTTTCTGAAAAATGCTGCTCATGAGTTCTCAACTATATCTCATATGCCTATTATTATAAATTGAACTGACGTATACAGCTATGTTCGCGTGGTCACTGTCTACCTTTACAAATGTTTATCTTGCAGCTGAAGCTCATAAATTGCACAAATTCTGTCTTCTTAATGTTTAATTAGTGGAACTTACCAAGAAAATGTGAATGGAATGTTTATTTTGGCTCAACGGTTTTTAAACTCAGGAGAATGTTTGGAAAGTAGTTGATATGCTTGATCAGTCAAGTAACTTTGTTTAATTATTTGTCAAAGTTTTGGTGTTACTCTCTATAGCACATTGTCATGTCTTTAGAATCTTCTGATAGATTAGCTACTGAATATTACTGTATTCCTATTCATGTGAAATTTCAACGACATTTATAGTGTTTTTGTATCATCCTTTTTGTGAATGGAAATGGCTATTTTCCAGGACAAGAACAAATTTTCATCAATTGTGGAATGCAAAGAAAATTTTGGTATGGTTATGCCAAATGAAAACACTGGGTAAGTTCTATGGACTCTTGACATGTCCATTGGAGTTTCATTCGTTTTCAAGGGCAGCAATGTATTTTCCCAGATCAAATTGCTATTATGATAAAAAACCTCTCTCCACCGTTTGAATTTTAATTGCTTAAGGATGCAGGATGGCAATTAATAGTAGCATCTTTCTTAGCTGGTAGAAGTCTTTTTTTGTAAGAAGAACATCTACATGTCAAATGATGAAATATCTGGAGACCATATTGCTAAAGGCACCAACTCACCAAGAATAATATAAGCAAGCGGTGTAGATGTTTGTGGCTTGATAGATGCAGGATTAAAATTATACAATCAGCCATGACAAGATTGAGAACTATTGACTGAGGAGACTGACTACTCTTTATATTTATTCTAACTACTTTTTGTATACAAGAACAGTCCATAGAGCATATTTAATCAGGTGCTTCTTCTCTTTGCTGATTTGGCCTGTAATGTAGTTCTGACGTTCTGGTTTTCCCATCACCAAATGCATCCAATCAAAAGATGCTTCATGAACTTTTTTTCTAGTAGAGATTTTCTTTATGCTGTACATTTAATCTTTATATATCAGGACTGAGGAAGATGTTCAAATGACTGATTCAAGATCTGCAATTGAGGGTTGTCAAGAAGGTGCTGCAGCAAATTCAGGTTCACTGTGCCCCTTTCTACATTGGCTCCTCGCTTACTCAGCTAGCGATAACATTTAGATGGAGAAGTATAACAAGAGTATGGGAAACGTACAAGATTGGGTAAACCTGCAGCTAGATAGTAGGAAACCAAGTGCTACAAATTCTCATGGTCTTCTGAGATAAACTCAATTTTTCACCCAAAAAAAAAAAAAATCAATTATTCCCTTTAAAAAACCGTTTGATTTGGACATTCTTTTTGGTGGCATTAGTCTCCTGCTTAAAAGAATCCAGTCACATGGTGTGATCAAACTTGTGTGTTTTCTCCATGGGGAAACTTTCAAACAGTTAGCAGTGACATTTATCATGAAAAAACTGTTGCATTTTGAGGAGATGAACCTTGTGTTTTCAATTATTTTGTCTGAATTACTGTGAACAAACGTAAATTAAATGCTCTGTATGCGCATGCATGCAAGTGGGTCCGCATGTATGTGTGCATTTACGTTGAGTGTGTCATTCCTCAGACCATGTGCAGCTGCCATATTCACGTTTTCTCCGAATGCAGAATCCTCTTGTTGTCAAAAGCATAACTCATATTGGAACCTCTTGCAGGAGGATAATCACTTGAACTCCCGCACCTCTGAGGCAAGTAATATACTGCAAATATCTTGGGAGTTGAGAAGTCTATCGTTTTCCTTTCAAAAAATGAATTTCTAACTGTCATGTGGATATGTTACCGACAGTTTGCTTGTTCTCCTACAAAGTCAGCCTGCTCGGACCTCGATCAGCGGATCATGGTCGAAATATGTCTACCCATGATGAGAAGGTATGGCATTCTCACATTTGACACGCTAGCTAGTAAGATGCTAAGGGGTGCGGCTATTATAATGCTGAATTAGGGAACTGAACATGTACGGATTTTTTGAAATATGACAGAATGAAATGTGGAATGGTGCCCAAGGATCCATTTAGCTTATTGGGCTAAAAAATAGGCTTATTAATTACGTTGTTGTATGACAGCTCAAGAAAACTCGGGCCATGTGAATCTCAAGACCCCCCACTATTAAAGCTCTTTGCTCACTTTAATGCAGGACACCGATAGAACGTTTTCGCACCTCTTGGAGTCAGAGTGCTCGACAACCCAAGCAGAAGCCTCGGAAGGTTACCCTCGTTTTTCGTTTTCTACTACTCAGATGCAATCGACGGTCTGCTGAGTAATGGAAGTGTACCGAATTTCAGGAGCAAAGCTTTGACGCGTTCGGAATGCATTTGTGGAACCGCGACCGATGGAAAAAGGGAAGCCCGTGTGCAAGTTTTTCTTTACTTTGCTCGAAGTTTCGAAGTTCAGCTTGCGAGCATTGTAGCCTTTCCCTTCACGGGAACTTCCTATTGGGGGAACGGATAATGGTGCAACCTCCGAAGTAGGGTCAGAATATGCGTGGATGTTGCTCATCTAATGGTCCATTTTTCACAAGAAAAGCGCACAAAACACGGCGCGATTCTCAGATCCTAATAAAGTGGTAGACATTTTGTCATGTATTGTCAAAAAGAAAAAGTGAAATTTTCCGGTACTTCAAAGATAGACCAGTTACGGAATTACTGTAGGCAAAAGGCTGATAGCAGCTATGTAGCTTTGAAATCATCAGTTGAGTTCACCGGGACCTTTGGAGGATTTCAACACCATGAAGGCATAGGTAAGAAAAAAGTGGGAAAACTTCTGAATCTTCTGGATCTTTTCCTTTTATGGGTGATTGATTTACCCTTTAAGTCAGTACACGTCAATTAGAATAAACAGTTTCGTTAAGTGCAAATAATAGGAAACTGCTTCATTAAAGGCATGTATTATTTTTTCGAATTTTTTTATTGAATTTTCTTTTCCTTTTGCATTTCTTCACTTTTCTTTCGTTTTTTTTTTTTTTCATATCTCATTGTGACTAGCCAGAATTGTAATATCATAGATTCACCTATATCTCGCCCATGTCAAAGCGAAGCGAAGTGAGGGTTGTGGCAAGGGCTTTGGGGCCTTGCCTAGAGGTTGGCAAGTTCAGAACCCTCACTCTCATTGATCATGATGGAATAGAAAAAGAAAATAAGGGAAGAAGAAGAAAAAATTATAAATTTTTTAAAAAATATTTAATAATAAAAAGAATTATTTATCGTATTATGTAGGATAATCAACGTCTACATTAGTAAGATAGACTTAAGAAAAAATATGAAAATATGTATAATTAAATTAATTAAATTGAAAATTTTATGGTTGAATTAGTATTTGTGAAATAGGGTCAACACTCTTATTTTTTAATTTTCCCTTCATAAGGCGATAGGAGGGTCACATTAGGCGAGAAAAGGATGGTTTGGACGTTGGACGGTCTATAATTCCTTGATAGATGTGATGTCAAGTCATTTAATGCGTGAATTAATTAATTTAAGCCAGGACAATAAATACCAACTGACACTTGCTTTTGCTTTCTCGTGCTAAAGGACTAAATAAATGATTTGTTTGACGAAGTCCCGACGTGCATCCATTGGATTTCGCAAAAAGAAAAAGAAAAAAGTGCATCGATTGGAGTTAAATAAAATCCATTTTGATTGAGAAGACGATTTCCTGCCTCCCGGAGTAATGGGAAGCTCCTCGCAAATCGAACTCTACTTTTTCATGGCAAAGAATGACTATTTTCTATTAGATTTCATTAAAGCTTCCCGCATTTATCAAATGACTATCAGTTGTACTTCGCAATTCGAAAACCACCCCCCCGACTTTACATCTGTAATCGGTATTTTGAAAATTGACTCTGTTGATGCCGTCGAACTATTCGCCGGTTACCGAAAAAGCACAGTAGCTGGGTTAAGCTGGCAACCTAGCATTGGTCGATGGGGGAAAGGGACTTTTAATACACACTTTAGTGCAACATTAACGTGAAGCATGAGGTTAATAAATCAAATGAAATTCGTGCGCTTTCTTTCTTATGATGAAATTCAAGCGTAGGTCTCGTATCTTGATATATTGTTAGATTAATGGATGAAGTTTCTGACGATATTTTAGAAACTTGATTTATGGGAAATTGGGCGCGACGAGGGAGCCACTTAGCTTTGAGCAAACCGGTTCTCATGGCGATTCGACAAAATGCGATCCGCCTAATGGGCAGAAGCAAGGCCTGCTTCAGGTTCAGGCATTGAAAACTATTCGGAGGGACCGACGTAGACGATAAAAACAGAGACAAAGAACCAAATGGTGGTGGAGTGGTTGGGAACCTGTGCTCTGTACTGTACTCTTTTTCTTTATTTGAAAAGGACCAACATAGACGATGTGACATGGAACAGCTGGCCTTTAGCACTGGGCCATATTTTCCTTCCCACGAGGTCGACCTCGTCTTTTTGAGTTTTTCCTACCCTCATTTTTGTTAATATCTGTCGACGTTTGGCGCGATTTCTTTACTTTTGTTTCTTGGTTTTTCTGTTAAATTTTCCAACGATATCGCTTTTAGAATTGATAGTCAAATCATTCTGACAATTCTTTAAATTAAGATGACTTGTTGGGTTTAGACAACAAATCGAAATGCGCTATATGATTGGCTCAAAAATCAAACCAAACATGCGGATAGGAAGGCACCCTTTTGTGTTTGTGCCTGATGCTACTAAAGAAGTGTCTTGAGTCCTAATTATTATTATTTTTCCACTTAAGATCAGCTGATTTTCTTGCCTCGTTGAATGGAACTCGCGGATGGTTGTGAGCTAGAGCTGTAATTAGTCTTGACATACGGATGAAAAGATGCGTCCTTAAATCTCACCTAAAGTAGGCCTGCGGTGGGCCGAGTGGCCACCTCCATTATTAAACGATCGATGAGACATGGTGGGTGGTCTGTCATTACTAGGGTCAGGCACTCGTGCATACTTGTCCTAGTTACTCGGCATTTTCAGATGTATTGTCTATGCTTTCAATGCCCATCTCAACCGTGAATTCCTACATCCACAATTCGAACCATTTCGTGCATCAATTCAAGCTCAAATTAAAGACAATCTCAGTACAGTCCCGAGCTAGCGACCCAATGAAGTGGAACTCATTCGTCAACCACTGAAATTCCGCCGAATCCCCGCCGAATCCGATGGGGGGATCGCATCCAAGCAAATAAAATATCCTCCTCACGAGGGAAGGCGATTTTCAACCCTCGACACAAGACCGGGGCCCACCCATAATTAGGTTGTGGCAACCTTTGACAGTGCTCCGCACGCAAAATCAAAACAAAAGCAACCCCCACCACCAACCGTGTCAAAATCGCACTACTTGCCCACACGGACTGTTGCGTGTGCAATCACTTCTCGTTCACCATCTGCGAAGGACGACCAGCAATGGTAAGAGATTCGGTGCAAAAGCCTTCTTTTACCAGGCGAAATTGCCCGGAAATGGGTCCCCCAATTTTGAATTCACGTGCAACACATGGTAACATAGGAATTTGACCCGATGAAGCTAATTGAAAATTCTTTGCAACCCACTTCTATAAACCTTCGCCCTGAAATCTAAAAGCACGAAAGTAAGTGTAGATGCTCGCATTAAAGGCTTATTCTCGAGCAATTGGACGCTAAAAGAACGAGAATTTGGATGAAGAATTTGCATAATTTGCTCCCATCCTTTTTCACCGGCAAGAATAAACTCTTTCGTGATATGGTTTGGACGGTGGAACCCTTTGGATTTTACTCGTGTTTCGGCTCGGTCTCGTGATTCTTTCTCTTGCCAAACTCGTGGACCTCAATGCACCAAAACGGAGCTCTTATGGTGGCGTCGCGTTTAAGCATTAGTTTACTTAATGCCAAAGGGTCGTGCCTCGGAGGGAGACGGCCGGTAGTTGGAGCCTCGGTTTTCAAACGGTCCAATGAGCCACCACGTGTACGCTCGAAAAAAGTGAATCATAAGAGTACTAAAAATGCCATATTCGATGACAAAATTACCATTAAGCTTATTCGTCGTGTACTCAATATTCCAATGCAACGACCTTGACATTGTCTTATTAAGTTAAATGAATTTGCATTAGCTATTCCTTTGTGTTCATGCCTTGAGGGGATCTAGCGATAACTCACCACCATAGCGTCCATCCAACGCTCGATGGAACAAAAGACAATACCTAAAAGATCCAAAACTGACCAGCGATGGAGGATCTTCGCCGGTCTTCAATTTCTTTTTTCATTTGTATTGTTTATTTGATCATTTTTCAACCTTCAAATTTGTAGGTCACATAAGTCAAATTGACTAATCGCATATAGGTTTGGTTGACCTCATTGTAACTGACTAAAGTTCACATCCCCACTCCATCCCCTCTCGCTCGCTACGATCTCTAAATTATTCTCTTAAGTGTTTGGTGACTTCCTTTGGATATGATAAATTTAAATAAAATATTAGAAAATAAATCCGGAACATAGTTGGTTAAATTTGGACCGAATAAAAATTTCAAAAAGTAACGGTAATTTTTTCTAAAACGTGATATGAACCCACAATTGCTGACACTCTTGTAGATGTGGATAACGGTCTCCAAGTTCCAACCGAGGAAGAAAGCGAGGGGAAAAAGAATGAGTTGTTGAGAACGAGGATGGAGTGCGGAAGGTGGCCAATTACATTAGGTTGAAATTTCCTTTTCGCTAATAAAACTCGAGAAAAAAGAAAAAAATGGAATTTTAAAAACTCCTGAATTTTATTTTCACTCGAGAATATTTATGATGATTAGCGTGAACTGTGCTGACCAAATCCCATGTTGCCTAGTGGGCTTTGTCATGATCAAGAGACAGGGCGTCCTTTTTCTTTTCAATTACATGCCCTGTCATAGGCTATCATCAATTTATTAACCTACTCCTTATAGAACTAGGAATCATATTTTCTTACTCCTTATATAACTAGAAAACAGATTTTCTTACTCCTTAAGCAATTGCTTATTTCCTTTCCCCCCCCTAAATCATACCTTAATTTGCCGGGTTGGATATGAACAAACACGTGGCCAGAAAATGTTGAAGGATTTTTCAAGAAAAGGAAAATTCCGAAGCGTAACCCCGCCAAGCAATTTTCGTTACTTCCAACTTTAACCTTCGTTTACAACCTCATCCCGCACGTCCGCGGACTTTTCTTTTTTCTTTCTTTTTTTTTTAGGGGGGGATCATATGCGCGTCGACAATTCATCGAATCGGATCGCAGGCGGGCCAGCACGCGGCGGGGCTAATCGCGGGCCGCCACGTGTGGGAGCGACGGTGAGCCGCGGCCACGGTTAGGCAACTGCCGCGAGAGTGCGCCAGTCGCTTTCGTCAGAACATTGACTTTCCGGCTTGGCGTCCGCGTTCCTCCCTCCGCCCCTCCGGAATAAACTCCTCCCACCATCCAACGGGAGTTCAGGTTTCCTAACACAACTCAACAACAACAACAACAACACCAACACCAACACCAACGCTCTCTCTCTCTCTCTCTATAGAAAATATCATTCGCGAGCAGCTGCTCTTCCGACCATTCCTTTTCTCTCTCTAGAGCTCAATGGCGATCGCACAGAGGTGATCGCGCAGAGAGAGAGAGAGAGAGAGAGAGGGAAGGAGGAGGGGGAGGGGGAGAGGGGGACCGACATGGGAGCGTGCGTGTCGACGCCGCAGGAGTGCGTGGGGGGGCGATTGCGGTCGTCGAGGAGGAAGGCGGCCCACGGGAGGAAGGGGAAGGTCAAGCGGCGAGTCGCGTCCCGCTTGTCCGACGGATCGCTCGACAGGATCGATCGGTCCAGGCCTCGCGATCGCTCGTTCAACAATCAACCCAGCGTCCAAGGTATATACTCTACCGTCCTCCCCGTTTCTCTTTCGTTTTTCGGAGCGTTCTTGAGTCTCGGTGCGAGTTCGATCGGGGCCGTGCGAGCTTTTCAGAGTTCGGCATTGCTCCGAGGGAATCTGGATTGCCGCGATCGGCTCTCCGCTTTTGTGCCGGATTCCGTTTGTTTCGGTCGGCTTGTTGGAGTGGGAGTGATTTTGGTTCGGGTCTGTGGTCTCGATTAGAGGGGAGAGGTCTGGATTGATCGAGCTCTGTTTGTGGAACTGCTAGGACGCGGTCGATGTCTTGCCGTGGATTGTGTATGCGGTGGTGAAGGGTGAGCGAGTGGCCTTGGGGAGTTGCGATTCGGGCAGTGGGCACCGGTTAGTGCGTTATTGGCTCCTATCATCGCGAGTGAAATCTATTTGCTTGGAGAAGGTAGCCCGTGTAGGAATGTCGACAGTGATTCGATGGTTTTTATTTTCCCGACTAGATCCGCATGCAAGTCTAGTAATCAATCGTTGATTAGCTATCAGATTAATTTGTTCAAGCACGAGTGGATTGTCCCTCGATTGTTGGGGCTTTTAAGAATCGTCTTCTCATGTATGATAGAAAACTGGTGAGGACTTCTGGGCAATTGGACATTGTGTTTTATGGAAAAAGAAAATGGATTTATGAGCTAAGTAGGTAGCAGAGGACATCGAGCCATGGATTAATTGATTCTAGAAAATTATTTTCCCCAAATGGTGTAAAATTGGACCTGGATTTTCTTAAGAGAATATCAGTGAGCGACCGGTAGAATCTTTACTTGCTAATGAATGAATGAAAAGGATCATAAAAAAATTGGTTTTGAAGTCTCTGCCTGTGACGGTTAGCTGAGAACTGATCAGTTCAATCATCTTCTGCAAATTTTTGTCTATTGAATTTGAATGATTTGAGCTCTCTGTGAAAACTGCCTGGCGAGTCTTCTATTTTGCCTGAACTTGGACTTGCTATTGTTTGTTGTAATGCCACAAACAGCGCATTAGCTTCTGATTTCTTGAAAGAGCTTGCTATTATGGAAGTAATGTCTAGAGTGGATTCTCTAAAACTTGAAATGTTTTAGTGTCATCCATTACACTCTTGCTATTGTTGGCATAATAATTAAGTACAACTACTGGCTCATAACTCGGAAGTGTTTTGCCGATTTTTGGTTGTTATAAGCGTAACCTTAAATTAATAAATGGTCATGGCGAATACACAGCATTGGGTGTTAACTGGTATGAATTAGTTGTTTTCCACTCAGAAGGAAAGACATGGCTAGCGGCGGAAGTCTCAGTCTAAAACTAAATTGTAATTCATATTTTGTATGCCAAGTGGGATGTGAGTTCCGACCAAAAGAAAGTGGGATGTCAAAGGGGACAGATACTAAGGAATGATTCTTGAATTCCCCTGTGCGAGATCTTAGAGATGGGGAACAAGAGCAAATACAGATGATGTTCCCATCAATCCTTTGGGTTGCTCTATTTAGGTCTATGTTGAAAACTGGAATTAGCAGAACTTGCTGGCTATTATGCATATCCCAATCTACTTATATAAACAAGGTGGGAATGGAGGTGGGTCCAAAAATCATTATAAGGAGATTGAAAGTTCCATGGATCTGCAGCTAGATGAGTGTTTTTCTCCACGTTTACATTTCAACAGTACTTCGAATGTTGTGTTTTCTCTTGATTATCTCTGTCTTTTCCATCTCCACGCAATAACTCATTTTAGTTTTAATTTTCTAGCGAATCTGCAAATGCATCATCAATGATGCTGTTGAATATTATGTAGTCACTTTTGTTGTTCACTGTGTCTAAGCTATGTACAATAAAATTTGTCATGAAACAATGACATTGAAATTTCTTGCATTTTAAGGCTAAAGATGTTGAAAAAGGGAACAATTTAAAATGCTTTGGATTGACTTATTTCTCTTCAAGTCCTTTTTGTATGAAGCGAATATAACTTTCGTCAATGGTATTAAAGCACTTTTGGGAATTATTTCCCTTCAAGTTCCTTCCCTAAGAAGCAAATATCACTATCTTCCCTACTATTAAAGCACTCTGGGATTTATTTCCCTTTAAGTCCTTTTCTTATGAACTGAAAACAACTTTCTTCCCTAGTATCAAAACTTTTCTCGAAGGACCATTATTGGGTCATCTAATCTACTTTCCAAACGTCAAACCTGCCATAATTAATTAAGTACTCTCATACATTGGAATTTTGTCATGATTGTGATGAAGCAGTCTTATGTGACTAAGTTATAGTTTGAGGATTTTCTTTTCTTCATCTTCTTCTTTGTCTACATTGTCATTCTTCTACGCTGGGGCACAAGGTGGACTGGAACTTTCTTCATGTTATTCCTTTGGAATTATTCGCTAATATTTTTAGTGGTCCCTTATCTCATGTCTTGCCATGTTTCATAATAACATTCTCTGCTCTTTGATTGCATGTCTAGTATTTGTATGCTGGTTTGATTTCACCGCCTTTGTTTGGGGAATGCAATTTCCGTCCTAGACTTAAGGATTCATTTGTTATTTTTTCCCTCCTTTTTTGGGCTTTGGATTTGATTATTCCTGGGTCTTCTCCTTTATATCATTATCATGTTACCTGTATGGTATCTGCAGGAAGCACTGATGAAGCATGGTATGACTCACTGCCAATTTTTGAGTCAGACTGTGATGAAGACTACAAGAGTGTTGCAGATGGTATGATGCATGGACATGTTTTAGTTGTGCAACATTCAACATTGTTATTTCATCCAATGGCTGATGCTCTATCGTTGTGCTTTGCAGATGTACTGTCTCTAAGTGGCTTTGAAGGAGTATCTAGACAAAGCACTGCATCACTAAGGGATCCCATGCACGGAGAAAGTAATACCAGCTTACAACATGTGTCTTCTCTAGATCATGTGCATAAACCAGGCGATATGTCAATTGGAAACTCGGCCCACAACTCTGTTAGCGAGGTTGCTAGGAACTCTATGCATCATGTCCTGAATTCGGATGACACTGATAGCCATCATAAACTGTGTGAACATCCAAGTGAAGCTAAGAAACCTGTTTTTCTCAATGATATCTCGACTGGGGATGAAAATTCTGGAAAGGAGGAAGGACTCCTGGATAACTGTGGGATTATACCCAACAATTGTCTTCCTTGTCTAGCTTCAACCGTCCCATCTGTTGAAAAGAGAAGATCACTAAGCTCCAGTCCACCAAGCGCAAGAAAAAAATCTGCTTCTAAACTTTCCTTCAAATGGAAGGATGCACATAGTAATGGCACTCTTTGTGAGTACAGATACCTTGCTCTTCTTTTGACATAGCAAAAAATAAGCAAGTGTTCTGAGAAGTATCTTTAGCGTCTTTATGGAAATTATTCCCATTTGAAGTTTCCTGCTTTTCAGATATAATTTAATAAAAAAATCTACTTCAACTGCAATTTCCTATTGGTCCATATAATGAGTATGGGTTTTGCTTGTCTCTTTTGGCACTGATTATTTTCACCGAATGTGGTTATTGTAATCTCTGGTATTACATAAGTTAGGAAAAATTAAATTATTCGACTTATAACAATTTCTCTTTTGTTTTCAGTTTCATCAAAGACGCTTCTTCAGAGGCCCTTAGCAGGTTCCCAGGTCCCATTTTGCCCAATTGATAAGAAAATGTTTGATAGTTGGTCACATATAGAGCCAAGTTCCTTTAAAGTTCGAGGAGAGAATTATTTAAGGTAAGAGTTAGAAGTGGAAGATATTAGATACCATCATCCTGAGGACACTTCTGTTAATTATTTTATGCCATACTATTCATAGTGCAGCAACCTGTCGAGCAATCATCATGTTGAGGCAAATGCAGTTATTGCTGAAGAAATTTTGTAGATCAATGGTTGATCTTGGTTATTTAACTGTATCTATATTGATGACCTGTGTGGCAGGGACAAGAAGAAAGATTTTGCTTCAAATCATGCTGCCTATTATCCATTTGGGGTTGATGTATTCTTAACTCAACGCAAAATAGATCATATAGCTCAATGTGTAGAACTTCCTGCTACCAGCTCTTTTGGGAAACTCCCACCCATCCTTGTTGTTAACGTTCAGGTATCCTTACATTTTCCTTGGGACTGCTCTCACTCCCGCTACTTTTTCCCTATACCCCCTTGATTACCTCTACCCTTCATATGCATGTGGTTCACTCATATTGGCCCTTTTAGTGGTTAGATGAATGAGCTGTTAAAGCTTTAGAAAACACTTCGTAGCACGGCCATCTTCACCAATCGAACTAATTGCTCTAAGAAAATCTATCTTGGGTTCTGCATTCATAAGATTGCCAGGTCTTTTGTTTGCAAGAACTAATGGAGCCTTTTGAGCACATATTTGCATTGTTATCCTGCAGTAATAGCATAGCCATCTCTTTCTTGTCAAAGAATTAACGGAGCTTTTTGCCCCCCTCCCTCAAACAGATACCCTTATACCCAGCCACAATTTTTCAGAGTGAAACTGACGGGGAAGGAATGAGTTTTGTGTTATACTTTAAGCTTTCGGATAGCTATGCAAAGGAGCTTCCACCACATTTTCAAGAAGGTATTAAGGTAAGACACATGCCTGCTCTTTGTTCTCTGTAGGTCTTGCTGATATAATCTGTTTCTAACTATTATTTCCTCTGAAGTGTGGCTCAGGCATTTATTCCAGTGATAAATGCAAAGAAAATATTTTTTTTTCTACCTAGTATCGAGTACCTTAGGTAGAACAAAATTCATAGCATAATTAGAGGTATATTAACCTGAAAGTCTTTTAGTGCATTATAGACATTTATTCTAAATTCAAGTTCAGATAAAATCATCCAGATGCTTCAATTGACTTTCGATTTTAACCATTTTCTTTTTGTCTTGTCTCCATTTTCCTCATAGTAGAAGTTAGTAGATGATGAGGTCGAAAAGGTCAGAAGTTTTCCTGTGGATACTTTCGTCTCTTTCCGAGAAAGAATAAAGATATTGGGCCGTGTTGCAAATGTGGAAGATCTGCACCTGAGTGCAGCTGAGAGGAAGCTTATGCAGGCGTACAATGAAAAACCAGTTCTTTCACGCCCACAGCATGCGTTTTACCATGTAAGTCCTTTCGCAGCAAGCTATGCTGATTCTGATATTTAGATGGAACTGTTGGTATATTTCTTCATACACCCTTGTCTGATTGATGGATAGCAACTTTCCTAAAGTTTTATGTCTGTTCCCCTTAGTTATATCCTCTCTTAGGTCAGAGCATAGGTCAAGGTTAGATAGCACTATTAAGCGTCACAGATAACACCATGTATTTAAGGCAGTCAAGGTTATCTGAACTTTATATTGGTATACGTGTATCTTCTTATTAGTTGCAGTTTTCTTTCTTCCTCTTTCCTCTTAATGAAGTGCATACTTTGGAAGACTCAAACTACCCATCTTCTTTTTGACATGCTTGGTTTCTCTGTGCCGTGTCAACGCTACTTTTCATCTTGCTGTCTTTCTTGAAAGATTGCTCTTAGGAATTAAGCCAGAGAGTTCCACGCGTATGCAACCTCATGGCAAGCTCTCTACAGCGACTCTAGTGTCCCCGTTTCTACAGAAATGAGATGTCTCATGTTTCCTATTGGGATGCTTTCTTATGTTGCCTGCAAAACGAAATTGTACAGGGAGAAAATTACTTGGAGATGGATCTGGATATGCATAGGTTCAGTTATATCTCTAGGAAAGGTTTTGAAGCATTCCTAGACAGATTAAAGCTCTGCATCTTGGATGTCGGCCTCACAATTCAGGCAAGTCCATTTCTCTGCAGTAAATTCGCTACGGTGTTCTTCCTTCATAATATGCATTCCATTTCTTTCTGGGTTCCTGAAAATCCGTTGGTTGTGTTTTCCTGAAACAGGGGAACAAGGCCGAAGAGTTGCCAGAGCAGGTCTTATGCTGTGTCAGACTAAACGGAATTGACTACAAGAACAAGAATTATCAACAACTGGGGTTAAGTCAAATTCAAGATCCCCTTTAACCTATAAATTGATTCATATGTCGCGAGTGTCCCAGCAGTCCTGTCACTCAGCATAGGTTTCCAACTAATAAAAATAGCTGATTTTCTCGAGTAGCCTGTTTGCTGTTTGTGAATCTTCTCCCCCACTGCCGAGTCCCAAGTGAGGTGCTTGCGTCGTGTTCACATCTACACCATGGTCCGAGTTGAGAAATTTCGAGTTCACATACGCTACTTCAGAACCTCCGGGCCATTGTAACGGATTGGCTTTCCGGTACATGGGTAGAATGAAGGTATAAGGTCCGGCAATACTTCCTCAATCATCAGGAACTCATAACGAGGATTTCTCTCGCCCACATGTTAGCTAGTACTTGCTTAAAAGCTAAGGTCATGTGGTCGTGGCGCAAGAACCGACGACTAAGGGGGACAGATTTTTACCATCCAAACGCTGGTGACCTTTTTCATCGCTTTTTTCTTTGCACTGCGAACGTAACCTGAGAGAACATAAGAAAAAAAGCCAACCGATTGAGGTCATAGGACATCAATGATACACAATCTTCCCCATTGTCTTGATGTACATATTTATTTATTTATTTATTTCATTCCTCTCTCCAACTTCTAGTGCACTCTAATATAGTTTCCAGATCGACCACCATTTTACGAGCAGCAAATTCGCGAAAACGTGCCGGGGCCGCAAATGTCAAAGCTGGGAGACGCGTCACCGTCTTAGTAGGCGAGGCCTTCTACATTTATTATACTCTCTTTTTCCCCTCGTCTCGTCCCAATTGTTCGGCTCCTTCCTCGGCTTTATCTACGAAACAATACCGCTCTGTACATTCTTCACTACTTCCTAAGCTGGATCTTATTTGTTCGATTCAGTAGTCTCGAAGAAACTTTACGAAATGAACAGACATGGAATATAAAAAGAAAATTCACGATGATAGGGGAACACGATGAAATAGCCAAAAGATCCAAAATGCTGATGAGGCCATGTCATTGCTAATGCTCAAAACTTCTGGCTTTGATCTTCTTCGTTTCTTCTCCGCACCTCGGTCTCCACTTCAAACTTGAGAGTTACCACCCTACGAGGAACAAATTCGATATTGTTAGCGATCTCTCTCTCTCTCTCTCTCTCTCTCGGAACACGCGTGTCCGCTCCTTGCATGAGACTCTGATATGTAATGGGTGATCAAGGCCACTTAATTAGTTAGACGACCCAAAACGAGAAAGTGCAATACCTTGATAGATTGCAGAAGCTAGTTACTTCCATGAGATACGATCGACGAAATTGATTTCGCTGACACAGAGGCGCTGGGGCTAGTGACGTCTTGATCCACATTCGCGAAATTCGCTTTGCCAGTCAGCATCTTTATTGCTATCTGAGCGACGTCAGCAAACCACTCATCCTCCGGCAGCACACTGAAAGTCATCACAGTAACAATGGGATAGTGATCAAGAGCATAATTCATTAAGAAGTTCAGAGAAAATGTCGGGAAACCATTCCCATGATCCGGAATAGATTGCGAAGATGCTCTGATTGTCAGATAGTCTTCGCTAATTGCAGTCAAGAGCGTTACCTATACGGATCTAATCCAGTAGAAGCCACTATGTCAATAGCTCTCTCAATTATGTTTTTGATAACTTGATGCAGATTCCGAGATAAATAACGGCCTTGTGATGAAAACAGAATCACGAACTCCATATCCAAATAAAGCTGCATGACTGGAGCATGGTTACTTTTGACTATCTGGACAAGTTGTTAAGGCGCAAGAAACCATAGTTCCTATACAAACCTGTCGAAGGCCATAAGGACCCAATGTCTTGGGACCCTCTTCTATCTCTTCCCAAAAGCTCTGATCATCAGAGAGCCACAAAATGACCGTCTCCGTGAGTCTCATCAACAATATAGTAGCAAATCTTTCTCGACCCACAAACATGTCGGTTGCAAAGCTAGCCACTCGAGTCAGTTTTGCAAAAAGCTCCTGAACACGTTAAAAAAAACCAAAAGACAGACGTCAACATGGCAAACGAAACTTTTGATCAAAATCAAATATGGGCCTCTCATACATCAATTACAGATGGACTACACTACGAATCAAATGGTCTTGATGATTAGATACCATTATGAGAACTATAGCAATGAGGAAGTTGGTAATGATATCCATGTATGCAGGATGAGAACTCAAATATAATGATCTTCCTTGGTAAAGTTGTTTCTGCTTTAAGGCTTCGATGCAAACATGACCTTAAAATATAAACAAAAGCAGAAGACAATTGTTTCATGAAGCAGATTTCAATAGTCGCATGGTGCCATCAAATAGCAAAATCAGAACCAAACGGGTGGCATAAATTTATTAGGTTTTCTGGGTAGCAGAGCCTCAGTTTCTGATATACAAATCTAGTTCACTATATTTCAGTGTCAAAGAAATATTGATGGTCTGGCGTGGAGTAATGTTCCTTGAATAAAATCAACCACTGCAAATCATGTCCAAGTGGATATCATTAGACAATAAACAAGATATGTCTGTTATTTTCTTATTATATTTGGTGCAAACTCATCCTGGGGCATCAAACCTCAGTTTCACAATATTGATAAGAAACAAACTGTACTGCATTGCCGCTTCAGTTACACGACTATCTGAAGGACACAGATTGCACTGCTTTACCTGATATATTGGAGAAGGAAACCATTCAGGTTCTTCCATAAGGTCATCCATCATGATGTACACATGTGCATTGAGACGGATGTCGCCCTCTTCTGAAAAAATTAAATCAAGGGCATGTTGGCGGCAGAAGCTATCGCGCAATCTATCAACTGAACGTTGCAAACGCCTCTTCCAATCTCTTTGTTCTGGATAACGATTTTGCTTGTCTGGAGCTCTTCTTGGATGGTCCTCAAGTTTGCTGGTACTGTGAGAGGACAATAGCTTCATGGCAGCACGTGGGAGCAACTCATCTGCCAATAATGATGCATTGGCCAACAAAGCTGTCTGTTGGCTTTCATTCTCTGCCATTTTCACAATTCTACTGGCAGAATATTCGAGGTTTTCTTCATGTTCTGCTGACCCTGGCAATGCATTTATCAACAAATTGACGTACGAGTTGAATACTTGTAGCAGACCTTCCAACGTGGGGCCTTCTAACTGTAAGCTTTCAAGTGGACTGACATCCTCAAGAAATTCCTGTACGGTAGAGGCAAGACCATCGGGCACATTTTTAATAAGTAATCGAGATGGAAATCATTACTTCAAAGATGATTTATGACGCATTGAGTTGATTCATCACTTTGTAATTGAAGTGGGACTCCTGAGGGATGCTACAAGGAGAGGCCATAATAAAAATCTACTGCTGAAGAAAAGGATAGCACAAGATCCCTTAACTTTTCAAACAAAACTAGAAATGTGTAGCAAGGTGAGATGACAAGATGAGATAAACCTATCTGGAATTTGCCTTCAAAGAAAGCAGCCTCTAGACTTGAATGAGAATAGAAGTTTACCTGAACCATTGTATTAAATTTATTTGCACTGCTTGAGAGCTTGGGATGCACTGCGGCTGCACTACCGAGGAACGTGGAGGAAGAAACGCGCATTGGCCTTCCGCCAAGTGGAGAATAAGCAAGTGACCAATCATCTGCAGCAGCTAACGCAGCACTGCTCTGCTCTATTCTTCTCAAGTTGGCATTCAAAGCTTGTTCGACACAAGGCTTAAAGAGTCTGAGTAAAACAGGAGAAAGGGCCAGCCCACGAGCCTCTAAAACAGAACAATGACCCAGGCATATCTTAACACACTCAGCAGCAGCTCTTAAACCACCTGCGGCTGCCGATGAGGCAAGAACATGCCTTTTTAGGAGAAGAGCCAAGGCTTCAGTTTCCTTGACAGCCCAAGTCACAAGCTCAGATGTCAATGCAGGTTCCTCACCAAAAACAACCAAGGCGTCGCTAGCTGCTTGCGCAATTGTTGAAAAGACAAGCTGAGAAAGGGCAGCAGTGTAAGCTCCTCCATATGGAGCATTAGATGAGCGAAGACTTTGCATTTTGCACTGCATTTTCTGTCGGTGAGAGTTCAATAGCAATGTATGGGCACGAGGACCATCCCCAAGTTTTTTGACAGCCAGAATTGTTGAACGAAGTTCAGCTCCTTGTGTTGAAGGCTGGCAAGTCGTTTCTGCTAGTTGATCAGCTAGATTTTGTCTCTGTTCTGTTATGGTAGTCTCCAGTAACAATAGCGCTGTGGGACTTAATGTCCTCCTACTAATAGCTTCTTCTTTGATTCTTTCTCCTTCATTCACAGCAGCCAACGATTCCTCCACCCTCCTCTCAGCTAATAGAATTTCGAGGGTATCCACAAAATCTATCAACCAGTTCTCCATGTTGGAAGGCCGCGTGTCTTCCAAATTTTGCATATCCTCTGCAGTCGAATCTTCAGAACCAGTGTCTAAAGAATCAACACGGACACCCTCGACCAATTCCTGGACTAGAGCTGCTTGAGAGGATAGCAGATTCCTCATGGACAGGAGCTGCCCCTCAAGGTCCGATATCTCCTGGGATGTGCTGCATATGGAAAATCAAACAAGCAAATGAAATGTTGAATGTCTTACTCCGGTACATGTCATGCCGAATCCATATATCTTTTCCACTCATTTATAACACCATATTCCAATTTTTGATGCATGGATTGTCTATTCAGCAGTGAAGAAAGTATGGCAATAATGCATTCCGGATGACTGAGGAAACCTAGTATTTCGGTTGCAATTAGTGTACAGGATATCAGAGGAAAGCTCAATACAATAAGCAGGCGATCGGTGAAGCGAAAAGCGCAATGCATGATAGTCTCCAGAAAGCGAGAAAGCGACTCTCGGCATCTAAGTTATGGCGTTTTCCTTCGTGGAACTTAGAACATACGATTCAAACAGAAGTTCACTAACCGTATGAAATCTGCATAATTAGCATAAACACTCTTACGCATTTCCTCTGCCGACGCCTTCTTCAAATCCACCAGGTAAGCGCACAGATGCCTGATTTCCTACAAAAAAAAACAACAATGCACGGGGCGCTCAAAATTCACCGACCGACGAAAATCGCCGCCGCATCGATCTCCAGAAAGTTTCATCACCGATCAATCAATCCGCGCACGCCGAAAAGCGCGAGCGCGAACGGCGTGCGTTCGCGACGTTCCATGCACGGAGGAGGGAGGGGGAGCGAGCGCGGTTACCTTCTCGTTCATGGTCTGGCACTTGGAGGTGAAGTAGGCATGCGGATCGAAGCGCGAGGACTTGAAGGCCTTGAGCCTGTCGCTCAGGGTCAAGTCGGTGTCGAAATCCGCCGAGTCGCCCTTGCTCGACGAGAACGACGTCCCGGAGAGAGAGGACATGGTCGCTTCCCTGAGATCCTCCCTTGCAATGCTCGGCGGCGTCGATTCTCAGACGGCTCGGCGAGGGAGACGTGCTTTCCCGATCGCCATGGATGATCCTGGATTGAGCTCGAAACGCAGAGGCGAAGAATCGCGGGGAAGACGAGAGAGAGAGAGAGAGAGAGAGGTTAGGGGGAAAATATTTCAGGCACTTTTCATGCATTTTGATTAGATTTTTCCACGTGGCCGATCGCTTATAGCAGTACAGTTTCGTCAATTGACGATAGATGAACAAAATCATACGAAAAACAATAAGAAAAACACATTAACGAACCTTGATTTTTATCCAACGTGTAATGTGGCCCTTAAACTTTAACTTTGTTCAATGTGGTCCATGAGCTTTAATTAAATGTATAATATAATCCGTGAAATTTTAAACTGTTCAATGTGGTTCATCTAACTTTTTATATATATTAAGTTTAGTCACCGTACTATATGAAAACGTTAATGTTAACATTGATATTGAATTAATGGAATGGCTGCATTGAACATATTCATATAGTTTAAGCACTATATTGAACATGTATCAAAACTCTATGGACCATATTGAACAAATTAAAAATTTGTGGATCACATTGCACATTAAATCGAAGTTCAGGCTTTGACAAACAATGAGAAAATAACACAAAGGATCTTTGAATTTTGACTCATTGTGCAGTGTGGTGTTTAAACTTTTAATTTGTTCAACGCCATCTCTAAATTTTAGTCTAATGTGTAATCTAATTATGAACTTTTAAACTGTTCAATGTGATCAGTATACTTTTGATACATGTTCAATTTAGTCATTAGATAATATGAAAATGTTATATGTTATTCCTAGATTTGAATAAATAAAATGTTTGGGAGTTGCATTAAATAAATTAAAAATTTAAGGACCACATTACGCAACAGGGTAAAGTTGAGAAATCACAATGAAAAAATTAAAAGTTCAAAGATCACATTACATATTCGTGCAAAAGTTCAGGGAGTATTTGCATAATTATTCCAAAAACAATTGGAAGAGAAAGGTATAAAAAACTTAAAGGTCTTAATATATCTTATAAACTTATTATCCGGAACCAAGAATAAGCATCCCAACTTACATATTGAAAGCAAAATAATGATAAAGTAGCACTATCCGCAATCGCCCCAATTCTAAGAATGTCCGGGAGATTTCTCCCTATCATTTTTTCCAAGCTTTTCTAGGTAAAACATAAAACACTGCAATCGAACAGGAAAATAACGTTTCATGACCTGGCGCGCGCAACCTTAAGAGGCGTAAGGACTACGTAGTAAAGCTATAAGCCTAAAACATGCATCGGTTTCCTTTGCTTGCTCTTCCATATCCGAAATGAGATCTCTCATGGCGGGGAAAATAAGTCAGCACCCCATGACTTTGCTCGCCGGAAGCTTCGGCTTCTGGGCCACCGTCCCGTCATTGCCAGCGAGCGCGCGGTACTTGTCCTTCCGGGTGAAGCTGGTGCATTCGTACGAGAGCGTCCCGGCGATCATCCTCTGAATGTAATTGGCCACCTCGTGGCTGGTCTTCCCGGCCGTGCAGGTCAGCTCAATCGGCAGCTTGTTCAGGAATGTCACCTCATAGGCCGGGCTCGGGTTCATGAAGAAGTAGAACGGGTCCATCCCTTTCCATCCGCGAGCGGTCGTCCCGTGGAACATGCTCATCCGGTTCACCATCGCCACCGGCACCAGCTGGTCGGTCAGTTCAGCGAACAGAGCTGAGAACCTGAGAAGGAACGGCTCGCGGCAGGTGGTCCCCTCGGGGCATATTGCCAGGTCGCCTTCCTCCAGGAGCTTCTTGATCATGGCCGCGTCGGTGGCCCGGTCCCGGCTGAGCCTGACGGTCTTGATGGGCGAGATGACCTCGGAGAGCCTGGACACGGAGTAGGTGACCGCAGGGATTGGGCGGCCCAGCGCCGTGGAGAGGAAGATCGGGTCGAGAAGCGTCCTGTGGGAGCAGATGAAGAGCACGCCTGACTGGCCGATTGACTTCTTGGCCGGCGGTGGGGGCGTGCCCTTGACAGTGACGCGGACGCCGAGCGCCCAGAACACGTAGTAGACGAGGGGCATCGGGAGGAGTGCCCCAGCGGCAATCCTCAGGCAGGCGAGGGGGAAGCCGATGGGGATCCAGAGGATGGTCAGGAGGGCCACAAGAGGGGTTGGCTTCTGGACGAGCCGCCCATCATGGAATATGATTGGCTTCGGAAGCTTGTCGTTTGCCACGGCCCTCACCTCCGGCTTCGGTGGCACGATGAATCCTTCCTGCAATATTTTCGGTTCCATCAGAATTCGAGACTTGCCGCGTAAGGTATCTTCAATTAGGCTAATGAAGCAGCTGGCACTGATAATACATCGTGCCGATTCCGCCATCTAAACCTTTATTCTGATTTCTGTCTGATTGCAATTTTGCCTCTGAAATGATCTTGGGAAAAATCTTAGGAATGTGTATTACTACTCCTGGGGACTATGATATCATATATGGTTCAGGTAGGTGAAAATGATGATCACTGCTAAAGCATGTCTTGCCAAAAAACAACTGCTTTCCCTAACCGTATCATACTGACCTTGCACAAGGCCATGAAGGGGGCATCGGTTTGCCGATCGCCCAGGCCAATCTCCGGTTGATCTTCCTGGAACGCCTTGCGAAGCACGGCCGCCTTCTTGTCTCCCACGAGCACTCCTGGCTGGCTCACGAACCCAGTGGCCCTCCCCTTGTAGGTCCTAAGCTCGGTCCCCAAAACCATGTCGGCCCCCAAGAAGTCCTTGAGGAACGGCTCAACCATGATCCTCGGGTTCGCAGTCAGGACGCACCGCCTCCCGCAGGCGGAGAACACCCGCCACGACTCCGGGTGGAGGTCGCTGGTGTAGAACTTGGGCAGAACTGCACAGGCCACGGACTCGACGTCGGCCACCCGCATCCCGGCCAGCACCGCGAAGATGAGGACCTGGATCCCCGCGGACTCGGACACGAAATAGTAGAGGAGGGCTGCGAGCGGGGAGGCCAGGAGCAGGAGGAGGAGCCTCAGGGCCCCGCCAACCTCGAAGGCAACGAGGGCAAAGTAGGGGAAGGAGCTCCGGCCGCGGAGCAGGGTCCCATCCAGGTCGGCCACCACAGTGTGCTTCTCGCGCCCAATCGATGCACACTGGTCGACCGTCGGGAACGTGGGCACCGCCATGATTGATGATCGATCGGATTGCTGTCTCAAGGTTCTTTTGCTGATCTCCTGCCCGGGGCTCGGTTGAACGTGCGAATGCTGATGTATCTACATATATAATAAGGAGACAGGATCAAAGGAGGACAGTCAGGATGTTGAGACAAGAATGACATGCGGGGATTTCCAAAGGTCGAGGACAAAGCAAGATATAACCGAGGATGAAGAGAAGGGACAAGAGGGTGACGAGCCAATCTAGCGTCTTCGTGCGAATCGCCGGGAGGCTTGTCCTGTTTCGGGCGCTCTGCAATGTCTCTGATCTGCTCCTCTGTGCATGATTCACGTGAAAAGGGAATATTACGTTTTATGTTTGGGAGTGGCGTTATTGGTTTTAACTATTCTTTTTCTTTTTGTATAGTTTCTGTCGTGATCGGGAAAAAAAGAAAAAAGAGGAGAGCTTTTCATATCATTTTGTGTGCCTCTTGCCTAGAGACATGTCCCCCTTACTTTTCCTTTTCTTCGACTTCAGGGCTCCCATCATCGGTTGGTTGGTTTGAACTTTGAAGAGAATGTTTGTCCGACGTGCCAAATCGATTGCGATTTGAGGCAATTTTCTCATTTGATTTGAGGTCGGGCCATTTCGACCTTCGTGCCGAACCGGTGTCGGTTTTGAATATCTGACCTATTTCGATGGAGTAAGCGACACGTTGGGGATCAGACCCGGCTTCGACGACCTGCCAAGACTTTCAAAAGCATTTGCTCCACCGGAGCATCGGAACTTGGATCGACGCGAGGCCATTTTCAGAAAGAGCATGGATCCGGCATGTCTACTTTATGCGAGCACCAAGTTCATGTCGGTTCCAAATAGGAGCGGTCGAATTCGCGGGAGCCTCACGCAAATCTCATTGAATCTAATGACTCGTGCATTAGACTAACATGAACCGAGTGCCATGCAGTGACAATGAAATTGGTGATAGACTGTGTTCATGAACTGAGCGTCACTATACTGTATCTCCTATTGCCATTTGGGTGGCGATACCGGTAACTGTTTCATCTGGCAAAGAGCAATGAAAACTTTCCTTCCCCTCTCGCGTAGGGTCCGAGCATCGTCGCGACCATCGGCATCGTCCGTGATGTTGGGGTCCCAAGCGATTGGGGCCCTGCGATGATCCAATAGGCAGGTAGGGTACGACTAGAATGTCGACCGGGGGGACCGAGACCATCGAGCCGGTGCTATGTAGTTGCTGCACGGTTCTTGCGGGAGGCTCCCAGGCTTAAGTCCGGCTGATCACGCAACTGCCACATAATGCCTTGCGTCGGTTCGGACGTCTCTCCCCATAGTGGCCCTGCCCGTAAAATTGCCGCGCGAGTGCTTCCCTATCGAGCGACCGTAGTCGATCTTGTTCTGCCAAAAGCGGGGGCGAATGAAAACGGAGCGCGAGTTGATCGTCGGGTGTCCAACAATCGGTACATAACCGAGTTCACGGACCGCGGGCGCATGTGTTCAAACTACTGCTCTCCGGCGACCGCTTGAAATCGCCCGACTTGAGAGTGCAAACTATCCGAACCCTTTTGGCGTATGCAGTTTGGAGCGCAGTTTTTTCCAGAGAAAACGACTGATGTTTGCCCATCGGAAAGCTGTTTGGCGATCTGAACTCCTCGCTGTTGTTGCTGTTGGAGAAATTCCAATCAACATCAAGAAGAATCATGGAAACTTTGGGGCGTGATAACACTCTCTTTGAGAAATTATTTACTTCACAATGATGCTAATAGTTATTGGAAAAATCTTCTAAAATACGACAAAATCTCAATAAGAAAACAAGATAATTATTTTGCTATTTTTTAGGACCTTTCAAAAGAAAACAATTGAAAAAGATGGCCATACTGTTTTTAGAAAGAAAAATTGAAAAGTGAATAATAATTGAGATGTAAAACTATGGTATTTATACACACATATCAATCTTTTTAGAACCGAATGTAATCTTTTAGGAAAAATTATGTTTGGACAGATATCTCTTAGAAAACATATTTAAAAGACAATTTTATTTATTTATTCCGAATTTCATAATTTACGAATAGTTATAACCTTTCAAGGAGAAAATGTTATGAATAGACACAACTCTCAAAATGTTAAAAAGTTATATCAAAGCAAACATAACTTATCATTGGGCAATAATAATAATAAAATTCCAAATTGAATAATTAAAAAATAATAACTCTATTATGAACAGTTACACTGTTTTAATATGACACGATGGTTAATAAAAATAATAATATGATAATTAGTGACAAATCTAATCAATGTGAGCACTTATATTTTTCAATATGAGACACCTTTTAGTTCATTTTACAGACAAATTGCCAACAATTGCTCTTCACTTTAGACACTGTTTGGGTCTCTTTTAAAGGGAATGCTTGAGCATATCTTGTTTTAGCTAAACGGGCTTGCACTAAATGCCACCGATACATCTTCCGACTGGAAAAAAAAAGGGCTTAGCAGGTCTGTCATTACCGCCTGAAATAGAGATTTTTATCCCCAAAGCGTTACCTAAACCGAGCCTACGGGACTCATCTGAGGAGAGGCTCGCGTTCTTTCGAAGAGCCTAGACGATGAGGGAAGCTAGGATCGAAACTTTGCTGGGGCAGGGCGAGGCGAGTATCGGTCGGTAGGGAGCTTTTACTTTTTTGCTTTAGAATCTGGTCCTTCTTCGAGTGCTTTGTCTCTGTGCTCCGGTGAGAATAATGTTTTGGAAAAGGCTAGGTGGATGGGGTCGCCCGATGGGAAACCCCCGCGACGGATTAAGAAACAATTCTCGGTGGAGGCAAAATTCGGTCGAAATTATTATTATAGTAAATCCATTTTGTGTTGTCACACTTGAAAAAATCATTAGGAAATTAATGTTTTGTAGTCCTTTTTCTATAAGCAACTGTACTTCCATGGTTCTAGGACTGTTCATATTTTGGAAAATTGTCCAAAATTTTTTAAACATATTGTACATTCATCAATTCAATTAAAAACATTTAAATTGTGCTAATTTAGTTTTAAATCTTTTAATAATTTGCGAATTTAGTCATTTTGTCTAATTTTTGTTAGAAATCACTTTTTGTCATAGCCAAGATTTTTTTTTTTTTTTGGCCATAATAGTTGGAAATTGTTGCATGAATAATTTTTGCATGTTTTGTTTAAATTTTTCCTAAATTTGTTATTAGTTTTTTTTTTTTTTTTTTCCTTTTTTTTTTCCCAATTCTAGGCTCACCAGCAATGGGTCCATGCCCTTACCGGGCTGCAACGCCCTTGCCAACCCAGAGTTGGAAAAAAAGAAAAGAAAAAAATAAAACTTCAAAAATTTATTCACATTAATCGGTTGTTTTCCATGCTGGCATCTACGTCATTGATTTTCAACTAAAATTGATTGAAATAATTAAATTGATAAATCGTCAAAAGGTTTAAAACTAAATTAATGTAACTGAAAAGTTTAAAAATGACTTCACCACTGTTCAATAAGTTTCGGATTTTCGAGACAATTAGCTCCTGATCTTGCATCTTGCATCTTTTTGTTGGGGGGGGAGGAATTTGTGGGGTTAGAATGTTATCTAAGGTCAAAAATAATTTAATATATAGCTTAAAAATCTTCCATCTGTTTCAAAAGTTCTAGAAAATTGAGTTGGCGCAAGAGCCCCTGCTTCCATACAATATTCTGTACGACACTTAATCAAGTGTTAACGGTGAAAGAGCTAAGCTAGTATGGGGCAAAATGGCCCTCCCTTTTGTGTGTCCTGCGTCCGCCAAGGCCAACCCCTAGAACGAAAGTGATTCCGTTTTCAGCGGCCACGAAGCGTAATGCCTCCCCGATGCAGGAATCACATTCGATGCGATATGATATTGCTCTCTACGTGGCCCAAGGCGAATGGTTTGATACTGTCTAACTTTAGAATCCGATCAGCTTTAACTAGAATAAACTCAGCCTTTTCGAAACGACGGCCGATGTTGCCCCTTTAAGTCCTGGATTCCGGCCTGGTTTTGCCCCAAAAACCGGTCGTTGCTAGAGCCGGCCCGGGGACCATGGGGCCGGTCCCAAAGTTCTCAGGAAAGGGGAAGCGAACCGGATCTCTCGTGAGCTGGATCAGATCAGACCAACCATGCCAGTTCCTGACCCTACCTCGGGGGTTCCCTTCTAAATGATTTTGTAGTCGCAACGCCGATGTTAGACTTGAAAGAGATGAGATAGAAAAGCTTTATGTTATCCTATCGTTTCAAGGGCAGAAACTGACAACCGAGGTGACTCCAGTTTGCGAATCACGTTAGGAAGTAGAGAAAACCATTTCCAGCCCCCTGGTCATACCGAGATCATTGTAGGAGCGAGGAAGATGGAAAAGAGAGAATTGAGAGGCTATTGCTAATCTTTCCATAATTCATTTATCAGTGAGCGATGACTTGGTTTCCTTTACATGATTGAATTGCGAAAGCAAACATGATTTCCTTGCGATCGAAGAATCGTGAGCTTCTCCACGGAAAAGCATGGCCGAGACCGGCCGCTTTATTATGAACTCCTTCGATGGTTTTATGGCGCTCTGATCATGACCAGCGACAAAATGGAGACCACTGAGAGAAGCAAAGCCCATGTTCCTGAAGCAAAAGTTAGTATATATCAAGAACGGTTTAAACAACAGCCGAATTGAAGAAAGAGAAGATATACCGTAGAAACATTGTGTAGTCAATGTGCCACGAATATTCCAGGAACTAATTGTCAACAGAGAAATACTATGTTTTCTAAGTCTGTTTTCCAAAATTCATATATTAAATTAAGCGGTAGACTGTTATAGATCGTTGAATATGACTCATTTGTTTAATTGACTATTTGTAATTTGTCATGTCATGTCATGTCATCTAGTATGCAAATTTTGTAAACCAAATTAAACACCTACCATTGTTCATCTATAATGATCTAGCAAATGAATGAGATTCCTCTCCTTTTTAGGAAATCATTTTAACTGATATGCAATTTATAAATTTTGTGTGAGTAAAGTTCTTCTATTTCTCCTAGGAGAAAATTTTCGCTATACTAAAATTGATTTATAGAAAGATTATGTCGCGCTCAGTTTAGGTGTTCAATATAATCTCATCACCTCATGTAAATCTGCTCTATGCCATGTCCCATGGTAAATCAGTTTAGTAGACTGGCCTTCGTTTTACTAAAACTAGCTACGATGAGGTTTGTTTTGCGCTGCGCTAACCTGTACGGGGAGCGAGAACGTGCCCCGGAGCTTCACTCCAGGACGCCCCGATGGAGCAGTCGGACGTGGTGTTCAGCCCGCTGCCAGGGCAATTGCACACGAACGTGTCTAAAGGCCTGGCGTAGCCGCAAGCCCCGCCGCTCCTCTCGCACTCGGCGCACGAGCTCGGGTACTCATTATACACGTTGAACCTATACTTGAGCGCGATCCCGTACTTCCACTGGTCCGGGTCCACCTCCTGCCCGTCGAAGCTGTAGAACCCCGAGTACGAGCCGCACTTGAGCTTGCCGAGGTCCATCTCGTAGGCCGGCCCGAGGTCTACCGGCGCGTACACGCAGCACGTGGAGGCTTGCTGGTTCATCATGCTTATGGCGTGGCACGAGTAGAGGAAGCTGCATATGGAAGTGCCCTTGGCGTCGCAGAGAGGGGAGGAGGAGGAGGAATTCCCCGGGGCGGTGGAGCTGTATATGGGGGAGGTGGAGGTGGAGCAGTCTAGGAGGGCGAAGATGGTGTTCTCGTGGATGGAGAAGGGGCATCCCAGTCGAGGCCGAAGCCGCGGCTGTCCTGGGAGCACGCGCACGTGGACATGGTCGGGTCGGAGATGTACATGACCTGCGCGGCGTAGTCGATGGAGGTGACGGGATAGCACCCTGTGTGGGTGGTTAGGGTGAGCTTCTGCAGCGCCTCGTCGCACTTGACGTGGCCCTGGAAGCGGGGGTCGCCGCACCCTGGGCCGCTCCCGAAGGGGTACCGGAGGGGCTGGTTGCCGCAGGTGGTCCGGCAGGTCTGGGCGGAGGTCGAGGGGAAGAGGAAGAGGAAGGCGGAGACGGCGAAGAAGGAGACGATCTTCATGTTTTCTTTTGTGGAGTGAGAGGAGAGAAGTTGCGAGTGCTGCTTCTATTTAAGGGGGATTGGAAGGGGCTTAAGCAAGCGATCGAGTGATCCCGTTTTATAAATCCTGTATGATTTGCATTAATGAGTTTGAGATTGATTTTTCTTTATTACGTCATTATCCATTAGCCCAAGATCATGAAAGATGTTTTGCGAAACGAGGGAGTAACTAAAAGCCATGGGACCGATCGTGCAAACCCAGTTTCCTCATCAGTTGCTGTGGAATTCTATGGGATTTTGCCTTTTTCATTTCATTTGAACTTTGCTGGATCCAAGGACCGGTTCGCACGGGTTTGCAACTTTGCATATCGTTCTTAGCTTTTTTGTTTGGGAAGGCCAAGGGGGGGAGCGTGTGATCTACGCTCTCTTTTCTTGCGTGGATTCTTTGGGTTTTTTTGGGTTACTTTCGGTAGGTTGGTTCTCCTTTTGTATTCCCCATGGATGCTTTGTAGTCTGGACCCTTCTTCCTACTTCTTCTTCTTCTTCTTCTTCTTCTTCTTTTTTTTGGTTTATTTATTTATTTTTTTAATTTTTATCATCTTTTCCTTAGCATCATGATAGACTCAAACTTTAGACCTCAGAGCAAGTCCTTAAAATGCCCAGGCATCGAACTGGCGGGAGAACCGCCCTGGAGTGGAAGATCTTGTTCAGCTCAGTGCATATTCCCTTCTACTCGGGAAGAAAAGCTTAGGGAGGTGCAAGGAGAATCTGGTGTTGTGTTCTCTGAGGCATTGTATCGAGAGAATCCAAGCAGCCGCCACCGCTATATATCAAGTGGACAGGCATTAGGGAAGCCAAGCTGGGGAAGCTAGACTTCTTTCGTATTTCTATGGACCCTTCTTCCTACCTTTTCTTTAGCATCATGATAGGCTCAAACCTAACATTTTACTAATTCACACAGAAACTTACAAATTACCTTAATCACGTGTGATTATAAGTTATCAATTTGCATGGCACATCTATTTGGATTAAGAGACACGTTTTTCAAATGGAAGACACATCTAATCTGATTCAAACAATCAATTACTCAAATCAAGTTCTTGAGGGTTGGAATTGCTATTCTTTCTAAAATTTATACCGAACAAAGTAGCGAGTCTATGTAAATGATGGTTTTTGTTCGTGTAGTTTCAGGTTATAATCTCAAGAGCAATAATTTAGGACAAGATAATTTCCCCTGCCATGCCAATCCAGTGTACCCTTTACCAATTGGCCGTGTTCCCGAGTGTGTATGAGATCCACCAATTGCGAAGAGCTTCATATAACTACTCACCATATTGTACGATTGTCCCGGGAGCTCCGGCAGGCCGTCCTCAATGCGTTGGTCTTTAACTATATTTTAATCAGGGAAATGTTAGGATTTTAAAAGCATAGATAGATCATTGGGCTAATCTTTTAATAACTGAAGAAGCACCAGGGCATGGACTTAAAGAAATCTATGAACTGATTAAATCAAGACCTCTAACATATATACATATATATGACTTCGATCCAGAACTGCTTGCATGTATTTAGCATAATTCGAACATGTGATCTTCAATTTCTGAGCTAGAAAACCCATGACATACTAACTGTTGGAAAATAATCCAAAAAGAAAACACAAACTGTTTGTTGCAATCAGAACATGAAATTGGAGGTGAGGTACGGATATCCAAATCTCCTTAAGGCAATTAGTTCCCGTCAATAGTGCTCCGCAGATTCACGAACTATGCCTCTTAAGATACAACACCTCGAACTTATTTGGATTAACACTATGCAAACATGACTCAGTCGAACCGTTCAATTGAACCAGCACACTCAGAAAAAACTTATTTGGATTAACACTATGCAAACATGACTCGGTCGAACCGTTCAATTGAATCGGCACACTCGGAAAAATCGAAGAGTAAGAAAAGTGTATCGAACCTTTTTGGAATCGAGTCGGAAAAACCAAAAACCATAAAAACTATTATGAAGTTCTATGCTCCCATCTATTTATAGAGATTTTTAGTTCATGTACAGAAGAGATACATGAATTAAATAGACGCATGTATCCACGAAATTCATGAATCAAGAGATACATGAATTCAAGAGATTCACGAATTCATAGATATGTGAATTCAAGAGATTCGTGAACTCAATGAATTCATAAACTAAAAGATAAATGGATCTAGGAAATTCATGAATTCAATACATACGTGAACATAAAAGTTTAAGAAATTCATGAATCCAAAAAGAGATACGTGAATAGAAAAGACGTATCTTAATTTATTGACATTCGTTGATCCATTAACCATAATTATAGCACTAACAAATTGCGCTAACCTTAGAGGTTAACTATTATGACTACTGCATAAAACTTGTAGCTTTTCTTATTTGATTGCGTAACGAGTAATCAAATCTGAGTAAGATTCATACCGTTCCATGTGATCATGCTGTGGTTCTTGATGACACATACTATCATGATTAGAGGAAAGTACCTTCTTCATGAAATTCGCTGCGTGTTTGAAGAATAGCAGAGGCCGTGCTCTCGTGGGTGCAAATAAGGTTCGCATGCATTGCATCCGCAAACGTGCATTGTTGGATTCCATAGACCTCGGTAATGCCGAAACAATGCATAGGATCGGGTCAATAACGCCCCTCGTAATTAACTATTCCATTCTAAGCAAATTCGTAATTCGAGAAAAGCCAGACACTCTGCGAGCACGCGGACGATTAGATGCCCCGGTTAGTATTTACTTGAACATGATCTCAGCCAAAGGTTAGAAGAAGAAGATGAAACTACCATATTGTGGGATGATATGCTTTCGTGATTTGATGCGCTGTTCACGTTGAATAGTTGAAGGACCTAATCCAAACTATCAAAAATTTAAGAATGATTTTGAACATTAAACCAAAATTCAGGGATATAATGTAATTAACTAACAATTCAGAGGTGATAATGTGCATCGAATAAAAGTTTAGGGACGAGTAGAATTTGCTATCAAAAGCATCCGAACAGATTCCTTGAGCTCTCAATAAAGAAACCGAATCTACCTAATCTTCCACCAGAATAAAAGGCGAGACAGGATTTCTAAGCGTCGAGACTTGAGTGGAGCACTTGGAATCATATAAAAGAGCTTTTCTGCGACAATTGTATTGCTCCTCGCGCCGTTGAATGTGTGATGATTATGCTGGGACTATAATAGAGGCTTAAATTGCATGACTTAAGCGAAATCGTTCCTCATTCACGAGAGTTAATAGATATTTGTACCAAAGTGAGAAAGGGAAAAGTAGACCACACGATGCATTCTTATATTTGCCGAATGGCTTTGCGTACTAAATGTGTTATGATCACGCAATTCAATACGCCAATTGGATTGGTTTATGATTAGGGTCTGTTTTAGTGTTTACAGAGTGGTTCGCATTGGGGAGAAATGTTAACAATTTGCTGTTTATTCTTGTCATGGATCAATATATTCTCCAAAATTTACCCAACTATTATCCAATTAACTAAGCAGGAATCAGTCACAATATTCCAAAATATCAAGCTTCGAATAGTAAATATATTACTTAAAAATAAAGCAAGGCAAAACCGAAAACTTTTAATGGGGGAAAAATCATGGGATCACTCAAAAAATTTCCATTAATCTCCAAGAATAATATGATACATAATAATTCATTTCTAATCATAATTAGAAAGGTGGATTAACTTAAGGAAGCAAGAAATCTCTAATCTCTGCCATAGAGATTGAGAGACGATTTGGAAAAGGGTTTTAACAAACAAAACCAATCAATTTGTAGATGTTAGACTCACAAACGACGTACCGAAATTTCAGTTAATTTTGACAAAGTTTTACCGTGGAATCAAAACCGCCTCTTTTATTTTTCGAAGAAACCTCTCTTTGCCTCTTTTTCTGTACTACAGCGAATTGCTACTTTCTCTTTCAAATCTAGAGCATTCAGCCCTAACTTCTTCTTTGTTTTTTTTTTTTTTTTTTTGGTAAGGATCTTCTTCTTTGTTTTCTTCTCTCTCTCTCTCTCTCTCTCTCTCTCCTTTTTTTATTTATTTATTGAAGATTATGAGCCAGACCCGACGAGAGGCGGACCCAGCCCAACCCTTTGGACTTCTCTCTTCGAATTATATAATCCTGACATGCATAGTCTAAGCGCTGCAAGAGAATGGGGATTGCCGATGAAGTTGAAATTGATGGTTCTAACTAAGCGGGGTTGCAGATTCCGACACTATGGCAAAATGAATCTCTCCTATTCATATCTTACCTTCTTTTGAGTGCAAAATAATAACAAACCAAATATTCAGCATTATCTCATCTTTTCTTAAATTTCATTCATTATTTCCGCATTGACATGTGGAACTTATTAGATCAAATGAGCACATTCGATGCAATAGGATTATTTTATAAATTTAGATTAATATCAATTAAACACATTTCATAAAAATAAAAATAAAAGTTTCGCCAAACAACCCAGAGTTTTGGAAGCCAAGGCACTTGATGATTTCTTTTTTTTATGAAGATGAGCTAACAGCATCATTATGTGTCTAGCAATGACAGTAGTTTCTCAGTCATACATGTTCAGATGCTTCATCTGGATACTCTAATAACCGGTTTAGCTAAAGACATCCGCTAATGTTCTGGGATAACGACTAGACAGGCTAAAATGCAAAAGGAGTTTCATTTTGTTGGGAGAAAAAGAGTTCGACTAACTTGTGATCACATGGGAATTAGCGGGAGAAAAATTCACTACATAATAGAAATATAAGAAAATTTCGAACTAGGTTTCTTGAGCTTTGAACTTGATTACTTGAGAAGTAAATTTAAAATGATTTTGAAACTAATGCACTTTATTTAGAATTCCACTAATCTTTTGGAGAGCCGTTGAGGACACATGATAAATCACCAATTTTAGGGAAAATTCGAAAAAATGGCTTAAAGTGCCCTCATTTTTTTCAAATAAAAGCCCAAATTATACATTATTTCAAATAAAGATTTGAAGTGCCATCACTTTTGCAAATAAGGGTAAAGTGGATTTTGTTTCAAATAAGGTTCGAAGTTATTATGTTTGTTTCAAATAAAACCTTAAAGTGATCTATTTGTTTCAAGATAAGGGTTTGACTTTTGGTTATCAAGGGAACTTTTGTCATTTGCCCTTTTCTTCTTTTTTCTTTCATTTTTTTATGGATTTTCTTCCTTCTTCTTGTAGAGGGCTAGGCAAGGGTCACCATTGCCCTATCCGGTGAGGGACAGCCTCACGTGGGCAAGGCGACCCTCACCCTAAGGGAGGCTGCAAGGGCCAGTGAGGGCTTGCAAGCCCTCGCTTGCGGCATGCAAGGGCTCAATGGCCTTCACCCATTGCTGACAAGGGTTGTTGAGCCCTCACCGGCTCCATATGAGGGTGGCCTCATTCACGACTGATGAGGGTTGTTGAACCCTTACCAACCTTTGCCAATGGCTGCTGGTTAATGACATTGAAAAAGAAAAGTAAAAAATAAAAGAAGATTTGGACTAAAATCCTATTAATCGGTCGAAAAATTTAATCGGCGAGGTAAGACCCATGGTCACTTCAAGCTCTTATTTGAAACAATCATGACTACTTCAAGCTTTTATTTAAAACAATATTCACTTTGGGACATTTCTTGAAATTGTCCCTAATTTTAAGGAAAATTCCAAAAAAAAGGCCTAAGTGCCCCCATTTTATCAAATAATGATCCGGAATGGATTTTGTTTCAAACAAGAGCATAAAGTGGCCATTGTTGTTTCAAATTAGGGCCTTCCCTTGTCGGTCACCGACCGCCTAAATTTTGATCGATCCAAGGCAATTTCATCCAAATCTTTTTTTTTTTTTTTCTGAGGTTAGTGGCCATTGGCAAAGGATGGTGAGGGCCGCCACTAGTAAGGGTTGGTGAAGGCCTACAAGCACTCGTTGACAACAGCAAGGGCCTCGAAGCCCTTGGCGGTCGTGGGTGAGGCCACCCTTGCCAAATCTGGCGAGGGTCGGCCTTGCCTAGGGCCAGCGAGGGCTTGACAATCATCGTCGATAGTGGGCGAGAGAGCCGTCAAGCGCTCACCGGCCATAGGTGAGAGCTTGTAGGCCGACCCTCACCAAATCTAGTAAGGGTGGCCTCATTTGCGACTAGTGAGGGCTCACCGACCTCACTCGTCACTGGTAAGGGCTAGCGAGGGCCTGCAAGCCCTCACCCAATATTAGTAAGGGCTTGATGACCCTTGCTAACCATGGGCAAGGCCACCCTTCATAGATTTGGCAAGGGTCAGCCTCGCCTAGTGTTGGCGAGGGCCGACCTCGCTGACGACTATAAGGGTTGGCCTCCCCAAGGTGAGGCCATCCCTTGGCGAATTGGGTGAGGGCGACCCTCGCCCAACCCTTTGCAAGCCGGTCATTCGTGAAGAAGAAAAAAAAAAAAAAAGAAGGTAAAATGACGAAAATGTTATTGACCATCGGAAAGTCAAGCCCTTATTTAAAATAAATATAACTATTTTGAACTCTTATTTAAAAAAAAAAAATTATTTTAGGTTCTTATTTAAAAAAATGATAGCACTTCATACTTTTATTTGAAATAAGATTTATTTAATATCCTTATTTAAAAAAATAAGGATATTTAAGACCATTCTTTGAAATTTTCCCCCAATTTTATAATACCCTGGTTGCTACGAGAGGGGTAACTTTTTATGGTCAACAACCCACGTCTCTTATTTTTTAAGTTTTCGAGTAAATTTTTTTACATTAATGACATGTGTCGCGCGTGATATCAATGTTTTGTCAAATAAAAAGTAGGTTCTAAAAGTTGTCGCTGTTTTTATCCTAACTTGTTTTATCATAGCCTAGTCATTCAATTTCTTCTCAATTCTTTTGGGCGGTTCTTTGGTCCCTTCTCAGTATAGAATATTTTTCTAAAGCTCAATTTGTTTCTTGTAAAATAAATTATTTAAAAAATATTTTCATAAAAATAAATGTTATGTTATCAACAACAATTATTTTTATAAGAAATAAAATAAATTTTGGTTATTTTATTTTTATAAGCAAAACAAATAATTATTTTTAAAAAATAATTATTTTTCGAGAAATACATTTGCCATGATTCTGCACCCGACAATTTCATGAACTGGTGGGTTGCAAGTTGCCTGCGAAAAACCATTTGTGGTGCACGGGTCACTGTCATTAACAATACCATTGTCTTAATCAATTTTTTTTCTTCTGATGTCCGCGACAGTTTTCTTTCCCTCCTAGTGCTTGTTATTTCCAATGCCAATGATCATGACCTGTGAACTACAAGCGTGTGAATTTAAAAAAGGTGGGACGATTCCAACTAGGGTCCTGATTTTGATACCAAGTTTAGATGGAGCGCTAAATTTACTCTAAAAATTTAATAAGTCATCATCGTGAAATATATTTCAATATCATAGCTACTCTTTATTAATATTAAATTTGGAATATCTCAAATTTTTTAAGTAGTATCTCGTAATTACACATAACAGGAAAATAGTTTGAGATACCCTAGTTGCTCAATCAATGCCTCTAAGACACTAAATGAGTAAATCCTATATTTTATAGCTTGATCATACTAAAAATATTGCCTAGGGACGTGCAATCTATAATTGAACGCGATGCAATGGCACAAAATGCAGCCAGCATTTGTCACGAAGGTGTATCAAAGGTTCCCTTGATAAAACAAAGATAAACTTCATCCTTCAATTGCAAATCCGTTGAGTTTACTAGTCTTATGTCACTCTACATAAAAATACATTTTTATAAATATGTATAAGAAATTCAAGAATCATATTGAATAGATTAAAAATTCAGATATCGTAATACATATTAAGCTAGCGTTTCCTAATTCGAGTAGGTTTCCTCTTTTAAGGAAACATTTTCCAACTAGGAAAATCATTCAATTATGAAATCGATTCAAAATAGGAAATCTACTTAAATTAGGAAACTTTCATTTTCTCGCTCAAACTTGAGACATATGTAACACGCTGCTAGAGAAATTGAGAGACAATTCAGAGACGGGTTTCTACTAGTAAAATTGATGAACTTGCAATTGTTGGACTCATGAACAACATACTGAAATTTCATTTAATTCTGATAAAATTCCACCGTTAAATTTGGACTTCTTCTTCTATTTTTCGAAGAAACCTCTCTTCGCCTCTCTTTTAGTGCTACAGAAAATTGCTATTTTCTCTCTCTCTCAAATCAATATCATTTTTCGACAAAAAAAAAAATCAAGGCATTCATCCCTTTCTTTCCTTCTTTTTTTTATAAAGATGATGAGCCAGATCCGACAAGAGTTGGACCCAACTCAACAGTTCGGACTTCTCACTTGTAATTTTTTTTTCCTTCTATTTTCTTTTTTTGGTTAAGATGATGAGCCGGAACCGACAACAGACGGACCCAGCCCAACAGGTAGGCATCATAGTCATAATTATGTAACATCAGAATCAACCGAAAGCACTTCTAATCCAACCGTGATTTCTGACTTTGGGAGAGATTGTCCGGCAGATTGCCCGGCAGCCGGGAAGTGGGCAGGGGCAGGGGAGACGCGAAATCCCAAATACGCCCTCAAGAAAGGCCGATGGACCGGGCGGTGGGCCAATCCCACCGGGATAGCCCACGAGCGGTGTCGTGACGCAAGGCATCTTCTCCATCTCCTCCTCTCTCTCCTCCTCCTCCTCCTCCTCCGTCAATGTCTTCTCCCGTAATAAAAGAAAATCCGCCAGTGAGCTCCCCTCGATTCACTGCTCCTGAAGCGTGTAAACTATATTTCCGATGCTAATGATCATGACCAGTGAACCTCATTTAATGACAAGCTCTCAAAGTGTTTGAAATATAATTTAATAAGTAATATTTTAGAGTCATGGGTACTCATTGTGGGTACTAAATTTGGAATATCTCAATTTTTCTAAATAGTATCTCGTAATTATACAAGGTATCTCCTCCTTTTTTCTCCTCCTCCTTTGTCAAGGTCTTCTCCTGTAAAAAAAATCTGCCAGTGAGCTCCCCTCGATTCATTGCATTTGAAGCACGTAAATTATAATTCCAACACTAATGATCATGACCCGTGAACCTCATTTAATGACAAGCTCTCAAAACATGTAAAATATAATTTAATAAGTCATGCATCATGAAACATATTTTAGGGTCATGGATACTCATTATTAGTACTAAATTCAAAATATCTTAATTTTTCTTAGTTGTACTAGTAATTACACAAGGCATCTTCTCTATCTCCTCCTTTTTCCTCCTCCTCCATCGTCAAGGTCTTCTCCTGTAATTAAAATAGTAATAATAATTTTATAAAAAAAAATCTGCCAATGAGCTCCCCTCAATTTATTACTCTCGAAGCATGTAAGTTTTAGTTCTAATGCTAATGATCATGACCCGTGAACCTCAATAAAGGATAAGCTCTTGAAGCATTTGAAAATATAATTTAATAAGCCATGCATCGTGTGAAATATATTTTACGGTCATAGGTACTCATTATTAGTACTAAATTTGGAATTTCTCAATTTTTCTAAGTAGTATCCCGTAATGATGCATAGCAAGAAAATAGTTTGACTTACCCTGGTTAGTTGTTCAATCAATGCCTCTAAGACACTTAATGAGTAAAATCCTATATTTTATAGCTTGGAATATTGCCAGAGGACGTGCAACCTCTAATCGAATGCTATGCAACGGCAAAAAAAGCAGCCAGCATTTCTCACAAAGGTATATAAAAGGGAAAGAAATACAAACTTCATCATTCAATTATAAATCTCTTGAATATACTAGTCTTGTGTGACTCTACATAAAATTGCATTTATATATATATATATATATATATATATATATATATATATATATATATATATATATAATTTAAGAATCACATTGAATATATTAAAAATTCAGAAATCGCAACCGTTGCGTAGCCATCGTTCCTAAAATGAATAGACCAAACTATCATATTACCTAGCCCAGATAAGTAAACTAGCTTATTACCGTAATTAATAAACAATCATCAATCTAAAATGCTAATATCCAAAAGCACATAGAAGCGATGCTTTCGGGATAGAGAGCCAAGCTGAAACCGACAAATGGCCCCTGTAGTAATCGACGAAATCTCGTTGAGGCTTGACACGTACGTTTCCAGCACATTATGCGATAATCCTACTCAACTCCAATGATTCCGAAGACGGCTCTGTCGAATTCCAGAGAGATAAGGCGAGCAGCTTTTTATCGAAGAAGAATCCGACACGCTTGGACCGATTCCCTTCGTCCCGGGATTCCCTCCTCTCCCGTCTTCCTTCTCCACGAGCTCACGTCGCGGGTCCCACGCGCCTGCCGGCGACGAGGCCATTCGCCGATAGGAATCGGGCAGGAGGAGGAGAGCACGAGGAGGAGGAGGAGGAGGAGTCGAGGCGACGAATGGGTGGAGAAGGCGTGAAATTCGACGCGTGGGGATACGGAGTCAACACCTCGTCGGACGACTGCGTCTCCGCCATCAACGCCTATTACGGGCAGGTTCGCGTCTCCGGGTTCTCTTTCTTGATGCACGCCGTGTGTTTGACGTAATTCTGATGCGAGGTTTTTTTTGGGTTCCCCGAAGGTGTTGAGCTACGGTAGGAAGAGATCGGTGATTCTTGAGGCGGTGGACCGTGATGGGGATTGCGTTTTAGCTAACATTTTGGCTGCTCATTATCTCTGTTCTGCCGATCCTTCTCGTTCGCCTTCGTGTTTTCAAGCTGCTAAGTCTCGTTTGGTGAGGTTCTCTTCTTCTTCCTCTTCTTCTTCTTCTTCTTCTTCGTCTTTTCTCTCTTGTTATCTTGAATTCCGACGGGGGTTAGCGGAAAGTTTAGACTTTTAATTTGTTAATAAATTTGCCGTTGGGCAGGAACAAGCTACGCCATATGAAAAAGCAGTTTTCAATGCCGTCAGCAGTTTGATTTCAGATAACAGAGACGACGAGGCTGCTTTCGAGCTGCATCAAAAGGTTTTTTGAGTTCTTTCTTTTCTTTTTAGTGGGAAAAATATTTCTCAGTTTCTTTAGTATGGATTTATGTCGTCGATAGTGGTTCGTTGTAAATGCAGCGTTGTCTTTGTTGGTCTTTTAATTGCTTATCTTGCTAGTGAGGAAATGCCTTCATTCTAACGACTTAGTTTACCATTCAGACAATTGCATTATGAAGTTTGTTTTGTCTTGTCGAAATGGGTTTCATGTCCTTTTGTAACTCATAATAGCATGGTATGCGGGATAATTATGTTGGTCAAAAGATCTCATGTTAGTCAGTGTGGGACCTCTCAACCTATCAATGCATGGTGTTGTTCATCTCATCCTTACTCTGGATGGTGAAGATGTTAGTGATTGTGAACTAATATTTGGTTATTTACACAGAGAAATGGAAAAAATTGCAGAAAATTGAACAGTTATACAATCTCTGCCTTATGTAATATGTTGGGATTATTCAACTACTATATTGACAAGAAGCATTGACCGTAAATGGACCAAAATAGTTGAGGAATATTCAAGTACCTAACAGAGCCAGATATATAAGGGTAATTATGTTAGAGTTGAGTCATATAATTAGCCAAAAGGATCATGTATGGAATGCTCATTGAAGGAGAATAAAAACCTCCTTAGATGTTTCCTCGCCTTTGCTTTGCAACTTGTTTATATGAGCAGTGCTTATGGAGAAATTTGATCCAATGAAGATCTAATGAGCCAAGCCATATAAATAAGAAATATACTGTGTGTGTGTGTGTGTGTGTGGGTGGGTGTGTGTGTGTAGACACACGCACCAAAGATGTTGATGAAATAATTGCCTAAACAAGATATATCATGTGAGTTTATTCCTTACTGCAAGTGGTCTTGATACTTAAAACAAGCTCCAGTTTTCATACATTTAGGTATTTGGTGTGGCTCCAAAGTCCAGATGTAACATCTTCTCTTTCATTTTCTGCAGCTCTTAAAAGATTTCCCTAAAGATTTGGTATCTTTGAAGAGGGCTCAAATATTATGCTTCTACATGGGTCGAGCAGATCTTTCCCTGAATCTTGTTGAACAGGTTGCTGGTTCTCTATCTTTCTTCTTCTTTGGCTTGAAGTTGAAGTTGCATTAGTAAAAGAAAACGACTTTGGTTGGCACAATACTAGCTAATACTAGTCCAGCAAGGACACAAATAGTCAAAGCAGAAGACATGTATGAAGATGTAGAAATAAATAGAGTGCCGATCCTCTGTCAAAGTTTTTTTTTTTTTTGTCGGTCATTCCAAGATTCATAGAAACGTGTTAACATCATTATTTTTCTGTGCCAGAACTGTAGCTGTTATTTTTCTTGAACAAGCAAAGCATTTGATTGGTCATCATTCTTTTCATTTTGCCTATAATCACATCCTTTGTTGTTGATATGATAATTTATGTAACTCAACAGGTTCTACCAGAGAATCAACAAGAAAATTACGTATATGGGATGCTTGCTTTTCCTTTACTGGAGCTTGGTCGAATGGCTGAAGCTGAGAAAGCGGCAAAAAAGGGTTTTGAGATAAACAATGAAGATTGTTGGGCACAGCATGCCGTGAGTATGATAACATACTCCTTCTCTGCTTAACAATTAGAATCTGTGATAAATCCTTGAGTTTATTTTCAGCTAATGGTTTTTTGAACAATTGCCTCCTTATACAGCAAGTAGTTTTGTAGGCATCAAATATGGCAACTACTTCTTTTCTTGATGTATTAGTTCAAACTGATATTGTCTATGTCCCTGTGCAGTTGTGCCATGTTTTCCAGTATGAGTGTCATTTTAAAGAAGCGGTAGATTTCATGGAAGCATGTTCACCATCATGGAGCTCTTGTTCATCATTCATGTATGAGTATCGATCAATGAGAATTATGATAAATTCCAATATTCTTGTTTATAATGTTACTTTCCATTTTCAGGTTAACTCACAATTGGTGGCATGTAGCACTCTGCTACTTGGAAGGTCATTCTCCTATCAAAAACGTCCTTGATATATATGATAATTGTATATGGAAGGAAGTGGAAAGACCTGATGCTGTGCCTGCTGAGGTCAATATCTATTCTCTTAATTGATTTGGTGCATTGATCATCTTGACTATGAATTGACCGGGTATACTGTGGATCTAGGTGTACTTAAATGCTCTAGGTCTGCTGTTGCGGCTTCACGTGCGTGGTCACATAAATGTCTATGAGGAGCGCCTAAAAGTTTTAGTCAGCCGTTTGACAGATCAAGTGAGTTATATCGTTCCCTTGTTGTCCAAGAATTTAGTGCCCGATTAGACTGAATTACCATAATAAAGCGCAATACCGATTGCTAATTTATCCTATCAGTACCTCATCTATAAAGAAAGATGTATATACATATCAGAATTATACAGCAATGATGTGAAAACCATATTTTGCTTGTTTTGCCATGGAAAAGGAGCAATGTGAGCAACACCCTCCAAGATTGCTAACCCTTAGCATCTTTGAGTGCAGAAAGAGAATACTTGCTGCTCTCACTCCCTCTTCTGCTTTCTCTTCCTTTTCCTCTATTTGAGAATTTTTTAGGGGGGATCAAATGTATGGTCTTTTCTTTCATTCCCATTTCTTTCCTTTTGCCTCCTATTGGATTTGGCTGAATTATTTCGACATCTAGAACTGTTGAAGAATTGGTTGTTATTACAGAAAATATTGTTTTATTAATGGTGAATCGAAAACCTCTCATTTGCCTTGTACAAGCCTGCTGTGAGTACATCAGGTTTTTTCCTTCAAATTTGCACTATGATCTGCTTTGATCCTTCATATGAATGGCCTACATGTGCATTGCCAATACCGTATGCCTAGACTAGTATTGACATCAGATGGCTGCATGGTGGTTTGCATCAGTTAGCAGATGCTCATATTAGTAGCTTGAAATTATGTTGTTCTATGGGGCATTTTCTGATTGTTGCTGGCTTTTGTGAATGAGTGTAATTGTCTTAAGTGTTTGACAGAGACAATCCTCGTGGAAGTAAAGTAAACTGACACATGGGCAACAATATATGTGCCTTTAATTGGTCCCTTTTTTTTTATGCTGAATTTTCTTCTCCTTTTATGACCAAAACCCCACCCCCCGCCCCCAAAAAAAAAAAAAAAAAAAAAAAAAAAAAAAGAAAAAAAGAAAAAAGGGTTTGCAGGACTGCTTCTTTATAGATAAATACGGTGTTACATAAGTGGGAATCTATTATGTCTGAATAACTTATGAAATCACTTGAACATTCTTTTCCATATCATAATTCACGATCTTCATAGTTAGGTTATATAAGAAATTTTGTTAAATTGTTCAGAAGACTTGGTACATCGAATGGCATCTTGATTTGTTGATTTTATGGGCCTTGGCATACTCGGGAGAACTTTCTAAAGCAGAAGAACTATTCAATGGCCTGAAATCCAGGTGACGAGGATTTTCCTTCGTGCAACCACACTTCTATTTCACAGCAGCTATTTGCTTATCATAATTTATTTGTTGATGTAGACTTTCTAAGATGAGCAAGAAGAAGCAATCATTTATGCATAGGGGGATCCTGGTTTGTTGAATACTACTCTACTCTTCTATGCATGGCAACTTTATTTTTTAGGAGAATTAGACTTCTACTCTCTTCTAGGGCTGTTAAAAATACTTTTAAACTTCATGTCACTTGATCATGCATTCTATAGAATCACACTTTTTTTTTTTTTTTTTAATTATTATCACCAACAACTTTTCTAATCTAGAGGTATGCATGAGTTTGAACACTTGATTTGATCGGCTATTTCCACTCATCAACCAGACCTACTTCAAGGCATCGTTTATTCTGTTATTGGTTCCGCATAAGTGTCCTTTCATTTTTCTTGTACCATCAAAAAGATTGCTTTATTTGAATTTGAATATCCATTATTTCCACTGCTTTCAGCTTGCAGAAGCTATGTTTGATTATGGGAGAGGTAAGTACGAACAAGCATTGAAAGTGCTGGGTCCAGATTTTGATGCCAATAACTGCAAGGTACTCTTATGAACCGTCAGCTTGTGTAGACTACTGCACTGAGGATCGACTAATACGCTTTTGTTATATGCTAGATGATCGGGGCATCAGATGAGCAGCTCGATGTTTTTAATGAAGTCTGGTTCATTATGCTACTATGTACTGGACAAGCTACAAAAGGTATATCATTCACTTGCTTATTTGCAGTCCAAACATCATGTGGGTTTTTTTTTCTGATTCTGAAATCTGAATGATGCAGCGATCGAAGCAATTGAGGAGCGGATTAAGAAAAGGGAGGGTGCTCCTTTCTTGTGGCACCTGCAGGTACTGCACTCGACCTTGATAAGAACACTCTCGTCGAGACCATCTCATGCACCTCATAACTTTTCGGCATTTATTGGATCTCATTTCAGGAAAGAGGCTACAAGCTGATGGGCAAACCAGAAGCCGCAGCCATGAGCGAGAAGCTCCGAGCCCTGGAAAGTGCATATTTCAAGTAGCTTGCAACGTTACCGGCATTGTCCTTCTCTTTTTCCCTGTAATAATATGAATGCAGTTGGTGTAAACCCAAAAGTTTACTGGACAACAACATTATCATTGGAAAGCATCTCTTTAGCTTTTTCCCTTTTGACTTTCTTGCAAGAAAAGGGGAAACTACTCATGAATCCTTGATAAGGACGAGCAGGAAAACGATGTTATAAAAGGCATCGACAATTCTAATGAGCAAAAACAGAGGAAACCAACACGGCCGAAATCAATATTTACATTGATGACCATGATCATATCTGCATTCATTAAGTATTAATGACAAGCATGGCTCTCTCTCTCTCTCTCTCTCATCTCCTTGTCTTTTGGGCGGCAAAACACAGAGCCAATCAAAATCTCAGGAGGGTTCAAAAAATCTGCGTGCAAAAAGCCAAAAGAAGAACAGAACACAACAGGACAGAGGCGTGTCACGAAGGAAGACAAAAAAATCCATCAACACCACGATGAACCTGCCTCCGGAAATGAACACTCACTCCCTCCCTTCTGACGACAACCTCATCAACATCACGCAATCGCCAGTCAAACTTCTTCCCCACATGCTTACCCCATTTCTTAAATTCGTTGCCTCCAAATAATTCTCCACAATATTACGAAAATACCCCCCCAGTTCACTCCCTTGCCACGTTCGCAGGGACCACCGCCGCTGCGACATTTAAAGCGGGCCCACCCCGCGCCGCCCCGCCGCGCACGCGCCCCCGGATACGCCTGAGCTCCGCCACCACCTCCCGCGCGTCGGGCCGGTCGTCCTTGTCCGCGGCGACGCACCGGAATGCCAGCTCGGCCACCGCGGAGACACCCTCCTCCATCGCCGCCTCGCCGCCGCCGCCAACCGCCATCGCGGGATCCACCACCTGGTGGAGCATCCCCGTCTGTATCCGCGACACCACCAGGTCGGCCAGCCCCACCTCCGCCTTGGCCCTCTCCTGATCCACCGCCTTCATCCCCGACACCAGCTCCAGCAGCACCACCCCGAAGCTATACACGTCGCTCTTGTCCGTCAGCCGGAACGACCGGTGGTAGTCCGGATCCAAGTAGCCCGGCGTCCCCTGAGGACCGGTCCATATGTACTCCGAACCGGTCGTCGATGATGGGTTCCCCGTCCTGTCGAACACCAACAGCCTCGAGAGCCCAAAGTCACCGACTTTGATCCTCATGTCCTTCTCGACGAAAATGTTCGACGACGTTACGTCTCTGTGCACGATCGGCGGAGTCACCGAGAAGTGCAGGTACTCGATGGCCGTGGCGATCTGCAGCGCCATGTCAAGCCTCACCGGCCACGTCAGCGAGCCTTTCCTTCGCGAGCTCTTGGAACCGTGGAGGTGGTCGGCGAGAGTCCCGTTGGGGACATAGTCGTAGACCAAGAGGAGTCCTCTCGGGTCGGAGCAGTACCCGTGGAGCTTGACGAGATTCGGATGGTCGATGGACGACAGTATCAAGATCTCGTTGCAGAACAACTTGGTGGAGAACGCGCGCGCCGCCGCCGCCGCATTGTGATGCTTGTGCAGGTGCTTGACGGCGACGGTCCGCCCGTCTCGTAGCCTCCCCAGGAAAACCGACCCGAACCCGCCGTCGCCAATCTTCCGTCTCGGGTCGAACCGGTCTGTGGATTCCTCGAGCTCCTCATAAGTGAAGACCGGCGGGAGGAGGCTCGCCGAGCGGTGGCGGCGGAGGAAGACGACGGTCGGATCTTCCTCCGAGGAAGAGGAGGCCCCGAACCGCCTCGACCGAAAGATCGCGACGATCACCGAAAAGAGAAGCAGCAGGCACGTCAAGGCGAAGATGAGCCCCATCGCAGCAACGTGGTTCGGGTCGCCGCCCCGGATCCACGGCGGCGAGATCCGGGACTGCGCGCCGAAGCAGATGAACTGCTTTCCCGGGTCGTTGGACTTGAAGCCGCAGACACCGCCATCGGCCCGACAAGCCCCGCAGCTCGCGAAGTAGGAGTCCTGAGTCAAGTCGAACTCGACCACGATCCCATAATTCAAGACATTATCGAGATAGCCAAGAACGTCAGCTTGACAACCCTGCTCGGAGCTGAAACGGTGCGCATTGGGCCCGCAGTCGCTGAGCAGATGGACGGGGCTCTTGATGAGCTTACACTCCCACGGGCAGCGGCTGCAATTGGGGAGGTTCGGCGGCGAGCAGGGGCGGAGCACGGAGAGGCGCGAGCAGGAAGAGTCGGAGACGCGGAACGGGGATCCGGAGAGCGAGATGGTGCGGTTCGGGATGGCGGAGGACCCGGGCGGCGGCGGCGACGAGGAGCAGTCGTCGAGGGAGGAGGGCGGGGGCGCGGGCCGAGGGGAGAGGGTGAGGGAGGAGGAGTTGGGGTCGTAGCGGCGGAGGGAGAAGGAGAGGCCGTTGATGGAGAGGAGGGAGTAGGGGGAGGCGCAGCGGATCTGGAAGGAGGGTGGCCGCAGCCGGGGAGGCGGAGAAGGGGTAGGGAGGGGCGGAGGAGGAGGGGAAGGGCGGGCAGGGGCCGCGGGGCGGGGCGGAGCAGGGGTGGGAGAAGGCGGGGCCGGGGGCGAGGGTCAGCACGGCGGCGGCGGCGACGGCGACGGCGGCGGCGAGGCGGAGGAGCGGGAGGGGAGGAGGCATGGTGGATGGCGGAGAGAATGGGAGTGAAGAGAATGAGAAGTGGGTGTTGTTGCTAAAGGGGGGGTCAAACTGGTGGAGAGAAGACCTGCATCTCTTTCTAGAGAGAGAGAGAGAGAGTGTGTAGGTTCTTGGAGTCTGCGCAAAGTCTCGAGAAGATGTGAGAGAGAGAGAGAGAGAGAGAGAGAGAGAGTCACGTGAAAAGAGGCGACGTGAGGACAAAAGAGCTCGAGAAAAATGGCGGACATTGGACTAGGACGAGGAGGAGGAGACCTACGCCTCGCAGACTGCCAGGCTCGCAGTGGTCTCGACTCTCGAGTTCGGCCGGGACGATAAAAAATTTCACACATGGGTCTCTCTTTCTTTTTCCTTCTGTCCGTGGCGCTATGGTTTAATTTCAGTTTACGTCTCCTTGAGGGAGCTTTTTTTTTTTGTAAATTACTATTGATTATAACACAAATTTTAAATGAGGACTTCGAGTTTGAAATGTCGTCATCTTTTAAATAAGATATTGAAATAAATATTATCTCAAATAATAATTCGAAGTATCCTTATTTATCTGAATTGGATTTCGTTTTAAATAATAGCTTGGCTTTTAATATAGTAATTTACACATACCACACACACACACGAGAAAAAAATTTGATTTTTAGAAAATGACGAATTTACTTTATTTGAAAATTTTGACGGATGGTTTCAAGGCTCTCTCTGCCTCGCGGCGCATCCCCACCTCGCGTCAATTTACTTCTTTGGTATTGGGGAAATTTTGCATCTCGATTTTCGTGCTCGTGCGCAGGGCTCTCTGTTTAGCAACTGTTTGACTCGCATTGACTTTGGTACTATACGGTCATCCTTTCGGATTTTGTCTTCTTTTTGGCTAGGTGGTCCTCCTTCCTCGCGATGCAAGGTTGAAGCCACGAATTCCTCTCTGCCGTTGCTTCATCCACGAGCAGAGGCAATTAGCCCGGTAACTTCACTTCGTTGATGCTGGTTGATGGTGGCGACGTTGCTGAGCAAAGACAAGAATTGGTCTAAGATGTTAGAATAATAAGATCTTTTGATCACATAAACATCATGTTAAATTAATAAATACAATGTACCCGACTCAAAGGAAGCTATAAATTATCAAACGAGAGAGAAGATGTTTTTCTGTGAATGTGAATTTTTACCACTCTTCTCTATGATAATTGTGATGGATCTATATTTTTTTCTCCCTTTGATTTTTTTGAAAAAGCAAAAGCGTGATAATGGAATGCGTAAATTCTCCATCGAAAAAAAATATTTTATAAAAAAAGTGATGGGACCAACACTAGAGCTGCCAAATCTCAACCTTCTATCAGAATTTAAGATATGAATTCTAGATATCTAATTGGATGTCATAAACATATTGCTCATTATATATAATATAAATTGGGCATATTTATATATTAAATAATTGACCTAATAAGCCACGTGAATAGGTTAGATCTCATCAAGTCCAATATAAGATGACAAGTCAATCTTTCCTTACTTCTTGCTCAGGGAAAAGAAGTCTACCGTGGTGGCAATAGTATTGTAACCGGTCATGACAACAATGTGGTAGTAGCAGCTACCATGTCACGCAATGCGCAGAAGGAGAGAGAGAGAGGAGAAGAGAGAAAGTAGAGAAACGAAGGGAAAAAGGGATGTTAAATTTTTTGAATTGGATACTTCTTATTTGTGTGAAATTGTCACCTGCGGGCATTGATTAGGCTTTCTTCCTAACTCGCCATTCGGATTTCATTTAGCAGAAGAAATGTTCTGGGTCACTAGCAGGCTCTTCTTCTTTTCAATTGGAAGGCAGGAAGCAGTGAAACTTTTATTTATTTGGACTTATCTTACTAGACTACCCTAATTGCTTTCTAAAAGATGAAAATGATGATTTCATGAAACGAAGATCGATTCACTGGATAGATGATATATTGGTAAAATCTAGTGATGATCCTTTTTTTCTGGGGGGGAATCTCTTTCTAATCTCAAATAAGCTGTAATCATTGCTTAATGTTAAAGAGCCCGTTAAGTTATTTGGTGATGATACTCGATGGGGAAAAACTTTTCTTCCTTCCTGGGAAATTTCTAAAACTACCCCTCGTGCGATATCATTTTCGCTTTATCTCGATGCTGTCCCTAACATCGGACATAATTGTCTCGCCACAAAACGTCTCTACCCAGCTCATCTGTATCCAAAATATTGGCCGGACCACGCAACTTGCACTCGACCACCATTCGAGACAAACGCGTTCGCTGGTGCCGGCGGCAAATCGAGACAGAGTACACTTCAGGGGGGCGATTTGCCAAAGCCAGGGAATTCCGGAAATTTCATTTCTATTCTCGTTCTTTTTTCCAGCCACCGTAAGGAGAGAGACGGTCAATTTCGCTTACCTTTCTAGCCCGGCACAAGAGTTTACCACAGGTTACAAAAAGTACATCCTTCCAATCACGGCTGCTTAGCACCGTCGGCCATCTGGAAAAAACAGGACGGTGCTCGGGCCTTGAGATGGACTCGAGACCAGAAAGGAGCTTCGGAAACAGTCGAAAATGCGAGGAAAGAGGGGAGGAAGAGGAGGAGGAGGAGGAGGGACAGGGAGAGCGGCCTGCGCGCTGCTCGAGAGGGGGGCCACAGCTCCTTCCTCGGTCAACCGCGAATTGACAGTGTCCCCCCCACCCGTCCATCCTCCGTGACTTGTGGCTGAAACTATGCATGCGTCATTCGATGGATACCTTGTCCTTTTCCGGTCTAAACTAATGTCCCAATGGCCGCAGGTACTTTCGAACTTAATTATGCTCCGCCAAAAATTGACCCGGTAGCAAACGCTTTGATTAGAGTCCATTGTCGTTTGATCCCAATTGGAAGATGGAAATATGGGTCTGATCTCTGGAATGGGACATGAAAGTAGGATGCGTCTGGAGCGGGGCATGTGCTGTGAGTTTTTAATGGTTCGATACATAAGATCGATGATAAATGTAGATTTTAGAGTTTTTGATCTTCGTGTTCTGTTGAAGACAAAGTTCTTGTCAAAAGTAACGTGTTGCGCCTATATATAATTAGTCAGCTGAACATATTTATGGATTAAACAAAAATTTGACATATCAATTTACAAATCTCCTCGAGATACGAATCTCCAGATCGTCTTTTTGTACGCATCTCGTCATTCAACTAACGTAGAAGCCCATTTCTCTCGGTAAGAAAGGAAATTACGTCCTAGGGGAAGATGACATCTTTAAAACATCTTCTTTATCTTTTTGCTAAATCCAAAAGGGTCTGTCTGTTAAGGGGCTTCTTTTTCAACTTTCTACAAAAATATAGTTGTAGCTCATTTGTTTTCATTTAACACTCAAAAACCTTTAACTAATTGCTAAGAATAATAAGTTTCGGTATAGGTGGGCTCTAAACTTGAAACCAAAAATCTACTCTTTTATTACCGATTATGGAAATTTGGAACTCACTCTAGTTACCTTAGAATTCACTCCGGAACCTAGTATTACGAACTGCGATTCTCCCGTATTATCGCACCCTTATGAGTGGAGTTTGGTATCAATGCAATAAAGAGTGAATGATGCAGAGGGGATGATAGTTGCGTCAATGCGTTTGTGCTAGAAATTTTAAGATAAAATGGTTATATATTTACGGAGCTTTGAAGATAGAGTTGGCCTCCGGTGCCCAAATTAATTGGGAGCTAATGCCATTTTCCCAATGAGGTTATGACAAGTCAAAATTAGTTGTTGTACCTAAAGTGTTCCATGTGTCTCGCTCAAGAAACTGGATAACTGAGTTAAACTAGGTGTGGTACAATCCGACATAAGAATACTATTTGCCATGCTATTCTTAGAAACAATTATACAAGAAAGGTTAGCCTGATGTTCTCGACTCACTAGGTGCTGCATAAGTTATTCTGTGGCCAAGGAACTACCAGCCAAAGGTCTACTTAAGAACTTATTATTATTTTTTTTTTTTGGTTTCATTTTTTACAACAAAATAATATGAGCAACAAAACAATTTAAAATAAAAGATGGAAACCAAAAATCTCTTATCCGCCAAAAGTAGCAATCCATGAGAGAAATAGCTAATCATGTACAAATACAAACAAAAAAAAGTCCAAAACCCTCAACAACAAGCAAGACTTGCGCGGCTTAAATGAGTGATAGGAGAAGGGTGACTTCCGAGAGAGAGAGAGGCGTGAATTGCCTAAATGAGGTAGGGGAGTCTTGGAGATAATAGAGAAAAAGATGCTAAGAAAAAAAAATTAGAATTTTTAAGCCTTATGAAACCGGTTCGGCTTTTAGGTGGTTCTTCACTTGGAATTGAGAGCCGAATTGGTTCCCAACTATTCTAATTCGGAATTGTGAACCGGATTTCGAAGCGATCCAATTTGATTCCCAAGTAAAAGCGATCTTATTGCACAACCCTACTAATTGCAAATATATGACTCAACCTGACGGGAAACAACGTGTCTGGCTAGAGCTCTTTAGCTCGAGAACATGTGTACATTGTTCGAACCCCCCCGCACAAAATTGTCCGGACTTAACCCGGCCCACCCTTAATCATTGGAAAATTACCGTTGGAACTCAGCCCAGCTTTCACCAAAGCCCTTGGTAAGGCGAACGGCCCAATCAACAACTCTCTCTCTCCACTGGCCCAATAAAACTCGGACTATCTTACAATTTCTCTTTCTGTTTTTTTCCCCTTCGGTAATAGGCTTTTCTTCTCTCTCTCTCTCGTGCAATATGAAGACTTTTCTTCAGCATTGCTCCTCTTACATGGCTGGAAGTTCAAACTCGTCTCTGGCATAGCTCCTTTGGTTTTCAAACGCTACAAATGCTATCACTGGACGCCTTTAGTTTTTCGTGGCCTTTGGTACCAAAGCATACCAAATAAAAAAAAAAAAATTTTTCTTTTTATATATAAGCGTAACAGAGTAAACATAACAAATGATTCGTGACGAAAAAGTTTGATCATCTTTGTCCATTTTTTTGCAGTGCTTGGGGTGGGGCCTTGTGTAGTGAGGTGGCCTCACCACAACATGAGGTCATTAACTCTAGGTAGTAAATCAAAAGCTTTCAACTTTGTAAATCACATTAGTCAAAAGTGAAATGTCATTTTCAGTAAATCTTCATTTTCCAAAAGGAAAATGAAATATTTTAGGTAGGATAGTGCAGTTATTATTGGTACCATCATCTATTTTATTGCATACAACATTCATCAAGGTAAATATTAGTTGTTTTTCATGAACATAAGTAGTTTATCTATGTAAAAGCTACTTAATCTTGATATACGTATAATGAGATTTACCTTGATTGGATGAGGTTTTATCAAATAAGGTTCCCACTAATTATCATAAACATAAATTGTTATCGATAAATGCAAGTTGCTCTTTGGAGACGCCAGTTGTTTAAGCTTTACACAAGTTAGTTCTTAAATACAATTTGTTGGGAAGTTTTATAAAAGCAGCTTCGATGGTAAATGCGAATTCGATCCTGATGCCAACTTACTTTTCATAAAAAGTAAGTTGTCTGCAGTAAAAACTACTAGTTCTTGGTAATTTAATGGTGGAAAGAATAATAATATCAAATAAGGTTGATCACCATTCTATTGTAAGCACAACCCGTTTGCGGTAATGCAAGTTGTTCTTGCCCCCCCCCCGCCCCAACAAAAAAAAAGTCCTTAGTTAATGAAAGTTTTTTTTTTTTTAGATACTTTCCTCTTTAAGGGTTTTTTTTTTTTCTTTCTGTATTTCGGTAGACCGACTCTCAATTTGTTCAACAAAGCGAAAATCATTTTTACCATGAATTCGAATTTATTACTATTGGTAAGTTGCTTTCCCACTTTTTTAATCAAGAAATAGCCATATTTACTATTTTTTTGGTCAAATCCATATTTACTATATGTTTAGGCTTTGTTTATTTAGCAGAAAATAAATGATTCAGAGAAATTTTTTTTAAATGATTATTTGTACTGCTTAAAAAAATTAATAGATGAAAAATATTTTCATTGTATGCAAAAATAATTAAATATAAATTGTTGTCGATAAGGAAATCATTTTTCATAGACCGTTTATGTCAAGCAATGCAAGCAATTATTTTTAAGAATTATTTTTTAGATCACTTATTTCTCATGAAAGAAACGCACTTTGGACGTTTTTATCGAGGAAAATGTTGTTTTTCTATGAAGCCAGCTAATTAGGAGGCAACTTGATTAACCGAACCTTGTAAAAGAGGCAACTAATTCATCAGGTATAAGGATGGAGAACACAAGCCTCTTGTCATTTTATTTAGGGTTAATACCATGAAAAACCCTAAACCGGTATACTTTCGACAATTTTACCCAAAGTAAATTTTTTACCATAGAAAATCTCAAACTATTATATCTATGATAAATTTATCCTCTGTTAGTTTTTATTAAATTTTATTTTCAAATTGCCGAGTTTAATGACATGTGATAGTTAATGGATTTATCAATTTGGTATTTTACCCTCTTTTTATTATAAATGTACCGATTTTGGGTTTTTTGTAGTATTAATCAATTTTAATGAAAATAATGAATGGTGAATTTATTACAGATGTATCTTTGGGTTTTTATGGTTGTAAATATATTAATTTATATTTTTTGTGGTTAAAAAATTAATTTTTCATGTTTTTTGTGATATCAAACCTTTTTTTTTTGTTCGGTGATATCAAACCATTTATTCAATGGTCAAAGATGGAACCTCACCATGCGTTGGGTGGGTCCGCCTTAAGTGGGGCCTAGCTCCCCTTAATGAAACGAGAGGAGGTCAAGAAGTCAAAAAAAAGAAAGGAAAAAAATCATGAAAAACCCTAAACTTTGCCCAAACACTTTTTTTTTACAAAAAAAAGTTGAACTTACGTCGTGCGATACATTTACCCTAAACTATAGGGCATTTTAGTCTTTTTACTTTTAATTTTTTTTCTTTTTTTTTCTTCCTTCTCTCTTCCTTCCGCCGGCCATGGTGGAGTGAAGCCGGCGTCTGGCAAGAGTTGCCCTTGTCGGCGTCAGGCAAGGGTCCCCCGCCGGGCTGGCTAGGGCGGCCCTCGCTAGCGTTGAGCGGGGGCGGCCCTCGATTGGGTCGGGCGAGGGCCTCCTCTCACCCTTGTCCAAATCTAGCAAGGGCACCTCTCAATCGAGTTCGGCGAGGGCATCCCTTGCCAGGCCCTCGCCTCACGCCGATGAGGGCGGCCCTAGCCAGCCCAAGCGAGGGCGACCCTCACCCAACATCGGTGAGGACAACCCTGGCCGGATGCCGGCTTCCCTCCGCCATGGCCAGCGAGAGGAAAGAAGAAGAAAAAAGGAAAAAAAAAGAAAAAGACAAAAATGCCCTTGATGGAGTAAATGTATTACAGTTTGAAAAGTTTGGGGTTTTTCACGTTACAAAAAAAGGTTTAAGGTAAATTTGTTATTTTGGGCAAAGTTTGGGGTTTTTGATGGTCTTTTCCCAAAAAAGAATGGCATGAGAGAGAATTGCTTTGTGCGAGAGGTGCGCCCAAGAGGGGAGAGAAAAGGGTGAGAGAGAGAGAGATTAACATGGATAAAAGGGCCTGCGACTTCTGGTTCCAATTCCAAGGCCAAGTCTTGTTGGAATTGGCTCGAGTAAGTTGTTCGTAAGACCAAAGACTACAACTCGATCAATTTTGATTATTGAGAATTTTTCTTGAATTCTTCAATCGTGGTTAGAATTTTCTTACTCTATTTACATTAATTCACATTTGTAGTGATAAAATGCGGTTGTATTATCGATATAGAGTATCTAATGTGTTTGTAGAGAAGAATACTTTATGTATCTAACTATTTTTAGATTTAGTGGAAGTTTTTTGACCCTTCGTGGTTTTCCCTCATTGGATTTTCCATGTAAAATCTTGGTGCCATTGTTACACTTGTCTTCTTATTGCAAGGTTGTATTGCTAGGCCATTTAATATCGGGAGAGATATTGATCTTGAATTAGGTTAATTCTTAGAAAATTGTTGCCCCATGTCTCCCTAACACCATGTGGGGGTCGAACCATAGAAGGCGTTGCTTGAGAATCTCAGTTCATCCAGTAAACATCATTCGACATGGTCTCAAGCACCTTGACTGATCGCAACGTGCTTCCGACGGAGAATTTCAACAGGATACTCAAGGTGGAACTACATATACCGTAATAATATTAATAACAACCGGAAAATCACACCCTGCACTTAAGTTGTCTTTGAGACGACATCATGATCAACGAAACCAGGACTCTTGTGTCTTGTTACAAGCGGCCGTGGAGGCCACGAGTCCCGTTCAACTCTCCATGTCCCTTCATTCTTGCAGACCGTGGCTTATACCACATACCAAGGACCGCGAGAAATTATCATGCGGAAGATGTCACTCACGTGTTAAAAAATGGCGATGCCCTATTGAATCTCGCTTGAAGTACGGGTTCTCGTACGGTTAATGGACTATAGTTAACGACCCTTTATTCAAAGAATCTCTGTCCATTACCCTTGATGACCTCCTGCATTTTGGTTTGAATATACCTAAATAATTTTTTAAATTGACTCCGTTCATCCCGTTAACCACGAAACAGAGTATACCCGAAATTGCGCTCCCCCAACGCACGACTGCAGAAGAAGGAAAAAGGGAGAATTCTAGAGGTGGAGTTCCAGAAGAGGGAAACCTTGATACACGCCAACTCAGAAAAAGTCCGGAGTTCGCGCCCACCACGCGCAGAATTTCCATGGCATTACGAGTCGTACCTCTTCTCCTCCACCTTCTTCTTCCTCCTCAGTCCATCCCGCAAAATTACGGAAATAAATACTCAGTCAAACTCTCTCTCTCTCTCTGAGAGAATTCAAAGAAACGCGTTCGTCAGTCCCTCCCCTCGCAGACCATTCAACCCTAGAAGAAGCTTCACCCTCAGAGACCCTCCTCCAAAAGTCTTCCTCCTCATCTTCTTCTCCTCTCACGTCCGTCTATCGTTCCTCCAGTTATTTTAAATACCAACGAGAACGACAGGACAAGATCCGATTTTTCCACCGTAGTTTCCGCGAATCGAAAAAACCAAGAAACAACAACAAGCAAGCAAGCAGTCCCACATATATAAGACCCGTGCTCTGTTTTCGTCCCCCCACATCAGGAAAATAACCCAGAGCAAGCATCGATCGTTCTTCATGGATTTCTTCACCAAAACGATGGCGGTCAAGCTCCGGAGCCACCTCGGCAAGTACCTCATCCCCGGCGCCAGCATCGGCGAGCCCGTCCGGCAGAAACGCGGCGCCGAGCGCTCGCGGGCCTCGACGTGGGTGGTCGAGCGGGTGGAGGGGAGAAGCCACGTCGTCCGCCTCAGGAGCTGCCACGGCGGGTACCTGGCCGCCACCGAGGAGCCGTTCCTGATGGGGATGACGGGGAACAAGGTGGCGGTCGCGCCGCCGGTGGGCGTCGGCGAGCTCGACCAATGGAACACGGAGTGGGAGCCGGTCAGGAACGGGTTTCAGGTGCAGCTGAAGTCGTGGTGCGGGAAGTACCTGAGGGCCAACGGCGGGACCCCGCCGTGGAGGAACAGCGTGACGCACGACGAGCCGTACACGGGGAGCACGAAAAAGTGGATACTGTGGGACGTGGAGGCGGAGGGGGAGGCGGAGTTGGCGTCGGAGGAAGGGGGGCTGGAGAAGTACCTGACGTCCATGTCGAGCCTGTCGTCGGTGGCGGAGGACGCGCTGAGCGTTTTCGCGGAGAACGGCGGGTCGCCCAGAAGGTCTGACCTATCGAACTTGTCCTACGAGCACGATCAGGTGAGCCTCGTCGTCAACACCAAAAAAAAAAATTTTAAAAAAAATCACGAAATTCATTTAAACTTACAAATTGCATAGCACACGGCAATGTGACTGCTAAATTAGTCCTTCCAATTATGGAAAATTCGATCAATTCACGTTACTCACTTTGCATGATATAGGAATTCTTTATAGTAACGAAAATTGAGCCACGTAACATGTAAATATCATCAGCACTTACGAGGTGTTTATCGAACAATCATTGTACTGATTACCTGCTAAAAAATTGCATTTATACTATTTGGAAAATGTCGTTTACATCACTCTCAATTGTCTACATCTATTTCTACGGACATAAAATCACTCATTTAGTAATCATTTGCTTTGTACTACTCTAATTACACGCTCTCTATCTGCCGCACGCAAACAAAGCATGCTTAGGGATCTAGTGTGTCGATGTGGGAAAACATGTATTGTTAACAAGATTATGTCAAACAAAAGGACAAGTATCTTGTCATGAAAGATCCCAATAAGCAGATATAAGGAAAAAACGAATCAAAAGAAAATCTAGCTCTAGCGTAATATTTATGCAATTGCACCTCGCACGCTCGTATAATATTCTATATTCGTAGCTAATTGCGTCTCATTAATATTATTATCGAAGTCAAAATGAGGAGATAAGGTAATGACGTTAGCTTGTTTTTGCCCCCGCGTGCCATCTCTCCGGCGACTCTAGACTTCGGGATCGAGAGCGTACGTTGGCATGCTTCGAACGCAGCTTCGTGTATTTCGACAGGCCGAGCGTCCTTAATCAAGTTTAGTTAATGATCTTTTAATTTTATTAGCCGCTCCTCGTGATATTTTTAGTAAGTTCTGACTTTAGGCATGGACAGTACCAATCCAATGAAATACTAAAAAAAACTTGCTGTCGTCGTCTTGAAGTGGAGAGGACCCCGTCCCCGTTCGCTTACTAGTTCTGCTTCTCTTCCTTACACAGCTCTCATCACACCACAGCTCCAACAAGCACCGCTCCGGAATGGACTTCTTCCGCCAGGCCAAGGCGGTCCGCCTCCGGAGCCACCACCACAAGTACCTCTACGCCAACGAGGACGAGGAGTCTGTCTCACAGGACCGGAAGGGATCCTCCAACAAAGCCAAGTGGACCGTCGAGTTTGTGAACACTTCCGGCTACGGGAACGACTGCCTTTTTATCAGGCTCAAGAGCTGCTACGGACGCTACCTCACCGCGTCCAACAAGCCCTTCATGCTCGGCATCTCCGGCTGCAAGGTCCTGCAGATGCAGACCGGGCGGCTCGACTCGTCGGTCGAGTGGGAGCCGATCCGAGAGGGGAACCGGATCAAGCTCCGGACGCGGTACGGGAATTTCCTGAAGGCTAATAAGGGCTTGCCGCCGATGAGGGATTCGGTGACGCACGATATCCCCCAGAGGACCTCAACGCAGGATTGGATACTCTGGGAAGTCGACATCGTGGAGATCGAGGTTGATTCTCCAAGCGCTAGCGATCAGCCGAGTCGAGCACAGCCTGTCGACCGCAATATGGATATATCGATGGCGTCACAGAACAGCTTCTCTTCTTCAGTTTCGGAGACTTCTGGGAACCTTTCCAGGCAAGAGGTGTGCAACTCTACCCAGATTCATAACTCTCCCCAGTGGTTTTGTTTTCCAGATCATGAAACTAAACATGATATCACTTTTCGCTGACTAAGCAGCACCCGTGTAATGGTTTTGTACTTTTCCTTTCTCTTTCACAGTCGAGCGATTCATTAGTGGCTCCGCCGCCTCCACCAGCTGCATCGCCATCCCCACCCCGTGTGACTGAGGGCAGGATTGTATACTACCACATAGCCGATGAGAACGGTGAAGTGGTGGGAGAGGACATGGAAGGCTACTGCCTCAATAAGTTCAAGGGGAATACCGTCGAGGAGCTGAGTCGCAAACTGTCGGAAGAGACTGGAATCGACAGCCTCACCGTGTGTTCTCACAATCCATTGAATGGGAAGCTCTTCCCTCTTCGCCTTCGCCTTCCTCCTAACATCATCATGAACGTTGTCGTTGTCCCGTCGTTCTCATCAGGTAAAGACTAAGAGTGCTCTCTTCTGCAACATCTTTTTGCCAAAAAGGATCGTTTCAGTTCTCTATTACGTTTGAGCTAATGAATTCTAGCAAGTTGCACACATTTCTCAAATTCAATCTTCCATCAGATGCAGAAAGTCCCCAAACAGAATTAGAAATGATTGGCCAAGTTTTTGGTGGAGAGTTGGTGCGGGTAGTTAATTGAAACAGTAGATGCGTTTCAATTTATAGTGCCCTAATCTCATTATCAAGTGAATGCAGTAACTGATGAGGCCATGGCTTGTGCACTAATTCTAAGTTTTAGGTAACCGTTGACTTCACAGCGACACCACTTGCACATAGACTGCAACTAATTTGGACCAACTTTTGAATTTCTAGCTCTTCTCTGTTCTGTTTATGGTGTCTCGTCATGTCCTCACTGTACTCAATGCTCTGTAGCTTTTCCTTCTGAAGCTAATACCAAGATTACCTCACCACATTCCTTTCTCTTTGGTGTGTTTTCACTGGCCTCAGACTTCACAGATCAAGGAATCCTATAGCATTGCATCGAGGTGGGCATCTCAGTTTTGTCAGGCACAAACCCAGTTAAGCATTGCATATTCTGATCCCAGCCCTAGGCTGATATACAGCACCTAGGAATCCTGAGATTCCTGCGTTTTGTGCTTCACCAGTGTTTTTCGAGTTTTCTGCTCCTGGGGAGCTCCGTTTTGGTGTGTTTAATTTATTCTTGGCTCTTCAGCATTTACAATGAGTTTTCCGATTAATCGTCCCCGCAAGCGGGAGATGTATAATCATAAAGCTCATGGTCATTGTTTCTTCCACTCTCTCCCTGTTTGTTTGTACGTGAGGACATTATGGTTCTTCTGTATATTCTCCTATACCAGCCAAGCAGAATGATTGACTTGTACATTTCATCTTAATGAAAATACCCTTACAAAGCAATCAGGTATCTTGGAATGCAAATATGTAATATCAAAGCAAAAAGTTTACGAATTCAAAGCTTCAGAGGCACCATAAGGTTTTCTCCTTTATGTTGCTAATTTCTCTAATTTAGCTGCTTATTAAGAAATTTAAGGGCGATTCTGAACTGGAGAAAGGGCCTTAACTAGATTTTTGCGCATGGAGCTCGAAGGCACTACAGAGACATAGGGCTCCACATTACAAGAACAGCAATATGTCTGTCCCTACGACTCCTGGGCGACTTGAGATAATCCAGTTTTAGTTAATAGTTACATACGAATCACTACATGACTTGATTCACAATTTCAAAAAGAAATAGTCATGGACACTGAAGTCGCAGAGAAAAAATATCTGCGCTTTTTGCTAGAAAGTATGTATTCTCAGTAGTTCACGATATCAAGGAGAATGCAAAAACCAAGAATCTAGTATAAAAATACTTGCTATAACAAAATTCATATACCTGAACTGGAGAATTAAGTAGTGAAATATAACGCGCACAACCCATCAAAAGACTTGACTGATGCTGCATCTGCATAGAGGCCGGGATGCAGATGATCAGGTGGTTGTAATGAAAATGGGAATCCTGCCACGTAAAAACTTATTTACAGTTCCTATCAAATTGGACTTGAGATGAATTGCAACCAATGGACCCACTTTCATTGCAATATTGGAGGTCCAGCAACAGATTATCAGTTGAGAGGAACATGTTGCCATTTCTATATGTGCAAATTTTCTTGTTTGAGAATGTTCCCAGCAATTACACTTTTCAACAGAGAAACATTCAACAAAACAATTTTAAAATGCTACTGTAGCGTTGACCATCACCAATAGTCCATGCAAGAACAGCAGCCATGCTTGAAGTGATGAAATCGAGTACGGTCTCTCACAATAATCTCCACATTATAAATCTTGGAGATTAATTTCGTGACCTTGTGACAGTCATTGCAGACTCGAAGATTTTTAAACACGCGAATAGGAGTGCCCTGTTTCCTGTTTAATAATCCAAATGCAATGGCAAGTCTCTCGCTATGCAACCTGAGAGACTGCTCCTTCTCCTCACTATGCTCATCATTGATCATAGATGCTTGTGAGACATCGGGTACATAGCCGGCTGACTCTAATTTCTCTTCTACTTCCTTCAAGGCTTGGTATATATCTTCAGTTTGAGGATGCGTTATGTCCCCAGCAAAAAACTCATGGGACACACCATATATTTCCACTAAACTGCACCCTGGCTCTTTTGTTACACCTCTATCAGTCATTAATTTTCTAATCAATGCAACATCGTCCCACCTGCTAGCCGATGCATAAACCTTAGATAAAAGCACATAAACACCACTACAAGAATCCCCTCCAGATGCGAGGATCTGCTTAGCCACTTCTTCGCTCAGCTCAACTCTTGCATTTGTCTTACAACACGCATCCAGAATACTCCTCCATATTACGGGGTCCGGCTTAAATGGCATAGTAGACACAAGATCTAGTGCCTCATCAATAAGCCCAGCACGAGCTAGAAGATCAACCAAGCATCCATAGTGCTCTAATTGTGGTTCAATACTATACTCATTTATCATCTTATCAAAGTTGCTACGGCCTTCATCAACCATTCCTTTGTGATTACAAGCACTCAGAACACCAACAAACGTTACAGAATTCGGCATTAATCCTTCTTCCATAACCATCTGGGCAAAGTAATCCAACGCTGTTTCGGCCTGCCCATGCATAGCAAATCCTAAAATCATGGAATTCCAAGAATTCACGTTGTGCTTCTCCATCCTCCGAAATATCTGCTCAGCCATCCCCAATGAGCCGCACCTGCAATACATGTCCACCAATGAAGATTTGACGAGAATATCATCAACCACATCCTTATCACACTTCCTCAATATGTAAGCATGAGCCCACATCCCTAGAGACAAAGAACCCAGACCAGCACAAGCACTCAAAATGCTCTGCATGGTGTACCCATCCGGCTCAAACAACTTCTGCATCTCATGGAACAGTCCCATCGCAGCACTGAACTCACCAAACCGAACCAAGGCATCGATCACGGCATTCCACGAAACCGCAGTCCTCTCAGGCATTTTCTCGAACACCTTCTTCGCATCCTCCAACACCCCGCAGGATGCATAAAAATGGACCAAACTGTTGTTGACATAAACATCCGGCCCCAAACCACGTTTCAAAACCTGGGCATGCACCTGTTTCCCTTCCGACAGAGCGAACAGATACGCGCACGCCTTGAGAGCGAACGGGAACGTGTACTGATCCGGAGAAACACTCCCGTCCTCCAACATCCCGCGCAGCAGCGATACGGTCTCCTCCTTGCGGTCGCCGCTCTGCGCGCAGGCCCGTATGAGAGCGTTCCACATGAACGCGTTCGGGTTCTCGACTTGCCGGAACACCCGGCGAGCGTAGTCGATGCTCAGCGAGGACGAGGCGTGGAGGATTCTGCTGTGGAGGAAGTGGGCCTGCGGGTCGTGGGCCGTTGCCGCCGCGGTGCGCAGGGCTCGAGCGTGGATTTGCTTGAGATGGGATATGTCCGAGCAGTCGTTCACCAGCTGAAGAAGACGAAGGTGATGGTGATGAGGGTCGTCGGCGCGATCGGGTTTGGTCGGGACGGCGAGAGAGCTCGGAGGGGGCTGAGGCGAGATTGCGAAAGCCATGGTCCCGCGCTCCCGACAGAGGTTGTCCGAATCTGTGCAATATAGATAGAAATATCACCCCTTACAATTATAGTGAAAGTTGAAAATAAAATATAATAATATAATTTACATGATAATTGAATTAAAAAAAACTGGCAAAAATCTTCAATTGATCAACTCGTGATGCTCTGCTTGATATGTTATCTTCACGGTGAGCTATTGAAGATTCTGAACTGTTGTCATTCGAATTTTTACTTATTGATTTGTTATTTCAATAGCTTTTGTCGGCTAGCAGAGTGCAATATTTGGATATTTGCTTCATCGGAAAAGTTTTTGGCACCAAATCTCAGCCCATAAATGGTGTCGTGACTCTTTGATACCAAGTTTATTCCCAACAAATCCTTTGTCCAATACAACCAAAATCATTTAAAATTTCATATTACAACAACTAATAGAGGACATAATATAAGGAAAAATAGCAATCATACTAAGAAATTAGCATATTTTCATTGTAAATCTATCATTTGACACGAACTAATACACTTTATGCTAGCACAAACCATCCAACTTCCACTAACCAAATCAAACCGGTTTGCTTTTCTTTTCTTTTCTTTTTCAAGATGTGTTTGCTTTAGAAAATGGTAGATTGTGTACAAATCCTTTGTACTTTGGTGTTTTATCTAGTGATATGTATCCTTTCGATTTGAGTGCGCTAGTATTTGTCACCATTCCATTGAGAATCAAATCCTTTCCTATTAGTTTCAAAATGGATTTGTTATCAGCAAAATTCATGTTAAAGGAATTTAGTATACTTTTTAAGAGATATATAAAATATTTTCCACATATCTTGTGATTGTGCATATGATTTTTCATGTAGCCGATTGTGATCGTACTTGATTTGGTTACCTTAGATAATCATCTAACAATAGCACGAAATTTTTGCTAATTGGGCTGGCCTGAACATATGGCTCCTCTCTGAGTCCTGATTCAATAAGCCCAACAATCCCAACAGGCATGCGGTCTGTCTAGTAAAGGGATCAAGGGTTGGACCGGTGAGTACCAAGTCCGGGGTTCGATTCCTTTGAGCTCTGCACACGCATGTATATAGAAGAGATGAGCGAGATAAAGATAAAATAAAATAAAATAAAATAAGCCCATCAATAAGATCTAGCATTGGAACCACGTTTACGCTTATAACTCGACGAGGCCTCTTCAAGAAATACAAGTTAACGATAATTGAAAACCTTCGATTAAGACATCATGCTCCCGTGACATGAGAATCCAACGGTCTTGCTGACTCAGCTTAACTAAATCTGACATGCTTAACCTGGTAATTGCTTACCGTATCCAATGGTAAACTTTCGTCCTTATTCTAATTAAAAAATTGTTTCAAACGGATTTTTTTTTCCCTTTTTTGCGATCATGAGTTCATTGATTTATTGAACATGTAATATTTCGTTAAATTTGAGGCGTTAGAAAGTTGTTCGTTTGTTCTTTTGTCTAATAACTGATTTCGATGAAAGCCAAAATCTAGCTAGTTGCGGATTTTTTCACGTTCAATTTTATATTCATTCACTGGAATTGTTATTATTATTCTTATTATTTTTTGAAGCATGGTTCACGGGTAATATTAATAACTTTCTTCTCATAAAACAATAATAAAATTGTAGCCTTGATCTTTTCCTTTCCTTTTTTTCTTTTTTTAACCTTTTTTTTCAGTCTTTATGGTTTTAAAATTGGAAGGAACAAACGAAATAGGGTCCCGAATATTGTTTTATACTATTTTGAAGAAAAAAGTAAATTGTTCTCTACAATATAAATACAAAAATAATAAGATAAGAGAAACTTTTGAATCAACCAAGATACGAGAGTAGCTACTCACAGGTTATTGGATTTCCTTTTAAAGGTGATATTAAATAACACTACGTGCTTAACAAAGTTGAAGGCTAAATTTGGTAAGCTTAAATAGAAATGGTATGTTTTATCAAAAAAAGAACGTGGAAAATAGCACAAAGCTTCAACTATTTCACATTGAGAAATGATTGCATGATAGTTTTTAACATACTATGAAAATAAAAATCTATTATGGATCACAAAAAATTAAATCACAAATAATTATAAATTATTATTAGACTTATTTTTCAAGAATTTGTGACTTATAATAAATTATTATTGTTACAAACTTACAGTACCCTGGCTACTATTATGCTAGCAAAACCCTTTTCACATTTTGTTCTACAGCTAAATTTGGAAACTGAAAGTGAGATGGATATACAAGCCCATTCTCCATGAATTATCTCCATCATGTTCTTTGACTTAAACTTTGTGGAGATGAAGCTCATGTGGTATTATTTCGTCAACTTGGAACTTCAGGCAAAAGATATGATGAACCACTTTCTTGATCCAGGAAAAATAGCACATAGAATATGATTGGATCGCAAGCTCTCACCCTTTATGCAACAATTTTAGTACTAGAATGTGGTGTTATAGGAATGCAAAGTAACATGATTAGACTATTCCAGTTCCTTTTCAAGCAGTTTAACTGGCCATACAAGATTTCATGGAATATTCAAATATGTTTAGGAATAGACTTGAATCAAGCAAGGAACTAGATTCTACCGGGATGAGGACAAACTCTTGGATTCCTCCATCAAAGCAAAAGTTGAAATTTAATGTAGATGGCATGTGGAAGCACGACAAAAGGGCCATAGGTATTAATTACACGATTGAATAGAGGCTCAGTGGTCCAATCGTGGACAAGACAAGAAAGATGGAACTTGCCAAAATAAGTGGAAGAAGCTACACCTCTTCTTCTCGCATGCAAAGCTACTCAATCCCTCAGCATTCACGAAGCGGTCCTTGGGAGCGATTGCAAGATGTCCTTGATGTATTCATCCTTCCATCTAGATCTCATGTTTCCTACTTAGCAACGATCCAGATGGAATTTGAAGTGGCACGGTAGAACCGCTCATGTTTTTTTTTTTTTGGGTATTGGAGGAGCAGAACTGCGTAGGCCGGCCGCGCCGTAAACCCCAAATGACACTTGCAGCGGGAGGGACCCACCACCCCGAGTCACACTTAATACACCTAGCGCCTCCCCGGGTTTTGAACCCTTCACCCTTGAGGATCGTTGAGGATCGGAGCCTTATCCAGGTGGAGCCACCGCGCCGGTGGCGTGAACCGCTCATGTTGTTATTCATAAGCTTGCAAATTGGGCTTTTCGTCATTTAAGAATCGGGTTGTCTTTTTTTTTTTTTAATGGTCAAGTTAAAAACAGTGTTAATGGACTTTTCTTTAATATATCATCTTAACGTAGGCGCTAATTCCTTCTCATGATACTTGGACTCATTCGATGGAATGGAGGCTTCACGAACTGCGCAAGATTCAATCAAACAATTTCACTTCCTCGCGTGCCTGCCTATTAATCTCCATGTTAATTAGCCACTGGAAAAAGCTTCCCTTATTTACAAAAATATTCTTATTAAATATATCGAAGTGACTGAGCAACCGGACTTCTATAGTTTGTCGAAACCATCTTTGTTCGACCGTGCTTTTCTCTTTAATGAATTTCGCAAGAGTGTGCTCTTTTCTTTTTTTATATCAAATTCAGGGCATGACCGCAGAGCCTCGGCGACTTGAGGCCTACGGAACACCTGTAGATCTCATGAACTAGTTAAGGCTTTGACCCAAAACAGCCTCAAAGGGATCCGTATTAACGACCTTTAGGCCTATGGATCACCTTGCATTTAATGTACACATGTTGCGATATCATGACTCAATAGTTATTACGTTATGCTTGTTGCGCACGTGTATCATACCACGTGGCACAATCACAAAAGTTCATACCGAGGTAGAATGATGTATTAGATCACATTAAAGTCAGGTATAATTGAGTACATTCAAACGGTTGCATCACATGGCTTGAGACATATGCTCATATAAGGATGATATAGTGTCACGAACCTTTTTCGGATGTATTTTTGGTGGGATTAATATCATGCAAAGCACATCTCCTGTAGTTACATATTATGAGTGCCTTGTAATCACATTAAAAAAGTTTCCTGAAAAGTAAATAACATCATTCTCTCTCTCTATATATGTGCACGTGTGCGAGCCCTCTCCATGAGCTTTGCTCCACAAAGTATAAGTCAAAGAACATGATGTAGATAATTCATGGAGAATGGGCTTGTGTATCCATCTTACTTTCAATCACATTAAAAAGTATATATATATGCGCGCGCATGTCCAATAAGTAATAATTAATAGATAAATCGATTATCAATGATAAGTGAAGTTACCAAACTGGATGAGAGGAGGTGACAGAAACATTGTTTTTTTTTTTATATATATATATACCTTAATATCTTAAATATATGATATAGGAAATTCCGTTTTAGAATATGATGTTATCTAATATTCAAGATATTGTATAACTTTCCAAGTATGCCTTCACATTGCTTCTTGACTATGGTTCCACTAGATGACCCGCCATTGATTGGTCTAATGCATTCTTCCGTATTTTTATTCCAAAATATAAAACATTTGATCTATTCAATAGGCTTTTAATGTTTTAATGAGTTTGTTAAATACAACGGATCAAATTATTCATCTTTTGCTATATAAATAAAAAATTCACAATTTTTGAAGGATTAAGCAAAATCATTTTGTCACAAATTCATGACTCATCAAACAATGGAAATAAATCGCTGATAAAAGTAAAAAAGTTCAAAATCATTTTCTTATTCGAAATCTTTTACTAGGGTTGTTTTAGGATATGAACCTGTCACTATTTAGCATTGAAAAATTGAAACACGATATTTATAAAATAAACGATCCAGAATATTTGTGGGGCAGAAACAAAACAACTGAAGTCGCTTAGAAATATGAGACTTGCTTTGTTTTATATAGTTATACCAATACAATTGCATATCTAATGGTAGCAACACATGGTTATTTTAATTCCACGCGTACGAACTACGGCCATGCAAAAACTAGGCATATTTAATGCAAAGCCTAAGATGGAATTTACTACTCATTTTCCGGCTCAATCATACGATAAATCTCGCGTTTCCAAAAAGCATCGGCGGCTTGAGAATGAATGCGACGCACTCCGTCCGAAAATTCGCACGGAAACTTCCGCATCCAGCACTGAAATCAACGAAATTCCCCGGCTTGTTTTCTACAAAAAATAAAAGATAAAATAATAAGCATTTTTTACTAACCGTCCCCGATATGCACGAGCCCAATTATATATTCGAACTAATTTATTTAAAAAAAGAAAGCGATAGCCCATATCATGAATACGAAAGCGACTCACGATATTTATAATTAGCTTAATTTACTAAACCCAAAATAGAAAATAAAAATAAAAACCCCCCTAAACGACGGTGGAGTCGGCCGAGGAACGTGAGCAAAACGACATCGTAACCTACGACGATGCGACCAAAGGAAGCCGGAGACTGTGGGCCCGGGAACAGATTCTTGGATCTGAACTTAATTTAATTTAATTTAATAAAATCAGTTCCTTAGTTTAATGACCGAGTCCAGCTCATGCTACTCGACTGCACGTTCTCTAATTTTATTATTTTTTTCTTTTTTTAATTCCTGAAATTGCGCGCTTTCAGTTTTAGCAGCCTGTCACCGTACAACTAACACCGCTTGCTTCTCCCCCTTCCCTCTTCGCTTTGTGTTATTTAATTTTTTTCATTTTATTTTTTTGGCTTTCATGTGCGTTTGTTATTTCTGCATGTTCGATATAACAGGAAAAAAAAAGGGCTTTTGTGATTGATGGATTATGCCTGTGCATTTCTTAATTGATTAGCCGATCTTTATATAATTGAAAATTTTCTATTAGATTGAATTGACACATAAATAATTCACTTTATTATTCATGAAATATGAGTGATATTTTCATTTTTCGAAGATGAACAATGAAATTTAAGATATTAGATGTTTCACGATTAATAAGATATGCAAATGACGTGATATTTTAGGAGCACATGAAAATCTCTATAAATTCATTCCGTGTTTTCACATTTTTGCACAGATTGGTCAAGTAATAAGCAAAGAATCATAAAAAAGATAGTCATTTCCTTTTCAACGATGATTTAAGGTAATTAGTATGCCTCATTATTATCATATAAATACATATTTATATACACACATACATTCTCATGTAAATATCACGAAAAGGATCCAAAACATAAATATGGCAATACTTTAGCGAAATGATAATATATTCAACCGTTACCTTTCCCGACCACAATAAAAAAAAAATAGAAATATTGATGATGTTGAAAATAAAATGAAACCGAAAGAATATTACTATCGACGTATTGTTGGAAGGATCCAAATAATTCAACAAAAGATCGATGATAAATATTTGATTAAATTAGTAGGGATTTAATTATGATACAGCTCAAAGGAAATACGAAAAGAATCAAATTTGTAGTTTCTTAAAATAAGAAAAGAAAAATTGTCCAAAAAAAAAAAAAAGAAAAGAAAAGAGATACCTTACCAAAAAAGAAAAGAAAAGAGAGAGTAAAACGAAAATAAGAAAGGAAAATAGCAGTGACGCGAGGCTTCTCCATGGAGTGGCTGTTACGGAAACATCATCTCCAACATGGAAAAAGTATCCTGAGGCGCGTATCAAACGCAAAGATTTGCTGCGTCTTAACCGCGTTTTTGCGCTCCGCTTCCAAGCCCGAGTTGACTCCCGGCCGACTCGCCGTTTGTCCTCCCCTCACTCCCTCCTCACCTCCCCCCCACCTCGCCCCAACTCGTTCACTGACTCGGTCCAACGACCTCGCCGCAAACCCGCCGTCGCGGCACCGCATGAGTTCCCGACTCCACGGTTGCCGCCGCCGCCGTCTCCGTCGCTCGCCGGCCCCGATTTAAATCTCGCGCCGGGCCGAGTTTCGATAATCTGCTGACAATCCCGAAATCGTTTCCACTTCAGGGCGGTGCCTGGCTCAGATCATGGGCGTCGATTACTACAACGTGCTCAAAGTGAACCGGGGCGCGACCGACGAGGATCTCCGGAAGGCGTACAAGCGGCTGGCCATGAAGTGGCACCCCGACAAGAACCCGATCAACCACAAGGAGGCCGAGGCCAAGTTCAAGCTCATCTCGGAGGCGTACGACGTGCTCAGCGATCCGCAGAAGCGGCAGATCTACGACCTCTACGGGGAGGAGGCGCTCAAGTCGGCCGACTTCCAGCCCGCCACCCCGGCCTCCGGGAGGGCGCGCTCCAACTCGTCGTTCCGGTTCGATCCGCGCGACGCCGACGCCGACGCCGACTTATTCGACAATTTCTTCGGCGGATCGCCCGGAGGAGGGGGAGGCCTCGGCGGGGCGAGCAAGGCTAGGGTTTTCGGGGAGAGTGTCGAGAGGAACGGGAACAGAGAGGCGAGGCGGGATCTGCCGGAGAAGAAGAAGCCCCCGCCTGTGGAGAGCAAGCTGGTTTGCAGCTTGGAGGAGCTTTACAAGGGTGGAAGGAGGAAGATGAGGATTTCGCGGGTTGTTCATGATGAATTTGGGTAAGTTCTTGCTAGTTACTTGCCATCTTTTCACTTTGCGTAGCGGCTGTGATGATTCTTCGTCTTTATTGGCATTGCTTCTCATGACGTCATGATTTGCTGTCTGCTAGCTTGGCAGATGTTTCAATTTCGATATGCAATTCTTGTTTGCGGTTCCTACTGATGAATTGAGAGAAAGAGTCGAGACGCTTTTCTAGTTTATGATAATCCGCATTGACTTTGGTAATTGCCTAATTGGATCTAACTGCCCAGGCCAGGGGTTTGTCTTAAAAGAAAATAAGACTACCTTTTTCTGTGTGAATTTTTTGAATGATGTGGGTGAATTGACAGTGTGGTAAACTTTGAAAAGTTTCTAATCCAGTCTGCTCCTTTGAAGATATGCAATCAGTCGCTCGCAGATATTGAACAAAGTCATCACATCTTTCCCTTGACTGATTTGTTATTGGGTTGCTTATCCTTCAGAGTTTCTAGCTCTCTGATGTCAGGACAATGACTTTTAGTGGGGACTGAACACATACGATGAAGAGAGCGACTGAGCGAGTCCTGTGAATTACATTACAGTCAAGTATTTGACGTGGAGCTAATAATTCTCTGTAGAATGTCAATTTTAAAGTCAAATTGAAATTTGCAGCCATTGCTAAACTCCATAGCATATTCTTTTGAACTGTTGCCCCCCCAGTTCATTTACTGTCCAATTAATGTTAAGTCTCCAGTGTAGTTGTGTCAATCAGAGTTGTGGATGGTCCAGTCAAATGAGCTGTCTGATTACCTTTGTAGATAGTTTCACGATATTTAGCCATTTCTTGCCTACAGATTGCTTTTATCTGTCACTGCTGCTTAATTTTTTTTTTTTTTTGTCAAATGGAAGGAATCTTTGCCCTGTGGTTGGTGAAAATTTTCTTTCTGCCTTTCTATTTTTAGTTGAATCAAGCTGAACTGGTCTTCTAGACACATATACCAATATTCCAACTACAAGACTCGGCAGTGAGGGAAACTAGAGTAACAGGATTTCATTTTTATTTGGTCCCCTTGATTGCACACTTTCCACTATGGTTCCTGCTAATTTTAGTTTCTCCTTTTTACATGTACAGTATATTTGGACCAGAACACATCATTTTTGGTTGATATTTGCATTTTCCAGTTCCATTCTATTTCTGTCCATGCGTAGGTTAATAAAGCCCACCATGTAGACCTACCTGACCTTTGAAAAGCAATCCATGAGATGGTGCAGTTCAGTTTGTCAACTCAACACATACATAAGTCTGCTTTTACTTTCCGATTATACTAAGTCGAAACATATGCTGAAGTAGGGACAGTCAAGTATTTTAGATACTTTTAGTTTCGGTGTCTAAATGAACATGTGGGACCTCAATTGATATGCTATGACTTTACATGGATCAGTTTTAGTTTAGTTTCATATATGGCTTGATTAGGACATGACCTATGTACTTTTAGAATTTATGAACCTTGGGAAGTAACTTAAGGTTCTCTTCCCTGAATTATTTTCTTTGAGCAGAAATCAGACAATTTACAGAACTTTGTCTTAGGATTGCCCTCTGCATCTCTGCTGTGTGTGGAAATTCAGGGATATGCTCTCTTTTTTTCCTGATATCTGACACATTTTTCCACAGAAATCCAAAATCAGTTGAAGAAACCTTGAAGATAGATATCAAACCTGGGTGGAAAAAGGGAACGAAGATTACTTTTCCTGAGAAAGGCAACCATGAACCCGGTACCATACCGGCAGATCTAATATTCGTCATAGAGGAGAAGCCGCATGATGTTTTCAAGAGGGAGGGCAGTGATTTGGTGGTCAGCCAGAAAGTGACGTTACTGGAAGCTCTTACCGGGAAGACTCTTGATTTAATGACCTTGGATGGGAGGAATCTCATCATCCCGGTAACAGAAATAATCAGACCCGGTTTTGAGGTTTCGATCGCGAACGAGGGAATGCCCGTTTCGAAGGATCCTAGCAAGAAGGGGAATTTGAAAATCCAGTTTGACATCACGTTCCCACTGACTCTCTCTGCAGAGCAGAAATCCGACTTGACAAGGGTATTAGGAGGAGCTCAAAGCTAGTTATGTTTTCCAGCTATGGCAGTGAGACTTCATTAACACTGATTGATACAGTAAGTTCAGTTGACTGTACATATATCATGACGAGCAGATGCTGTGCATAGTAGGGTTTTGAAGGTTGCCGATGGCGTTGGTATTGTTTTAAGGCGTAACAGGATGATGAATCTTGGCTCTTCTCCTGGCGTCTATGAGATGCATGGATAAAATTCTGTACAATACTAATAATAGATTATTATTTGGAAGCCCTTTTGTTCTCAGTCTTTGAAAATTGACTCTCCTGTCATTTCTTTTCAATACGCTTGTGACACCTTTCTGTCATTTCTTTTCAATACGCTTGTGACACCTTACCGCACAGTTCAGTCTGTAATGCTCAGGTTGGGTAATTTCCATTTTTCCTCGTTCTTAGTTTTATTGATTTTGACATGCCCATGAACTGTGGTACCAAGAGCTAGATGGTATTTGGACGATCCATATGTGGTGCGCCTCTATAACTCAACAAGACGAAATTAGATGCACACGAACATGGCTGGATTTGCCCCAACATAGCAATGCCTAACAAGTTTTGCGACAACGTCGACTTTTGAGCGGCAAGCACACCTAGGAACAGACGCTTCACGTACTGTTCGCCCAATGGAATTTATTTGCTCTGGCCTATGCGTGGTTAGAAAATCAAACCAAACACCCACAGTCGTGGAGAGGAGAGCAGATCACACGGTATAGGGAGCAAAAGAACAAGGAAAGACCAAGAAGCGAAAGTGGCCTAGGCCCCTATAGTCCTAATTCCAATCTCTTCATTTTTGGATCCTGTGTCGGGGCCCGAAGGCTTTTGTCGTGATACGATGCGGCAGAAGACAGGCTCTGGGATTGCAGTGTACGGTAGCTTGATGGGCCTATTCAACAATGGCTTCCTCCTATCTTCTCGGCCATGAACATCGATTCTATTGCTAACTGTAAACGGATCCAGCTTGAATTTGTATGGGTTACCTTTGCTCCAAATTGTTGGATTGGGGCTTGGGCTCTGGCTTTTAAGACATGCGATTTTGCGACCATCAACTCGCAGACGATTTTCCTGTGAAAATCGTACCAAAAGTGAATTCGTCCATGCAAAGACGCTCTTGCTTTTGTACTCCATCCAAGGTGCACGGACGGAACGGATGAGCGTGACGGCCTTCCTGTTTTTCTTCCTTTTTACCGTCGATCTCTCTCTCTCATCATCATTTTCGTAAGGAAAAATAAATAAAGCGTACACTTTTTCTCGCATGGACTATGAACAGCGATGTGTTCGAGAAATGGATAGGGCGCATTTACCGTGTGGCGAGAATTTTTTTTTTTTTTTTAAAAGTAAAATACATAGTTGTGTTGTTTTCACTGCGGTTGCTTGATAGAATGGGAATCCAAAAGCAATCGCTAACATTAAAATGGGAAAAATTGTTGAAAAAAATACTAAATATATCACAATTTTACCATTTTAATTTTAATTTTTTTTAATTTTGTTAATTGAGTCATAAATCTTTTCACAATTTGTCAATTGAGTTTAAACCAATTTTAGTAAGAAATCTTTAATGTGAACACCGGTCGCTCTACATGGCACAATCGATGTTCGGTATTGATGTAGATAATTTATACATATTTTAAATTTTATGAATTTATTATTATTTCATATTTCTTTCTTTTCCTTTTTTTTTTCAAGCTTGACGAGGGTGCCAACCCTCACTGGTCACAGGCGATGACCAACCAACCCTAGCCAAGGGCTATGAGGCCCTCACTATCTATGGAGGAGGTGAGGACTACAACCCTTGCCAAATCTAATACAAAAAAAGGGAAAATAAATAAAGAAAAAGAAAGGAAAAGAATAAAAAATAATTCAAAAAATTTTTAAAAAATTATCTACGCTAACTAACTGAGCATTTTACGTGATGTTGCAAGCGTTTTTCATTAGCGATTTTTTACTTAAATTGACCAGATGCATTTACTCGCTAAAGTTGAAAAATTTATAACCGAATTGATAAAAATGTGATAAGTTTTATAACTTGTCAAAAAAATTTGGGTTAATACCCTAAAAAATCCAAAAATGGTACATTTGTGACAAATTTACCCCAAACTATCATTTTGACCATGAAAACCCCAAAACTGATAAATTTGTGACAAATTTACCTTGGCTGATTATAAAAAACCCTAAACTGGTACATTTATGACAAATTTATCCCAAATTAATTTATTCGACTGCAAAAAACCCTAAATTGATGAATTTGTGACAAATATACCATCTGCTAAATTGAATTAATACCACAAAAAAATCATAAAAATTGTAAACTATGACAAACGGAGCGTAAAATCCTAAGTTGGTATACCGGTTAACTATCACGTGTCATTTAACTTATAACGAAAACTAACATAATGTAAATTTGTCACAAGTGTACCAGTTTTGGGTAAATTTGTCAAAAGTATACCAGTTTGGGGTTTTTGGTGGTCAAAAATAGTTTGGGGTAGAATTTATTGTCACAATGTGGGTTTGGAATTTTTCGGGGTATTAACCCAAAAAATTCCCCATTGAAAGGGTATGCGGACTCGGTCAAACAGCTCAAACTCTGAAAGACACAAAACCATCATCCTTTGGGATGAGATTCTCCATAAGCTTACTTATGTTTGTGTCCGGCGGGTAGAACCGCCCCACATTTTCGACACATACAATTATACAAATTGGCCCAATAGCGACGGCTTGTTTTCACACGCACTTTATAGAGTTTTCAATGTCGCGGTGGACCATGTCCTCTGCGCATCGTGCGCAGGCGAATCCTTCGTGATCAGAGAAAAGATTTCCCCCTGCAATTTCGACGGTGATGAGCGGCTTTTGAAGTAGTGGAGGAGGCGGCGGGGGATTGAGGACGTGGCCTGATTATGGTACGAGAGGTGGGTGGAATGGTTTCGAAATAATGTGAAACGTGGAACATGAACGAGACATGCTGCCCAACGGACGACCCATCACGACGCCACTCATCATGAAGAGGGTATGGCCAAGTATGCATCGGCCGCTCGATGGAAACGGCCGGTGGAAAGTGGGGGGATCGGTGATGTTGATCGCCAATGAAAGCAAAATTGGAGTTCCCCTTTTGTCCTCTTTTTGTTCCTTGGGAGGATTTTTTATTGTGATGTGAGCAAGTGGTCCACTTTCCCCAATGGTACCAATTTTATTGCAAGAGTTTCGGTTTCTTAGAGCTCGATAGTTAGAGAGATTTTATCTGAACAACAGTGCTTTTTATGAATTCATATCTTAACATGCATCTTGATTCTCTTCATTTGACATTGCAATTTTCTCTTGATCTATGGCGTCTCCTGGTGACTTCATGTTGTTAAAACCCGTTGAATTTGGAATAGTCGATGATTTGTAGAAATTCTTTAATTAGAATTTATCCAGTGGTTTAAGTTATTTGGTGGAGCGCGTGATGTATTTCCCACGTTATCTTTGAGTTATTGCTCTATTCACTGGTAAGCGGGGATGGAGCACGGAAATGATTGTGGTAATCCAAAAGGCATGATTCTTACACTCACATTAAAAGGACTATATCGTCCAACTTAGTCTATTAATAGACTCATTAAACGGGTAGGTTTAGTCGGGTCGAAAATGGTCCGATCAAAATGGATCAATTTCCATGCGAAACAAATATAGTAACCCATATCGGACGACTAATACCCAACATATACTCAACTCAATCCATATTGTAAACAATATTTTTATGTTTTACCTAATATAGGAAAACCTATCCAAACTAAGGGTGTGTTTGTTTTGCGAAAAATAATTTCCTCATTTTTCAGCGTTTGGTTCATTTAGAAAAATGAGTCAATGGAAAATGTTTTCCTAGTCAACGGAAAATGTTTTCTTTCCAAAGCTTAAATTCAAGATAACGATTTCCTCTTTGAAAGAACCGGAAAACGTTTTCCAAAATATTTTAAGGTCGTTACTTAATGAAAAATTTATTATTAAAAAGAATTTCTAATTAAAATTTTGAATTTGTTATTATTATATTTTTTTCTTTTTTTTTTTCTTTTCCTGTGAACGTAAACCCTAACTCCTCCTCCCCTCTCTCCTTCTCCTTCACCCCCTCCCTTTCGTCACCACCGCCTCCTCCAACCCTAGCACCTCCTGCACTCCCGTTGGCTTCGCTCCCTTCTCTTCATCTTTGTCGGCGTCTTCTACACCTTCAATCATTTTTCAAATGCAATCCAAATACCGGAAAATATTTTTAGTCACATATCACCAAACAAAGGAAAACTAACCATTTTCTTGGAAAAGGGTTTCTTGGAAAATATTTTCCAAAAATGTTACCTTTTTCGTGAAACAAACACACCATAAGATGAGTAAACGCAAAATCAAGTAAGGGCAAGAAAAAATGAAAAAAGAGTTAAGATGGACCAAGCTTTCATCCTTTCAATATCATGTTGGAAATGACTATATGAAGTTAAGATGGACCAAGCTTAACAACCAAAAGAGGGGTTGAATCAGTTGTTTTTCCTTCTCATTAGTTATTGCTTAAGTCCAAACTGATACACTTGTGATAAATTTACCCCAAATTAATTTTTGAATCACCAAAATCCATTAATTTGCGTTAAATTAGATTAATATCATAAAAAATCACAAATCGATATATATGTGATAAACAGAGGGTAAAACCCTAAATTAGTACACTAGTAAACTATTATGTATCAATATAACTCAATAATTCAACGGTAAAATTTAATAGAAACTTATGGAGGGTAAATTTGTCACATATATACCAGTTTGGAGTTTAGTTTGAGGTAAATTTGTCACATAGTATTAATTTTAAGTTATTTTGAATAATGTGCAAAACATCGACTTCCTATTAGGACCACATGATCGATCTCAGCAAGTGGTCATTCTTCAGTAAGCATGGGGGACCAAGTCGACTCAACTGACTGCATCACCGACCATTAGTGTCACGATACGACCGACTAGTTCTCTCTAGCTGAAGTGGGCTTTGTCTGGAACTCAGAAGAACTGCATGCGTGTGACTAGATTCTAACAAGAATCTTTCACAATTCATGTAACGTAACGTATCTTACCTGCTTACAAGCGACTTCAGCAATCGACGACTGGACAGAGGCTCGTTTATGATGAGCTAGACCGCGCATGAGGTATCATAGTCCAAACAATACAACCACCACGTGAAGGACTGTCCTATTCGCTAACGTTTCACCGTCAAGTTTATTTCTTTGACGGGTGGAGAAGTTGACATTCTTTTTGAACGCGCCATAATGTGCGCAAGACAATACCCTATTTCGGCTTCACGTGTTCTGAATCGAACCAAATAAGGACCACCAGAAAAAGAGATGAGATCCATCACGTCCATTATTGGAGGCTTGAAGCGTTCTGTGGACTGAAATATAACTAGCTGTTCGATCATCAAAACCGACTTGACACCTTGTAATCGACATGTGAATACATTCTTAGTCCACTCATTCTTATTGTTAACAAGGCTTCGCTTTCTAACTTGACCGTATTGTTAAATGGAAGTGCAAGTCCATTGCCCTACAACTTACGATTCTCCAAATCAACTTAACAAAAGCGTTGTTATCATGTACGATTGTTTGTGTGGGGCGACGTTATGATAGAATCTCGTCAATTGCATCTATGCCACAAAATTGTTGGATGATTTACGGTACAAGAACCTCAGACGATAATCCAAACATTAACAGAAAAAGAAGAAGACATTATCGCCATCCATATTGTTCTCCTCGATCACCATTCCGTGCGAACGACTATCCGATACATGTGGAACTAGCTCCCTGGTTAGGTCGAAAAGGACTCCCAATAAGTGCGTGCCTGACCTCATCACATCATCTCCACTAGTGCTCATATCTATACATATGCCAACTCCTGCAAGGCATTAGTTCAAAAAAAAACAAAAAAAAAAAACTCCTGCAAGGCATCGGATTCCCGCAATGAAAATCGGACACGGCATCTTGGAAACAACCAAAAAAAAAGAAAAAAAGCGACGGAAAAATTTTGCTGAGTGCCCGACCTCTGGTATTTCACTTGGAAAGTTGAGTGACGCGTTTTCAAAGTTGGTCCGCAATGCGAATGGAGGCTATAAACTTAATACAAAAGTTAGGTCAGTAAGTTACTAAAATGAAAGTGGATAGCTTTAAAGTAATTGGAAACCTATCAAGAGAAAAGTCGATGAGACAAGCTTGTAAAAAGTTGGTAATTTCATAAAAGAGCTGATCAATATAAAACGTCAGTAAGTTAGATAAATAAAAGTTGATGACTAACTACGAAAGCTGACAGCATATATAAAACAATACTAACAGTTAGTGTCATGAAAAATTTTAAATCGATACACATTATAAATTTACCAAAAATTAATTTTTTAACAATTAAAAACTTCAAACCGGTATACTCATGATAAGTAAAAAATTCTTAATCAGTACATTTGAGAAAAATTTACTTTCAATTAATTTCTGTTAAATTGGATTAGTACTACAAAAATTACAAAGTGGTATATATGTAATAAACAGAAAGTAAAATCCAAATTGGTATATCCATCCGTTGCTACGTTAATTTAACATAAATTAATAGAAAATAAAATTGTCACCACTGTACCATTTAGGATTAGTTTGGGAATAATTTATTATAGATATACCATTTTATAATTTTTCTTGATATTAATCCTAATATCAATACTACATGACGGAGGATTTTTTCTTTTATGGGGTGTTCAAGATGACCCAGTATGACGTTTGAATGCTGTCCGATACATGCAAATAGGGGTGAGCATGGTCCGGGTTGGTCCGGGCCACCCCCTAACCCTAGGACCAACCCGTACAGTGTCGATCCTCAATTTTTAGGACCGAGGACCGACCTTATTGAGCCTGGGACCAAGGACCGGACCGACCCAATGGGTTCGGTCCGGTTTCAGGGTCAACCCGGGACCGATCGATAATTTTTTTCGTCTTATTTTTTATACTTCCTAAAAAAGCAAACTTACAAATTCAAATTACACATTCATCAACAATACGGTATTGTGCAACTAAACTATAAAATATCAATACATATTTAGCAAATTTAAGATGACACAATAATAGAAATTCCGTATCCGCTAACCGTTCATCGAGATATGGGATAAGATGGAGTTCTTGTAATCATCTATCTTTAATATTTATAACACCATATGCAAAAAGCGTCTTCCGATCATGTAGAGTCCACTCAACCAAAAAATGAGCTTCGCACCACTTGACTAACATTTGATCATGTAGAGTCTACTCAACCAAAAAATGAGCTTCACACCACTTGACTAGCGGAGGTACTACTCTATTCTTTAAAAACTTATACCATTTGACACAAATTAAAAAGCAAAGTGCAGCTGAAATTCATTAGTAAAATACAATTAAATCATAAAAAGTTCAAAATACTTAATATAAACCATGAATATATAACTTCACATCTTGTTAATACACCTGAACTTCTAAACACTTGAAAACAAAACAAACGACACATAATTAATACTTAACAAAAGTTTTAAATTGAAATTACTATTAGTGTTATTGATAGAACATTTCAATATAATATAATATAATAGACATTTTACTTAGGTTTGAATATATAAAAGAATTATAAATAATATAATATAAATATGGCGAACGGCAAGAAAAAAGAACGATTGAATTTCTTGAACACCCCTACATGCAAATGAAAATATGGCGAACGGCAAGAAAAAGAACGATTGAATTTCTTGAACCGAAATCGAAATGGCAGCCTTCTAATGCACCTGCGTGGTAAATAACATCACGGACGTTCCACAGTCTGTTCAATGCCTAAAATTATTGTGAATCTGACTAGGGCATATAATTTGAGAAGTAATAGATAAGTGGTATGGTACTTTTCTTACAAGTGATAATTTAAAAAAGTAGGTTTGATTATTAGCAGGAGATGGCGATGCTTAACAACCCTTCCACTCCAGTCCAGTCCTACAAATATCCTCTCTTGATATTTATCTGTAAATTTGTCTCCATCATAAGGTGTATGTACGTGCTAAAAAATCATTCGAGTCTTTTTCGTGACTAACGGTAAATATCCAGGATTATCACGCTAGACAGTCGCCCTAGCTTGGTCACTGCCACCGCAAGCCAAGGAGTACGTTCATTGGAAATATTGCATTAGAACAAAGCAATCTGATCGCATAGGAAAAAAACAAAAAAACAGAAGAAAGAAACAAGCAATGCAAGGCATAATAGGACGGATTTACCGAGCCCGTATACTTATTAATGTGGCAGATTGCAAGTAATTAGTCGAACAAGTTGGGACTATATGATAATTAATAACAGTCTGCTACATCAATTAGTAACTTGGTATACATACTTTTTGAAACGGTCTTATAAGATATTGCGTTCCTCAAAAGAAATTAATTCATCGGAAAATGGAGCAATAGTCACATGTTGACGATGGACAACATAATACGTAGATTCAATAGGGCACATGTAGTGTAATACATACTCTTTCATGACCATATTGAAGTAGGTCTACTAAGGCAAATTAAGCTGATAATAGCTCTGCGACATTTTATTCATTCGGCGTCTCCATCTACTAAATCTACGTTGCCGCTCTCATTCTATACATCGGTCGCTCTGCTCAGCTCAACATCGAAATGGGGTTTATTGTGCTGCAGAGGACTTTTGTACCGATATCGATGAGCGACGACCAAGAAGTATCCGAAATTCACGATCCCCATTGCCGCCAGAAGATAGTAGTAATAGTCCAATCTCCCGGCATTGAGATCATTAACGAGCCAGTTGGGCCGGCCGTCTCCCCCGGTCACCCGGTGCACCACCGCGATCACCACACTGCTGAGGTAGCTTGAGCCAGCGAAGGAGCAGAAGAACAAGGAGTTTGCGATGCTCCTCATGTTGTCCGGGAATTGCCGGTTGAAGAACTCGATTTGCCCAATGATGTTGAAGGCCTCGCAGAAGCCCATGAGGATAAGCTGCGGCGCCAGCCAGAAGACTGAGATTGGCGGCTGGCCAGGGTGTGAGTTGGCATGGGCCCTCCGGTCCCGCTCAACCAGGCCGGCGACCACCATCGACAGGACCGAGAAGACGGTCCCGATCCCGATCCTCTGGAGGAGCGTGATCCCGCCCTCGTGCCCGGTGACCTTCCTCAGGGCAGGCACGAGGATGCGGTCGTAGAAGGGGAGCCACAGCCCGATCGTGAGGAATGATATCACGACGAGCGAGCCGGACGGGATCTGGAACCTCGGGCCAAGGTGGCGGTCCATCGTCAACGCCTGAGAGATGGTGAACGTGCCCTGTTGGGTCATGGCCGTGAAGGAGATGATGCCGGCCGCCCAAATCGGCCCAACCCTCAGGAGGCACTTGACCTCCTCTACTTGTTGGACGCTGCACAAGGTCCACTGGCTCACCGGCCCACCTTCGGCGGTCACGTCGTTTTCGAGGATCATAGCCGCTTTGTTCAAGCACCTGGCCACAGCAAGAGAAATTTACCAAGTTAAATTGGTGACTGTTAAAGGTAGTTTTGATCAGGATTTTTTGTTGATCATGGACTAATTTGAAGCATCACAACTATGCCAAGTTAAACATAACTGTTCATCAAAACTTCAGCAATAATAGATTGCTAGTAGATCTATATATGAAAAAGAATGTCTGTCCATCTTCACGTGTATCGTCTTTTCAATGATATCAGCACGTATAATATATACCAACCAGATCTTGTGGATATATACGTACGTTACTATTTTGCTTAAGCATCCGAACAATAGATTATCGTCAAAAGTTTAGGAAATCGAAAGAGTCTTCAATTGAGAAAAAGACGTGGAACGTGATGCGGTGGACAAAAAGCGAACGACGCATATACCTGAACTCATCCGTGAGCGGAAGCTTGGACAGCAACGCCGCGTCCTTCACCGGCGGGTCGTAGTATGCCACCTTCGCCACCTCCGACCCGCCACCTTTGGCATCCGGGACCCTCAGCCGCCGCTTCTTGAAAGCCACCACGAACACCTGGATGATCCCGGTGAACACGCTCCCCTCGGGTTTCACGTGCACGTAGATCCTCGTCCCGAAGAAGAAGAGCACGATGGAGCAGAGCATGAGGATCGTGGGTATCCCGAAACCTATGACCCAGCTCACCGAGTCCTGGATGTAGACGACTAGCGTCTGAGTTATCAGCAACACGACCGTGAACGACGTGTAGTACCTGTTAAATGGGATTAATCCAAATCCTTGAGCGGTGAGAAAAGTAATAAACAAGCTGCGCGGATTGATGAACGTTAATACGGTACCAGTTGTAGAAGCTGTTGATCCCTCTCGCTCCTTCCTCAGTGGCAGGATCGAACTGGTCGACTCCAAAGGGGATGCTGCACGGCCTGATCCCGCCAGTGCCAATGGACAGAAGGCCGAGGCCCAGGAAGAGCACCCCCAGCTGGCCTCCTGAAGGGCTGACGCACGGCGGGTGGGAGGCGTTCATCATTGACTGTGGCGGGGCGGTGCACGGCGGAGGGTGGAGCTGCCGCAGCCAAGCCGTCAGGGTCATCGTCAGCATGCCCTGGGGATTTTGAGCGTCTTAGATGGTGGGGACATGTAGTGTGGAGAGCTCATTTCAACCATGTATTATTGATGACAGATGTTCATATTTCCTTTTATTAGAGTTATATTATCAGAATTAATCAGCTTTCACTAAGAGTCTTAGAGAAATAAATTCATGGAAGTAAAATGGGAAGGAAAAAATTTCCTTTCGGGAAGAGATAAAAATATATATATGGAAGTTTTAAGATGATGTGAGGGGGCATTCTATGGAAACAATCGACAAAATTTTGTCGAATCAAATCTCAATACATTCCGCATCATTTGTATATACATACTATTAATGGTTATTCTTCATTATACTTCATGAAAAATATTTGTATAAATCGCTTTCAGTTACGTAACTTGATGGATAATTACGCAAAAAAAAAACTAAAAAAAGGATTATCGACAGCTTAATGCATGGTTCCACCCATGGATTGACAGGACTACCACCAATTTAGTAGTTATCAAGTAGCCAGTAGCTATCTGACCAAAAAAAAAAAAAAGTAGCCAGTAGCTAATGTTGTCTCGTCCGGTGTTAACATTAGCTTAGACGAATTAGGTCCATAGGGAAGTAATTGCATGGCCAAAGTGGAAACTCTCATCTACCTAATTTTCCACTATACAATCAAATCGTGCGAAAAGCATCCGAGTCCAATACTCCAAGATGAGCGAGCAGACCCCTGGAGAGACGAATCAAGACAATGGGAAAAATAGAAAACAGAAGCTCCCAAAAGTATATACTGTCACACACATGGGCGGACTGCTCGTATAGTGGTACCGCCACCTTTTGGTTTTTTCCACTTTATGTACTTCAATACATGGGACGAGCCCATGTGGGTCAATTTGCAAGTCGTGGACCATCAAGGTAAAACAGACCACATGCAGGAGCGGTTTTAGCTTTTCTAATCTTTAGTAAAATTGTGATATAAAGAATTTAATAGGGGAAACTGCGGAAATTATTAGGTCTGTCAGTGTCGTCGAATACCAGAAAAGAGGCGAAGGATGCAAAGGCGATGGTGCGGAACCGGCCGGCGTAGGCGTCGGAGATGAAAGCGCCGACCAACGGAGCGAAGTTGGTGACGCCCATCCAGATGTTGATGACGTTGGAGGCAGCCACCTGGTCCATGCGATACATCTTGACCAGGTAGACCATGAAGTTCGCGAGCAGTCCAAACGTTGCCAGCCTCTCGAATGTTTCATTTCCTGTAATTGAGAAGGAGAAAAATTTCATCACCTCAATTTTTAATTTTTGTCAGCTAATACGGAGAAGACGAGATGCCACCACTCTCATCCAGCCGATGAAATTTCAAGAAGAACGGAACTTTCACATGATGAAACTCGTAAAAGAACACGGATCTTTATTAGGTTCTCTGTCAGCTTATAGAAGATTTACACGAGTAGGGTTCGAAGATAAATATGATATAGACAATAAATAGGGTGGGTGGCTGATTCTCAAAGAGTTTATTTTAATCATACAAATATTGTCACTAAACCAACAGAGAGAGAGAGAGAGAGAGAGAGAGACCTAAGATGTAAGGCATGGCTTTCCATCCGCCAGGCTTCTTTCGGATGGCAGCGGCGGTAGTTGCCTTTGCACTGAGGCGCGGCGAAGCTGCCCCATGCCCGTTCACTTCGTCGGAGCCCTTGTTTTCTGGAGAATTCGATGCCGGCAGCACTGGCGAGGAAGGCTTGATAGGGAAGCATTTGGTGGAAAGAAGCAAGGTGAGAGAAGCAGGCGGAGGCTTCTTGGTGCTAGTGTTGGTATCCTCGGACCCCATCTCTCTCGTTATTTTCCTTCTATAGTCTCTCTAACCTAATCCAAGCACACTTTTTCTCTGAAATTTCGGAGATTTTAGTGAGTTGGGATCATCTTCTCAGTTGGCACTCTTCCCAGTGAAGTCTCGCCCCCCGAGTATATATAATCAGAGAGAGAGAGAGAGAGAGAGGGAGCTGGTGTATGATTTGTTCGGCCGACGGGTAATGATAGGAGGGAGGGAGAAGATGATTAAGTGGCTGAAGATAGCACGATGGTTTCTGTCCCACATTAATTTATCGGAGGCAGATGTTTGTGTGCAATGCGACACTTCTATCTCCACGCATGGCTTCCAGTGCAGTCGGTTCCATTAAAAAATATGTTCCTATTTGGGTCGAAAAACCAACAAGTTTCGATATAGACCCATTTCCACATATCATGTTTTCACGGCCAAAATTAGTGGTAACGCAAGAACTGCACAGGGACTTCCCTTGGCAGGACCTCGCGAGGATTCTAGGCTTCTTTCGCGATTGATTTTATGTGATAAAATGAGTTTAGACGGTAATTTAGGTCAAGATGCTCATTTAAGTAAATAAATACATCCCAGGGAGTCGAGTCCTTGTCGTGAAGTATACAATCGATTTGCATGACCGATTATTCAAATACGTGCTTAGCTTACCCTTACTTTTATATGACATCATTTATTTTTGGCTTTTTCGGATTGACGTAAACCGAGATGATACCGAGGAAAATATCTCTCTAATCCTACCCGACATGACTTTTCATGAGCACTTAAAATATATAGCTTCCTTGTTACAAGATACATATCAAATTGATTAGACTCATACCTTCACACTTCAATACCTAACAGCTTTTCCACTAATCTTGTGCTTCCAGTCTATGAGAGCGAGGATTCTTGGGCAGGTTCGAGATCGGTATCTGTCGATATGGTGCGGGATGTTTTCGTTTATTTAATGTGGGGGTCGATATCTAACTGGAGCTTCGATCAATTCCTTCGGTTTGGCATTACCGGATTCTGGACTTGTCGGCAATTATAGGCTGAAGTAGTTGACCGTCCTCTCTTTTCAGCGGGGGAGATCAATCATCAGAACCGGAGCCAGCTAGCTAGCGAATGCTCTTTTTGGCCATAAAGTAGCAGTGAACACCTTACGCTAGTGTCGTTGCTTAATCCTATCGAACGTTGGCACATTCACGAGATCAATGAAACAGTACCTAATTTCATGGCAAGCAGGGACCAAGTTCAGACCACTTGAAGAAACTCCATAAATAGATGGTGGATGGCTACTTGTGTTGTGTCAAACCCTAATATGCTTATCGCCATGGAAATTGGAAGTTTCCAGCTTTTGGACCTTCAACCAGAGAGGAGAAAAATCTGCACTGGAGTAATTTACGGGAGCTTCTCTATGATGGCAGAATTACTGATGACAATGATGCTGAATGATACAAGAGCCAACTAAAAAATTAATCAATAAGTTAGATAACAACACCGTTAGAACTTGACATTTTTGTCTAATGTGCAATGTTATCACTATGGTATTGATTAGTGCTGTGATATCGAACAAGAGTTTGTGGACTCTTCGAGTTTTTTTTTTTTTGGTCAACCCTCGATTCATTCAAAACTTTATGGGACTCTTGAATGTGACCACATGTCTTTAATGCGAGTTACGGGTTGGCACGACACTTCACGAATCCGACTTCACGATAGCTTTGCTGTAATTTCTCAAGCTTTGTTGTTTTATAAATGGGTATTTACATACCTAGTATTAACCTTGTACTCTGTATTGGTATATTGATCAGTGTTATCTATACGTTCTCGGTGGTGAAAATTTATTGAACCGATCCTTGCTGGTCGAGTGCGAGACGCTTGATCGTGAAGGGAAAGTGGAATGTCGTGTTGGGAAGCAGAGAGGCAAACATGAAAACGTGGGTTGGTATTGGTTTAGGACCAACAGAGCAGCAAAACTAATCTTCGCCCACGCCTCTGCGGCCCAGCTGGACGGGGCTTTTTCAAGCATTGTGCCCCAGATAGGCATGTCGGCCCATAATCTTTTGGATCGCACGTCTAACACAGCATATATCCGAACTGACGAGAGCGTGAAACGCATAAAAATAAGTTTTCTTTTTTTTGTTCGGTTGTTTGATAAAGGGGATGGAGAAGAATATGCTTCACGTGTTTTTTCTGTTTTGCATAAGAAGAATAATAATTGAGACAGAGGATTTTTAGATGGGGCGACACAATGATGATTAGATCTTTTATGTTTTGCTCCATCTTTTGATTATAATTGTACCATTATCTAAAGCACGTTTAACTTTTTGGAATCAAGCTCAAAGTTACTTGCGTGAACATCATATCACTATCATTATCCATAAACTCGAAAAGTCAAAAGCTTATACATGGTGTCTATATATAAATATATATAGATGTCCTTTTTGAAAAATCAAAGCACACTTATCTCATCTCAAAATCAAATCTCTTGCTTTTTGTAACACCCAAAACCACAAAATAATGAGAATGATACAACCATTCATCCACATGAAGGATGCAGCTTCAAATATAACTAACAAGTTGATATCAACATATACGTACATATGTACGTATATATATATATATATATCTTAAAATATATATACATATAGTGGTCACAATATTAGAGGTTCTATAAATCCACAAAAAGAATATTTACAACTACAATTCAGCCAATCCAACAACTACTAATAACTGAGTATACCACTTTCTTAAGCCATACCAAAAAATAGCACTCCCAAAAGTTCCACCGACGATGCTCTTGCTCTATTTGCCACTAACCAAAAAACGTGAAAAGATTAAAGAACGAGTGGAATGAGTAGCAACAGCTCATGTGAGTAGTACATATCTTATAAGCAGATCGAGCAACCACCATGCATGTATACAAAGCAATACCAAAATTTCATAACTCAAACTTAATATATAAAATATTTATCGAATCATATAAGAGTTATTTCTTATTATCCAGGCTTTATACCAATATGAAAAACTCGTTTAAATCAGCATTAGAATTCAAGTTGAATTGTCAAGTCCATTGAATAATCTTAACAAAATATCACACATCAATAATCCATCCATTGACTAATTTATTGCTCAATACTCTACTATGATCACGAGACAACGCCTAATGACAAGACAATCAAGATTCTCCACTTGACAAGATCTTCACTTACAAAACCAGTGGTTCGGCCTAAAGGAATATCTTAAACGTTAAACTTGATATGCATACCCAAAAACCCCTAACCGGGTTCGCGGTCATATTGAGCATAAACAATTATCCTCCAACACTAGCAAAATCAATCCAAAAATCAACATCATAAACCAAGTAAATAACACATAGCCCGTTATCAATTTCCTATCCATTACTCAAATCATCATAAACATTTCCATAAATCAGTCACAAAATAATTTCATATATATTACTCCACAATACTTTGTATAACACGCTTTCTAAACATATGTAATCAACCAAATAGTAGTAATTACTCAATTCGGTTCTTATGCAATAACAATACCCTTTCACAACTCATAATATATATAACCCATAGCATTTTCAAAACGTGAGTTTTACAAATTCAAAAAAGATATAGTACCACTCACCTAATCACTTACGACCAAACGACAAACGATACTCGTATCGTCAAACTCACGGCCCTATTAAATAATCGAGGAATAATGTTAAAATCAAATAAAAATCTATCCTAACTACGAAGCGATTAAATTATGCCTTAACGCTAACAAAACAACTCCTACGCGCTAACAAATCGCATACCCAAAGCGATTATTCAAGCCGTCTGCAACGCGGAGTTTTGGCACACAATTTGATTACGCAATAACTTTCTCTTATGAATCCCGTTCCGAATGTATTTATAGTCAATAGAATACCCTTCATACACACTACAATAATCCTAACTTAACCGTCCCAAAATTGAGCCAAAGTCGACAAAATATGGGCCCGAAGCTGTTGGATGCACACTATTTACTGCGCGTAGGAAACTTTGAAATTTTGTCTTGGGCAATTGTAATCTCAAATTACAATCCGGGAAATCTCACGGCTTCACAATGCCCTAAATGATCATTTCTACAAAAACACGCGGCTTAACGATTCAAAAATCGGACTTTGCCGCTCAATTTCCTTAAAATTCTAAATTTGAGCCTTAAACCCGAAAAATACTTTCGATTGGACGAAGGAAGGGCTTAATCTCCTATCGGGCAATACATTACAGAGTCAAGTCAACTTGGCAAGACATCCACGGCATGCACATACCAAATCCCATTTCCTTTATTCCCCTTTATTTTCTTCTTCTTTTATTTCGTTTTGGTCGAGGGAGCTCTCAGCTTCTATTTAGCCGAGTGTCCTGCCCTCCTTTTACTTTATTGACTTTTCAACTTCTTTATTTTCTTCTTTTGGGGCCACTAGCCAAATATTACACTTTTTATGGAAGAGCTATCATTACTTTGGAATTCATATCCACATTTCCTTATTATAAATCATCCGAATCCAACTTGAATACGAGCACGCATATAATGCATATGAAGAAACTAATCTTCTGCGAATTGAATCTTTCGTTTTTAGCGCAAAAATCAATTCATTTCTCGACTTAGACGATATCTCTAGCATAAATTAGAAGTAGAGTACATGTTGAAAATCATGAACCAATACATATTGGTTCTTGAGCATATGAAGAAGTATTTTTATGTGCAGGTGAAATGATCTCAGTGGATGTAGTTGGAGTTAAAAGAAGTCGTAAATCTAAAAATATTTAATGCTTGGCGGCACGGAATTAGGAAAACTTATCGACGGCAACTATTAGGATACAAGTCTTCATGGTTTTTCCATCAAAACCACTACAGGATCCGATCCTCGCTTTGTGCACTTTGGACACAAGGTGCATTCAAAGAGCAATCTTGGCAACTCACTAATTGAAGTTCGAGTCGTTTCGTCGTAAAGCAACTAAATTTTACTTAGTCCAACCTGCTCACTTGTTAGACTTAAAAATTTTGCTTAGGTCCATCCATTGATCGAAGTCTAACGTCAATTGTCAAAGAACATCGTTTCAAATCAAGAAATATCGCAACCATCTTTGTCCATGAAATAATGGTATGTGCTTTCTTAATAATAAATTTTACAAAGTGATGCCATCTTAATCTGTGAAACATAAGCACGGCGATTCTCCTTGGCCGTCGGAACTTACAATAATCGCTTAATTCCCATTATTTCGTTCCGTTTCCTCCGTTTACAAAGATCCCATCGCCACGCATTCCGTCACGATTAGTAGCGACCGACGACGCCGGGACGGGGGTGGTGGGGGACCGTCGGCCACGTGACTGCACGGGTGTCGTCTTGCCCGAATCATCAGGCGAATCGGGGGCTGATAATGAGCTCCGAGATCCGGAGCCGGTCGAATCCAAAGGGAGGCCTGCGCCACGGTTCTCCAGGTGCTCAGGCGGTGTCGCCATCTCGTCGCTAGCGTCAAAAAGACCCGGCGGGAATCTCGTCCCCACGCATCCGACCACGCTCCTTCGCTCCCAATTCCACGGCCCAGCGCGTCCCGTCCGATGGATTTGCACTCACGGCCTTGGATACGTGACGTGTCCGAGTCCAGTCCGTGCTGCCGACGGTTTCTCGGTTGATAAAAAGGGCATATGGGGGCAAAAGAAGAATCAATAGCCGAACTTCTGGATAACATTTAAATTTGATTCTGGGCACTTTGCTTATATTCTCTTATTAGCATCGAGGCCACTTTTTGCTGTTGTGATTGCAGACATTGAGATAGCCATGTCTATCGATTAGAAGAAACAAAATAGTTTGAATCGATTAGAAGAAACATGGGAAGAGAAAGAGAGTAACCATGTCAATTGGAAGAATCAAGATGGTTTGAATCAAAGATATGACTAGTTGAATTAAATATCGCCCGATGTCCGACCAAAAAGGAAAAAGAAACATCATCTGATGAGATTGTGCAAGGCTTTTGACATTGCCATTAGACAATTGGTTTACTTTCTTTTAATGATGTGAAAAGTTTATAAGGTATGTACTTTAGAACTAAGTATTTGGTGTGGTTCAACCTAGAAACCGAATTGAATCGGCTGATTTCTCTTTCTAAATTTTTGAAATCATCTTTAACCAATTTTGATTCCAGGTTCAAAACCCTATACCGAATCAAGAATAACCCTAATTTCTATCTTTTAGACCCATTGCTGCAACCTCTTCCTCTTTCTCTATTTTCACCTGACGAATCTGTTGCACTCTTTCTTTCTCTTTCGCTTGTTGCTTAATTGCTCATTTCACGACTTTGTCTTACTCTCTCCTTCTCTCTCATTCGTTACTCACCAGTTGTACCTTAATCAACACGAGGTTTGGGTTTGTTCTTTGCTCACCAGTTGCTTAGGGCGCGTATGTTTTTATTTCTGTTCTTTTTCTGTTCGGGAAGTAAATAAAAAAAAAAGTGTTTGTTAGAACAATTTTTGAATAAAAAAACGCGTTTGGTAAACTTGTTCGGAAATAAAAAATGAACGTAAACACGTTTGGTAATTGCATTTTATTCTTTTTTTGTTTCTTTTTTTTTTTAATATTTTTATTTCATTTTTCATTTTTTCCTTTCTTTTTCTTTTTTTTTCTTTTTTCGGCGGTCGCCGCCTCCGCGACCAATGGCCGACGGGGGGGGGGCTCGACGGGCGAGGTCGCCGCCCTCGACGGCCGGGTCACCGGCCATGGCCGAGGCCGGCGACCGCGAAAGAAAAAAAGAAGAAGAAAAAAGAAGAAGAGAAGAAGAAGAGAGAGAAGAAGAAACGTTTTTCAAAATTGTTTAAACAAGTAAGTTTTTTTTTTGTTTTTTTTGTTCTTTTTGTGTTGGGAACAAAAAAAAAAAACAAAAACGCAACTAAACGCATTGCTCTTTTTTCTTTTTTTGTTCGAGAACAAAAAAACAAAGAACACTTTTTTAGGAATAAAAACATGCAGGCCCTTAGTCTCTCACTCTCTATATCTCTCCCGTTGCTTAGAATTATGTTTGTTTTGAGGTGATTTTAGTTGCTTAGTATCGTGGTTTTGAACATTGGATATGCACTTTCAAAGAGAGACATTTTGTCCCCTCTTTTTAGATAATTCAACTAGTATATTGGTCATGCAATTACAACAAATAACGATCTGCCTTTAAACCATCATCTAGGTTTTAAGCTTTTGATCATAAAACTAATACGTAAAATTTATTATTTCAAGGAATACACCAAAAAATAAAACAAAAATTAAGCCAGTTCCTAAGTTGACCCTAGAATCTGACCCAATTCCAAAGCTAATAAGATTGGTTTCGAATTCTAAAAATTGGATATCTAATCCGACAATATAGATAATCCTACCAACCTCGAAATATGAAATCGATCACCCTTAATGTAAATGTTAACAAGTGATCATGACATTGTAAATCAATTATTTATTCTTGTTGTGGTGGATTTTCTTAACGAACACTTCGAAGGGACTTAACGTGCCACAATTGTGAAAGTTTAGCAATTAATATGCTAATCTCTCTCCTACCATGGTAATTGCTGTTTTCAAAATCGAATTAGTTTATAATATGTTATATTTAGCAAGTGTTTCCATTTCAGGGGTTTTTCTTATCCGCTTCCAGTCCAGACAGATAACGAAAAGGCTTCGATCTCTTTTAAGTAATTTAAGTCAATTTAGTTAATCAATTACACGTACTCGTGACTTCTGCCCCCCGCACGCACGTCCCACGGTGCCTTAATTAGTTGTCACGCTTTTCCGCAGCATTGGTTCGTTGCTTGCCCCACTCGCTCTCGCCTTTGTTTTGTAGTACACTCTCTCCTCCCTCCTTCCCATCTCCTCGCTTTGCTTCTCGCGCGCGCTTTTTCTTGTGGCCAGTACCGTTTCGGCTCTCCCATTTTGTCCCAGCTCGCGCACCAGCTGTTCGACGAAATGCCTGAACCATGCTCTCCTTCAATCCGGCTTCCCCCCACCTCCTCCTCCTGCGCCGCTTCTTCCTAGACGCCGGCGCTCCCGCTTATCCGCCTCCCGTCGTCCTCTTCGTTTTCGACGCGAGGACCGGGAGGAGAGCTCGGGCGGCGGAGGTCTTGACGCTGAACCTGGCCTCGCCTTCGAAGAGCGGTTCGCTGCCGGGGATACCTGATTTCGGGAGGAGGAAACGTCGTGCCGTTCGTGGGGTTTCTGGGTTTGCGAGGGGGTGGAGGAAGAGGAAGGGGAAGGGGATTGGGATTTGGAGGCTGAGATTTTTGAGTTCATGAGGGATTCTGGGAACCCCGACTTGTTCCCCACCAAGAAACAGCTGATTGATGCGGGGAGGATGGATTTGGTCGAAGCTATTCTGAGGGAAGGTGGGTGGCTTTCGTTGGGCTGGGATTTGGATGGCGAGGACGAAAGCGGGGTTCAGGATGACTGCGACTTTCGGGATTTCCGGTCTGCGAATTTGGACGATTTCGACTACGGGGTACTTCAAGAAAGGCTTATTATAAATCAGGAGAGCTTAGCTTTGGAGGGCAACGGCAGCACGGGGGTTTCTCCATTTTCTTCTGATATCTCTGGCTCAGTTTCTTCGTCCTGTGGATCAGTGTGAGATTCTTTCGTGATTTCTATAGCTAACAATTCTTTTTTCTCTTATATATCTCGCATGCTCTGTAGCCCTTGCAAAGTTTGAGAGGATTCTAGATTGGCGTTGCGTGCTATTTCTATATCTAGAGCACACAATAAAAAAGGGACATTAAGCTGGGGAAAGTGTTTATATCAATTTTATGTGGCCAGCGAGAGGCTTCAGATTAGAATTTTAATATGCAAGTCTGCAGTTGTGTCGATCTTGTTCTTCCATTATCCTGAAGTGTTTTCATCCCAGTCTCCTTTGTTAGCAGAAAACCCACTGTTCCTCTCCCGCCTGCATCTTCTCTAAGTTGCAATCTATTGTCATCTATCACTTCCCAAGTTCCTAGTTTTGAAAATTCAAAGAGACATTGACATTTGCTTTTGTCAATCAGCCGATATCATGTTGTATTATTAACATGAGCAAGTGTGTGTTTAGCCTTTGTCAGCATCACAACTGTGACAATGAATTTTTGAAACTTCCTGAACTTTTTCCCCCCCAAAAGAATAATGGATAGGTTTTAACTATAAGTGATATGGGAAATGAGGTGTCTTCTAGTGATTTTTTTTTTTCTTTTTTCAAAGCAGAAAAACACCTCACATGAATAACCAGAGCATGGATATAATTCTAGATAACTCATTAGTGACATGGAATCATAGTTATGTTTCTCTATGGTGACCTAGAGGTCATAGGTTCAGATCATGGAGATAGCATCTCTGCAAAAGCAGGGTTAAGGTTGCATATGTTTAACCCTTGCCAAACCCCACAATTTGGAGCATTGGCCTTGGGATGCCCAAAAGCGACAGAAGTGGGGTAGTTAGAACTTTGTTGATTGACAGAAACCATCGTCCTTTGAGCTTTCTTCAAGACATGAATGAGGGGTGGCTTAGGTGATGAAATTTGGGAAACACGGGAGCGCTACCATTACTGATAATCATGGCTTCTTTTGAACAAATGGATGATGAAGAATGCGACCCTTATATTCTAGGAAAAATGAACTATTCCATTAACTTATGAATCAACTAGGATGTGGGTCAAAACCCAAACATTTGGTCCAGATAAGATTGTTTGCATGGAGTATGGAGAACTGACTTACCAGTCCTGTGAACCACTAAGCCAATGCCATAGGATTAGAAGGTGTTTGGTGTTCTATTAAACAGCTGCGTGGTCAAGGTTGGCCAATGAGACGATGGGACGATGGGGAATAAGCTTCATCGTCGAGAGGGAAACAGACCAGGCAGGTGTCAGCCCCCATACATGGTCTTACGACTTTGCGGAGACCTGTGTTTTTGGTACATAGTCACCCGGGCACGGTCATGCGACCCCCTTTGTGAGGAGGCACCCTTCTCCCGAAGTTACGGGGCTATTTTGCCCAAGCAGATCAAACTAGCCTGAGGGTCATTCTCTACTCCTCAAACTATCCAAAGAAGCTGTTAATAATGTTCAAGTCATACAGCCACAGTTTATCCAACGGAATTTGGTTCATGTTTATTTAGGACTTAAAACACAGATTTACTGTAGAAGAGATTCTGTTTAGGGGTTGTTAGCATCTATTATGCCTGCAGGTGAATATTTGAAATTTCCAAATTGTACAGCACTACTTTATTTGCCCCTTTTTTACTTATAGCATTAGAAAAAGATGCAGTATCATGAATGGTTATATATTTTGTTGGATCCAAATGGTCTGCTAATCTCATTAGATTAGCTGGTGGATTTTCGTTCTTTGAGCTAGTTGCGTCTTTCAATCTTTTTATCCACTTCTACTGTTTTTCTTTTCGTACAGAATATAGGTTGTGATCTTCTCAACCGTCTCAAATGTACATTTCAACATTTTAATAATTTTCCACGAGCTTGGAAAGCTGGACAAACAATTAATATGATCAGCACTATCTCTTACTGCAGGGGATCTTTATCCGAGGATAAGTCTGGAATAGAAGGCATATTGAGTCGGTTGGAGAAAGAGAGAGATATGACATTTGGTGTTGGATTGAGAGGGAAGGGAAGTGATGTTAGAGATGATTGGCTTGGCAGAACTCAAGCTGATGAAGTATGTCGATTTTGGTTGTGGATTCATTATATTGACATTTTTATCTAGTAAGATATTGTTTTGGGTATGACATGATTTCCTTCTTCCATGTTTTCTTATGATGAATCAATGCACAATTAAATGTGCTAGTGAAATTGCTTGCCAGAATGTCTTTGAGGTTGTATAATGTCATAACTTTGAACTGCTCTGAATTTCAATAGGAGGCTCTTCATTTCTAAAGGCATGCTTTTGTGTATCCATAAGGTTCTAAAATTTCTTGTTTATGCATGTTATCTTGTAAAAGACAGTTGCTAGATGTGAAAGTAGCAGCGAATCCACCTCATTAAACTCCAAGGATATCATCAATGAGACAGGGAGAAATTTCCGTCAACACTGGACTCCCTCAAATGTTCATATTTCAAGAAACTTGCTTCAGCCAGATACATGGAGAACGTGGAGTTCTCAGAGGATCGGATGTGTAAATCCAGATTTTGAAGGTGTGCTACCTAATGTTTTGAGGTGGGAATTTGGGTCAGGTTCTTGCCTTTTATTGTAAGTTAATGTCACTTTCTCTTTGGTGCAATCTGCAGCTGCTGAAATAGACGTCACAGCAAATAGAGTCGATAAAGAAAAGGAGCTCAGAAAAAGTGATATTCTTAAATTGAGAGAGATAAATGGTGGTCCTATGGATAGACAGAAAGAGTCTAACTTTTCTGCTGGAGAAGGTAATCACAATTTCATAAAGGATCGACTTCAGCACTTAGAGTTGGAGCTTTCATCTGTGCTTAGTTCCTTGAGATCTAATTCTACCACGGATGAACAGGAGGTGAGTAATTACAATACGGTGCTCTTTTTGTACATAAGCTTTTCTGTTCTCATCCGTGCATAAGTTCTCACAACTTCATAAATATTGCTTCTGGAATACTGCAGTTGTGGTGGAGATTAATAATCACGTGACAGGCTTACACACCCAGCTATCTTTCATGAAATGCTTGTTTCATCTGTCATCCACATGCACTTGTTGAACTGATCTAGCTTGTTGTAGCATGGTACTGCAACGGGTACATCAATGGATAGTTCGCTGAAATGGTCTCGAGCTAGGTGTATTCTATGGCTCAAACATTCTTATGTGAGCTACTGAGCTTCATCTATATGGCAATAGGAGCAAGTTTCTTTGTTTTTGTATGATTCTAAGATTGTAGATAGTTTCACTTGATCTGTAGTGGAAAGGTGCATGTAGTGCAGTCAACATCAGCTTTTCTTCTGTTCAAATGGCAGACTCACTTGTTATGAAATGAAATGCATTAGTATTAATCATTTTTATAAGGTACTTATGAAGGCTCAAGTGCAGTCAGTGAGAGCCAACCTCATTTCTCCAAGTGAATGGACTGAATTTTCACTTCAATGACTTATGTTTCCTAGGTTGAGTGATATTATGGGCTCTTCATATTGTGAGGAAGCATCTCCAGAGCAAGATGATCTATCTTTCCAGATCTCCATTTCATTTTTGTCATGCATTGTTTTTCTTTTGCAGAATCTGGAGAGCGTCGCCGATGACCTGCAAAAACTTTCTGATGCTTGGGAGTTTCAAGAAAATGAGATCATGAATGCCAAAGACAAATTGCGTTCTATGCGTGCAAAGTTAGCTGTTCTTGAAGGAAAGATGTCTCTGGCGATAATGTGAGCTAAATTTCTCTTCAGCTGACAGATTTTTCCTTTTTCATGATCCTAGACAATAACCTTTTCAATTCCTGTTACTCAGTGATGCTCGCAAGATTGCAGAAGAGAAACAGAGGAGGATTGATAATGCTTGTAGAGCTCTACGACTTCTTCGGACGGCTTGCGTAGTTTGGCCAAATTCAGCCACAGAGGTGCTTTTAGCTGGGTCATTTGATGGTTGGGCCACCCAGGTTAGTTTTCATCGTTGGGATCTATGTAGTTCATGGTAAACTTTGGAGTAGTTGTGAAATTCTGTTGCGAACTTTTTGCTTGCACCGTATATTTGCTTTGAGCAGTTTAGCTACTGGAGTTATCAAAATCGAAAATTCTTTATGAATATATGAATGAAAGTTACTGAATCAGAGTAGGCAGACATCATCTATGAGCTAATTATTGAACTTATATGCAAATTTTATGTCATTTTAAAAATATTTTACTGAGGCATTTCCAGAGAAGTGGAACATTTTGTTAGGATAATGACTCAATTGACAAAACCACCAGACACTTAAGTTTCCTAGGAGAATTGCCTCATAAACATTTAAAAGTATCAGGAGGGACACTTGGGCATTTATTACATCATGATTTTTCTAATTAGTTTGTAGATCAAGACAATCAATTTGAGCCATCTCAGAATTTATTGTGCTTAATTGGACGGCCTGGGTATTTTATTAGAACTGTCAAACTATGCATGTAAATTGTCAAAAATGAGACTTTACAGAGCAGATTGTGAAACGAGAGAAGTTTGGTACTTTGCAAGTATCGCTTCACTTAAAATGTGACATTTCTATGTCTTGTTCAAAGCTAGTATGGACTGGTATTCAAATCGTTGCAGATGTGATAGGCAGTCAAATTAGAATCTACCTGCAATAGCATGGTATAATGCCCGTGGAGCTCTAGTTGTGGCATATATATGAGTTTTACATTTCAGTTTTGCTTGTGGAAGTTTGGTACCCTGGCCATGAAAATGCCTCATGGCTTCATATCCTTTGCACCCAGATGGGATGATATCGAGTGAATCAGGCACATGGATTGATCTTTGTTACTCATAATTTTCAAGTTTATTAAATTGTTGTTTCATCCATGCTGAGTAGGAGCGCAAAGCATTTTTGTAGGATGTTATTATCTGTGCGGTCAATGCATGTCTGGTCCATCCTGCCCCTTTTCGCACAGTCAACCTTTTGTTTGAAGCATCGGTGATTTTCAAGCCTTTGGCGTCTTAACAAATTTAACTTAATAATGTTTCTTCTTTTTGTCTCTGTGAAAGTTTCGTTTTGGTCTTAACATTGGATCTAAACATATCAACTCGACTAATCCTCGCCAATGCGCATATTATCCCGTCATGTGCACTGGTTAAAAGAAAGGGGGTCAGGATCCACTTTATATGAGTCGAGAAGTTCTTCAGACTTCATGCTTTTAGATTTATGTTCTGTGGTTCATACATAAGAGTAGCTTTCTCTAAATGATGCTCTGTAGAGTAATGTGCTTCATTGCAGAGAAAGATGGAGAAGTCGAGCACCGGAGCTTTCTCCGTGTGCCTCAAGTTGTATCCTGGAAGATATGAGGTAGGTCTTCTCTCAGTTTAGTCTAAGACGGTCTAAAATTACAAGCAGTTGCCATCTCTGGACAAGCTTCACAACCTCCGTGGTCTTCCTGATGCAGATAAAGTTCATAGTTGATGGAACATGGAGGATCGATCCATTGCGGCCAATTGTTCATAACAATGGATATGAGAATAACTTGCTTATTATCACATAGCCATCCAAAAGAGAGAGCTGACACAAATATTTACACGAGAAGATCCATTGTCTTATAACCAATGGAGGGTGATTACATAGATCCTTCTGCCTTTTTCGTTTACACAATTGTAAAGCTATGCCAGGCTTTTGATATGTATATATGTTAACCACATTGATTGGCATCTTATTCTAATGAAGGAATTTCTATTTGTTTCTCTGGGAAAAGAACTTTCCCATCTTTTACCTCGTTTTGATGGTACGGTCTTGAACCGAAGTTTGGTTGATGATATTAATGAGTTAGTGTCAAAAAGTCAAGACTGATGCTAACATCTGCAAATACAACTATCCGTACATGGTCAAGCCTGCGCAAATTGCGTAAGGAAGAAAAATGCCAAAACCGAATCTGTTTCCCTTGTCTTATCAGTCAGAATTGCATTGTCGTTGTGGAAATTTCCCTCCTCATCCTGTACATCTGTAGTATGATTTCTATAATTTGGCAGATCGATGTAACGGATGCCTTAATAGTCGACAGCCAACAAATTGACTAATCATCTTGATGAGGACCATTCGAAGTGCGACTCCTTATCACAAAGGTAAAGCCACTTCCACAATAAATACTACATTTTGCCCAATGATCTGGAAGTGTGTGGCCTAGACTCACTTGTTGAGGTTCAATCCAATCGCAAGTACTTCCCAAGCCAAGCTGGCCATGCTCACCCCATCCCCATGTCATTACTTCCATATCCTCTGCATTTCAATCGGTACGAAAGCAAGGTATTAGAATTTGGAAAATGCAAACGTCTCTTTCTTTTGGAGGAAAAACTAACTGATATCTTGCCTGTCACTAGAGCCGAGTGTTCAGCTCCTGCAGCAATCTGCATGACCTTTTTCCCATCAAGACCAGGAACTCTCTCTAGAACCAATGCTGATACATCTGCCAAAGCAAAAGGCAATGTCAGTCTTCAAGATCATTATTACCAAAAAATTTGACAAGGGCTAGTAGCGTCAACTTGGACAATTCTTCTTTTTGCGCCTTATGATTAGTAATTCATGAAGTAAAGTCTAGTTCATTAAATACTGTGGGATCATATCAGTCAAAGATTTGCACATTTCTCATGTAACTCATCTCAAAGTGCAGTACCGGGTCTATGATTGATCAAGCCCAGGTTCTCTAGATTGCCCAGAACACCATGGCGATTGCCTCCGAGAATTAAAGCTTCACCACCATCTGTTTGATAAATACGAACATAAGGTTGTCAATGATGCGCTGCCGAGAAATGTCATGAATAAATAGGCTCAAGATTGATGCAAAGGTGACATGATGTACCCGTTAACACTAATGCGTGATTCCACCCAAGTGCAATCTGCTTGATCCGCAACAGAGAAGGCAACTCTATAGGAGAATGAACATCAGAAAAGCCAGGGAACCCCCTTCCCCAAGTGTATACTCGTCCACCAGCTTGTAAGATAAATCAAACATGGGAAGAGAAAAAAAAAAGGTACTAATCATCCCCCTATCCACACATAATTACATACATAAATGATGAAGAGAATATGTGATCAAACAAATCGAGCAAGACGCAGTGCAAAGTACTCACAGGATAATGCTGCGCTATGATCTCCACTAGCAACTACACTTACGATCTCAATGTTCTCCAGTCCTTGGATAGCCTGAGGTAGACTGGTCGATCTTGTTCTATTACTGGTAGGACCAAGCTGACCACGTTTGCATGACCCAAATCCATAAACTCGGTTATTGGGATCGCCTGCATGAATAGCGTTTCATTCATAAGGAAAACGAAAGAAAGCAAATCGAAACAATCATGGCCGACTAGCCAAGATATTTCAACAGTCAATTTCTACTCGAGTACTTGATTACTCAGAAGAATAAGCCTTTGTGGAGTAGCTGCCTCTTCCCAGAAAATGGAGCATCGTCCATTCAAACGGATATCAACTCTTCGTACCTTTCAACAGGACAAGTGAATGGCGCATGCCGCAGGCTATCTGATCGACGTGCTTAGACAAAAAATATGAGACCTCGATGGGAGAGGAACACGACTCGAGGTTTCCGTGACCAAGCTGACCAAACGAGCCATCTCCACAAGTAAATAGGCATCCGGTATCTATGCAGGGAAACAGAGCAAAAGATGAAATTCAAGAAAAATCAAAACTCGAACCTGTACAGGGTACATAGACAATCGAATCGTGGAAAACACAGAATCCTCGTCACATTCGATGAATTTATTAATGAGACTGAACGAGCTCAGAAGTGAATTGGTGTTCTTCAATTATGCCAATTAGTCTATGAAGAACAAAAGCTAATCACCTAGAAACGCCAAAAGCCGCCATTGAGATAAGGGAAGAAACCTGAGACGAAGCCAGAGTGGCTCCAACCAGCAGAAACGCCGGCGATGCAGTAACCCTCCAGGGACGTCACGGCCTTCGGCGTCAGGCAGTTGGTCGCGGCCTCACCGTGCCCGAGCTGCCCGGAGCTGCCCCTTCCCCAGCTGAACACTCTCCCACCTGTAAAATCCCAGAAGGCGAATGAATGCCTCGGAAGGGTAAAGTCCAGAAAAGCGAGACGACGTCGAAGAGGGAGGCGAGTCGAGTCGAGTCGAGTCGAGTGGAGTACCGGAGGACAAGGCGATGACGTGGGCGCCGCCGCAGGCGAGGAGGGAGATGGAGGAGGGGAGAGAAAGAGAGAGGAGGCGAGGGAGGTGCTCGTCGGCGAGCCTGCCCGTCCCGAGCTGACCGTCCGTGCCTGCCCCCCAACTCCACACTTCCTCTTCTTCTCCTGCTGCTGCTGCTGCTGCTGCTGATGATGACGACGGTGATGATGCTTTCGTTGCTTCTTCCATTATTGCCTTCTTCTTCTTCTTCTTCTTCTTCTTCAATGGTTGGCTCCATTGGTCACAGCTTCAATTGCGACAGAGAGGCTCTGCTGAGTGTTGGCCCATTCATGAGGATTAAGAAGTCCTCACTCCTCACTTGGATTTACAGGCCCAGCCCCGATTAGAAATGCTTCCGTCGTTTAATTTTCTTGAGGCAGGTGATATTTTTTTCTTTTTTAAAGGATTATACTTTCACTGAACCTCTCTTACATGTCCTTTTTGCGAGTTCTCTGTATGTTCTTCGACTGAACCGGGTACGATGAGCAGCAATACGCTCTTACCAATTTGAACTTGGATGGAGAATATACTAAGACAATAAGTTCACGGGTCTATCATCTTACGAACTAAGGAAATAGAACGTCTTTCAGTTCGAATTTCTGACATCCAGTTCGAGCTCTTTTCGTATTACGAGCACTGTCGGGAAAGGATCAAGCTCATCTTCTTCCCATCCATGAAAGAATCAAGTTCAGCCCCTGCTAACTCATCAGGTTTGTTCTCTTCTTCCTCCTCTCGCCACTGTATTTTGCCGGGGATGTGTTCATGAATATTATCCGTATGTGTTCAAGGAAACACATGAACGCAACTTCTTTTGCCTATGTTCAACTGTACTGGGATGCGGAGCCATAGACTTGTGCTGGTAGATGTAAAGGCGACTACAATGGCTCAGGAGCAGCTTCAACCACCCTCGAAACACCCCATGTCATTACATTTTTCTGGGGAGCACAGATGGTAAAGTCATAAAATGGGAGGATAGAGGTAAACTGCGAATGAAATGGTTTGCGTTAACACAGATAAACCATTAGGAAAGTAGGTAGGAACAGGATTGAGAAAATGCACTAGTACAAGCAGTCAGGAGTTCAGAACTCGGCGTGATCACTAGGACCTTGAAAATGTAATCCCCGAAGAAAAGTTTGTCATGCTAATTGGGACCTGCAATTTTCCTTTCGAAGCACCAAATGGATGGAGGGTCACATATCAAAAAGGGTTCAAAACGGAAGACATGAATCCATCATTCATCACGGTGAGGCAACAATCCTGCCAGCGTGCTCCACAGAAACACACAATGTTGAGAAACATCTTCGACCTTTTTGTTTATTGCGGCAAATGCCATGTCCAGACATCCTGCTCAGAGCTCGCATGGATATATTAGATTACTCGGTGAAACTAACTTCTGGGTGACCCTTCTTGGCCCGTAACTCTCTTTCAGGAGCACATTTTCAACTGAAAAGAACTGGCATCATGGCAGCAAAAGTAAAATGTTGGTACACCTCGACTGATGCAACTTCGACAGAATTAAACATTCCATTCTATTCAATATGGCACCAAACACAACTAATTTACATCAGAAAAAAAGCAATTCAATTCAACCATACAGACAGAAGCTAGATAAATAGCCCTGCTAGTGATGCTAATACAAGTAAAGCAAAGAAGAGGGAATTATGCATTTCTAAGAAACTATGAAGCATCACAGAAAAAGAACCAACAGCTTGTCTAACATCTCCTAATTCTCGATACCTGCACCCCCTGCTCAACCCAGGACTAACTCACTCGCGTATCTAGAGGATGTCGTCGTAAGCTACGATTCCTCTGCCTTGGAAAGGCGTCTCGAGTGACGATTCACCGCCACCGCCCTTTTGAGAATTCACTATAGTCGAAGCGAGCTTATTACCCCGTCCGTGTCTGCTCAGAGGCACCTCGGCTCGCAAGAGCTTCGACGTAGAACCATTCTTCTCCTCCTTCGCTCCGACACCGACTCCAACTCCTTCCCTCCATTTGGCGAGCGTATCGGTCGCCCATAACACTTGCACCTGCATCCAATTCCTCATCTTGAATCACAGGAGAGCCAAGTAACTCAAAGCACAAGGAGGTAAAGTTTGGATTTTTAACAAGTGCACACTACGAAGACATAAACAGCTGACTTTCGACTGCATTCGAATGTCAAAATTCACGCTCAACGTCTCGCACCAAAATTCAAACCAACCAAGCCAAAATCAGATGAAGCGCCGAATTGCGCCCCAAACATAATCAACCCGCACTTCATCACACCCCCGAGTAGAGAACTAGGCCAAACGGGAAGCGGCAAAGGGAAAAGAGAGGGAAAGAAGCTACCTTCTCGGAATCGACAAAGTCTCCGAAAGAAGGGTCGCGGGAAGCGGCGATGGCGGCGTCGGCGGAGTCCTTGGACCGGTAGGTGACGTAGCCGACGCCGTCGCCGTCGATGCGGATGCGGGATATCGGGCCGTACATCTCGAACTGGGTCTTGAGGTCGAGGACCGAGCTGCCCGGGGGCAGGCCCATCACGACCAGCGCCGGGGGAGGCGACGGCTTGGGGGCGGGCGGCGGGTCGTCGGAGGCGGATGGATCGGGGCGGGGGAAGGGGCGGCGGCGCTTGGAGATGGGGAAGGAGGAGGCGGCGGGGCGAGAGAAGTAGGGCTTGTCCCTCTTGCGGTTCATCGCGTCTCCGGCGTCGTCTTCGGGCCGACGAATCTCCGGGGAAAGGGCGACGGCGATGAGAGGAGGTGGCCGGCGGAGGGAGGCTGGCGCTCGTCTTGTGCGGCGGAGCGAACGGACTGGCGCCGGAAAACGAGACAGCTTGACCAGGTAAACGGATACTTGATTAACCGAACGTTTTGAAGAAAACATAAATATTAAAAATAAAAGTAAATCTTAAAAGTACTTCTTTCTTTCTTTCCCTTCTAAGTGCAAGGACAGTTTTGACTTTTTGGCTCCCGTTGAACTTTTTCTTTTTTCTTTTTTCTTTTTCCATTATTGCAGAGTGCATTTGATTCGATTTTAAGATAATGTCTTTGGGAATGGACTAAAAGAGATTTATGAAATACAAGTAGTTTTTAATAAATTTCATGTTAAAAATACGTAAAGAACAATCCTAATGTAAATGCCATTCGATAAAAGCTACACTTTTGTAAAGGATGTTTGCTAATCTTTTTAATAAAAAACTTTAAACTATTTGCCAACGACCTAAATTGGCTCACCAGCCATCCTCACCAACAGTATGCCAGCCGCTCGCTGGTTGCTAGTGGGTGACTAAGATAAATTTAGTACTTTCGAAGATATTTGTGGAATTGTGAAGTTGAGTGAAGGCAAAATTAGAGTAAAGAAAAAAGTCTCTTTGCATCATGGAAATGCTGCATTCCATATTATCTACTAACCTATTTTGTCATAAAAGCCTTTAGAGAGCTTTGGTCCCCAAAGCAATCTAAAAATTTTGCCAAACTGCATTTACATTTGCCGAAGGGGTTTGGGGTCCAAAAAGCTTCATAAATACTTAATCGAATGCATCCATAAAATATTTTCAATAAATGCTGGGATGGTTTTGACTTTTTGGCTTTAATTAGAGACTTTATATTTCTTTTTTACTTCCAAGGTTAATATCATAAAAAGGCCTAAGTTATACTAACTCTAACGCAATTTTTTTTTTATCACAAAAGTTCTAAACTTGCTTATTGTAACACAAATACATTAAAAAAAATCGTGTCATAAAAAATCCCAAACTTATATAATTATATTTTAAATGAAACTGAAATAAATTGTATATATATCACACATGTATAAGTTCGGATTTTTTTGTGACAAAAAAAGTTAGGAGTATTTTTGTCAAAATAGGTAAATTTTAGGATTTGTTGTTATACAAAAAAAAGAGTTAAGGTAAGGCATAGTTTAAAGTTTTTCGTGATATTTGCTATTACTTATAATGGCTTCCTATTTGACTATGGTTTGCGTCAAATAAAATTCGTCCAATTTTTGTAGTGCTCGAAGTGACCAAAAGATCTTTCAATTTCTTGACTTTTTTCGTGTTGAAGGAACACTTTTGACCCTTCTAAGACAGGCACTAAATTCATTTATTTTTTCATGCGATAAATATGATTATCTCCCTCTATCTTACAACAAATAGGATTCGAGTGTAGGATAAAGAAAACTGTTCAACATTAAGCTAGAGTCAAACTGGTAACGGATGTATATTGAAAGAGAGACATGAATATCGGCCTCAGCTTAGAGTCAAGCCATGAGGTAGACATTGAAACTAGCAATAAATATTGAAAGGGAGGGAATTGAAAATCTGACTCTACAATGGGAGATGGAGGAAAGTGGGGTCGGAACGAGAAAAGGATTCTTTTTTGAAATGTCCACAAGGGTACTGATCACGACGCTAAAAGACTAAGGAGGCCAGATAGTGATCAGATTTTTCTCTTAACCAAAAATAACCAAAAGCACTTCGCTCTCTAATCGACGCAAATCCATTGTCGACATACATATTAATGGATTTAATAGGTCATGCGTGGACTCTTTAGAACAGAAAATTTTTTATCAATCATTGTTCTATGTTTTCCTGTTTGATGGATACGGAAATATGGACCTTTCAAGATATGCATTCCGCGTTCACTAAGTAGGTCATTCATTCTTTGCATCAGTGGATCATTATTCGATACAAGCGGCTTAAAAGTTGGGATGGAATTTAGACATTTCACCTCAAGAGCCGAGGATCGGATGTTCAACAGGCTAGACTAGACCGATGGCATGAGGAGATCCGCCATAAATGTGGTTGCGCCCAGTTACTATTCTAACATTACAAATGCATTTCCATACATGTACCACGTTCACAGAGCCTTCGTCAATTCCAAGAGATGGATTTTCCGAAGGTGCCACGGGAAAGCGGAGGCCAGTGCCAATTTGCACCCTAAACTTAAGGTCACCACAGAAACCATGCCCCCTCATCCTCGGACAAAGTCCCAAACCAATGCAGCGGACATCCACAAAATCGTGGAGGAAAGTCCAGCCAAACTGAGCTCTCTCTCTCTCTCTTCAAAGCAAAGGCGAAACAGATTTCCACCCTGAGGACCCAAATCGCAATCTTTGACGTTTTGCGTGATGGGCATGGACCGAAGCTATGGAGTGGTCACGGATCACGTAAGGTTCGTTCGCCGTCCGTTCGAGTTGCGCAGTGGAACGACGAGAAAAGCGGGAGGGAGCACCATACGAATGAAAAAGGCCCGGCGAGCTTAACTTAAACAAGGGTGCAGCAGGCGAGCGACAGGGACGCTGTCGGGGGGCACGTGGACGGGGGGCCCCCCACGAAAGCGAGCGTGCACTGCGCGGGTGACCCGAGTTGGGTGGGCCATCAACATCGACAATCAACATCGTCATCAAGTTTCGAGCAGTGGGCAGGGACGGAGGACTGGCAGAGCCTGACTCTGTCAGAAATTCAGAATGTCAGACCAGCCACAGAGAGAGAGAGAGAGAGAGAGAGAGAGAGAGAGACGTCGTCCGAGGCTGAGGCTCGGGTCGTGCTGTCAGTGGACGGTGCGCTGCGAGGCCCATTGGGCCTTCCCTTCCGTTTTCTTCTAATCCCTTCGAACCGGACCCGAACCGGGGAGGGGGGACTGCTCGGACAGCGACGCGTCCCCCCCGCGGGTGCGGGCCCCGCTGGATTCTCTCGGCCTCCGTCTCCACCACGCATCGGTTGCCACTTTGCATGGGGCGACTCTCTCTCTCTCTCTCGCGGTGGGCCCGACCTCTCCGATCTTACGATCGTGTGGTGTAGGATGACCCGGGGTGGCGTGGCGGATTTGGGGTGACCCAGTCGAGACTTAGACGACACGTAGGCTGCGGATGAACATCGCCATGCCTTCTCCCCGCCTCCCCCCCCCATGCCCTTATCCCATCGTCTTGACTCTTCTTGGACGCCGCAACTGGGTTCGGCGCGTGTCGATCACAAGATCATGTTATGAAAAATCCGGTTTATGTCAATTGTGTCGACCTGCACGATACGATACCGGCGCGACCCGAAAAATTAACTGATCGATTCAACGCAACTAAAATAGCAGTATTAAATCGAGATGAGTTGACGCGATTACATATGGCGATAAAAATAATTGATTAAATTATCAAAAAAGTTGTAATGATGTTGTTTTTATACCAATTTAATTATAAATATTTTAATTATATTAATTAAGCTCCAAAATATTCCGACAATTTTTTATTGGAAATCATTGACGTAACACTAGACGTCTAATGTGATGCAACTAGTACTATCATAGACAAATTTTACAACTTTAAAAGAATCAATTTTTTTTATTCTTTCTTTTTTATTTTTTATCTTCCTCCTCCATTAGTTGCCGAGCCTCAGTGATGGCCAACGATTTATGATAGGCGAGGGCTAACAAGGCCCGAGCTCATTTGGATTTGGCTAGGCTCAACCTTGCCTATCTAGAGAGTGGCCACATATGGAGGAACAAGAAAAATGAAAAGGAAAGAAAACGAAAAAATAAAGTTAAAAATAAATTCCGATTTGCTTTATAAAAATTATCCACGTCAAAATTAATCATGCCACATAAGATAATTGACATTCACATTAGTAATTTCCAGTCAAAGTTGATAAATCGGTTATAGATGTCACAATTAAAATGTCTAAAACTCAATCGATGCAAATTTAATAACTTTAAATTTTTTCTCATAATTTTCCCCGACATTATTATCGCCCTGGCCATAACAGCCAAACTCTGCACAACGATCCGCTTTCTTTTCTTTCTACTAAACAAACTTGTTCTTCAGTATCCCACAAGAAATAAGTACCGCTTTGTCTTTGTTACTTTTCCTCCTTGGACACGAAACGCTCCCTTTCATATGCAAGAAAATGGACGCTTTGAAACATGCGACTAATGTCACAAACCGGATGACATTCCGACCGGGACGCAAGTGGTTCAGATATGATCTTTGATTTTTGAGGCGGTGACATTCACTCGATTTATGTCGCTGGCCCCAATTTACGACACCATTTGCTTACAGAGTTTACTGTGCGCACGTGACCTTTCGTCCATAGTTTTACGTGCATATAAGTCAAAATTCGATAAGCATCACAAAGAGGTGCAATAACAGATCGATTATGGCCCACGAGGATTATTCGCTGCCCTCCTTGGCCACTTTAGTACTAGGCGTAATTTCCGTTTACGGTGGACCGATAATCCATGAAATCAAACTTCGCGGGCATCTTTATTTCCGCTCTCTGAATTAGGGAATTGCAAAGCTTCGGTTAATAGGCTCTCGATCCGGGTTTCTTACAGTCTAATTGAGGTCGAATCACCCGTCGCTAATCGCTAATGACGCCGATTTTCCTCGACATATCAAAAGCGAAACAGCACCCGAAGGAGGCATATTCTTAATCCCCGGACGTGCGAAGCCGAATCGACCATAATGACGCAACGCAACTCCGCGGATCCTGTCTCCGCGAGATCCAACGGGACAGGTGGGCCTTTCCTCCCCCGTTCCTCGAATATAACAAATCTCGAGCGGCGATGCAAACTGCACATCCGGTGACAACGACCTAATAATGCGCACATTACATCACCCACCTCCGCGTACTCGGAATTTTTTCTTTTTAATGGAGGAGTGACCGAGAGACGGAGCGTTATTCCCGGCCTGCTGCGACGACTCAGCGTCCGTCCAGCGACTGGCTTACATGAGCGAGAAAAATTTTATTCCGTCGCGGACGCAATCCCGATTTCCCACCGATGCTTTCAGGTACGACCATTATGTGGTAATGGAATAAAGTAATCTGGGGCGGGGGGGCCGATTAATCAACTCCCACATTGATTAATGCCCAAATGAACCGAAGCTGTCAACGTCGGGGCATAAATGGAGGTGCTTGAAAAATTCATCGCCGATGGAAGAAAAGTTGCGAGGGACACTTACATCGCCCCATTCCTCCCCCCGCATTTACTTGACTTTCGAGTCCCCTTTCCCGTCGCTTTCGCGGCTCCCACGGTGGGCCCCGGGATCGCGACAGAAGTGTTTAAGAAATTGAGGGGGAAAAGAGCAAAAATGGTGTGCAACCCTTTTCCTGGGGATTTTTTTTTAATCCCCGGGTCGCTTTCGCCAGCTTCGTTTCGGCAATCGTTCTACTGTCGCCTACCGAGAGTTTGAGTCTATGGCTCCTCTGGCTCGTCAATGGGTTTCTGGGGAGAGAGCACACGGTATGTGACCACTCGGAGCTCGTTTACCGCCGGCTCACTTTGCTTAAAATCAACGGGAGATAATTTCTTTCCACACACGGACGGGCTGCGAACGTGATGAAGTTGTTAAGTGAACGTTTTCGTAATGGGTAGCAACTTGATGTACATGTCCGGAAGCTCATCTACGAAAAGTGCCCAGTTTTGGTTTTTAGCGAGCTACGAATCGTAAGATTATCAGATTTCGTCTGATGAATTCAAATATATCCAAGAGATGGAACTTCTGAACTGAACATGTTTGTACAATCGATTCATCTCTTAGGAAAGGGGATTATTCAATGACGAGGCTTGACATCTAGATAGACACCTTCAGATTCAGAATTGGTTTTTGGGTGAAACCGTGGCCGCAGATTTAGCAGCCCGAGATTGGGATGCGTGTTGTGCCTCGGCTTTTCGCATCGACCCACAAAAGATGCCAATTCAAGAAACCACCAGAATTTACTTCTTGTTCTACTTATAGCTAAATGCATCGTAGCGGAGACTCTACCCTTAAGCTGCCATGGCGTTTATCCTGTAACATTTTGTTTTTACTCAGTAAGACCAGGACCAGAAGGGATTTTCTTCAGCTGGGAAAGCAAAATTGCAAGAAATTGCAGGTGGGTTCTGTTGGAAGGCGTATCCATCATCAAATCTGGGGGGAGGAAATCCAAGGGCAAGAGGCTCTTGCCGAAACTGTCATCCTCGTCCTGCGAGAAGTCCGAGCAGTCTGGTTCGAACACGTGGGAAGAATTCGCAGGTTCCAGCAGCGAGTCCGAATCGAACACATCGCTCTTGGCCGAACTCACGTCCTCCTGCTTTAAGATCGTGGCATCCACGTACGAAACGGCATCGAGAGTTGAGGGTGTGGTTGGTTTCGGAGTCGCTCCACGCAAGGAATCATCAGCTTCGAGCGATCCCTCCTCGCTTCCTTTTGCTCTGCTCCTCAGCTTGTCTCTAAGAGACAGGACCTGATCAACAAGCAAAACAAAGATTAATCGATCATAAAATTACAGCCAAAAAACGATCACAAAGCCAACAAATCCGAATCGAAAGAGAACTACTATCGCAATGAGACATGCCGGATCAGTTCCATCGACTCAAATCTCACATGTTAAAAGTTCGGTGCAATTAATGTTGTGTACCAAATCTAGACCCTCAATGTTGCAATCCTCTATGTTGTTCTCCTCCTCTCAAAAGGCAAAGACTGATTCCCGATCCGTCACCCTAACCATATTATTAGATATTATCATCCGACATACCTTCTTGCCAGCTTTAATTCCCACGTGACCTTGCTATGTTCAATTGTTCATAAATTAGACTAGTCGCAATCGGGATCATTTCATTACCTCCCCTTTCAAATTCTCCTTTTCTTTGATAAGCTTGTCGTGATCGGCCTTGAGGCTCTCGAAGCGAGCTTTGAGCGAATCATAATCCTTCTCCAGCTGCTTGGTCTTGTACCGGGCTCGCCGATTTTGGAACCAGATCGCGACCTGCCTCGGCTGCAGGCCAAGGTCCTTGGCGAGCTGGATCTTCCTCTCGGGCTCGAGCTTGTTCTCGACCTCAAAGTGCCTCTCGAGGAAATGGACTTGGTCGGCCGATAGCCGCCGCTTCTTACCAGGAGGCTGAAAGTTCCCGTCGCCGTAGTCCTCTTCGACGGCTTCTTCCTTCAGATCAATCTGTCGGAGGTATGGCCTCCGCGCAGTATTGGTGTCTCCTCCTCCACAAACGTCCTCAAAATTGACCACTGATTTTGAACCTGATATTTCCGTACAAGAAGCAGAGCATTACATCTAAAATAATCGGCTACTTTGCAGAAATCCACACCAATTTGAGACAAGAAAACAGAGTGAGTGGATGAACGACAGAACACTGACTCACTAGACTCAGTGGCACATTAAAGTTAAGGATGATGAAGCACCATCAGAGTAAAAAATGCATCTTTGGACCGTTAATGTAACGTTTAAGCAGAAAGCTGGCACCTTTTCTTATGTAAAGTAAAATATACGACACAGCGAGGGATCGCTCTGCTTTTCAAGAGGGAAAAAAGAGATCAAGAAGAGGACTGAAGCGGAAAAGCTTTACTTCTCTTGTTCTCCCAATAAAACAAGACCCAATTTTCCACAACTCCCACCAACCGAGTAGGGTCTGACAGATTGCAAATTTAAGAAAGAAGAATGTGCTTAAGATACCTACGGAAATGAAACAACGAAAAAACTGAAAAGAAAGGCAACCCAAAAAGCAACCAGAGAAGAACTTGCAATTTCAAAGGGACAAGCAAATTACCATGATGAGCGGTCGAGGAAGTAGGAACCCAGGCGGACTCAAGAGCCTCGGAAGAACTCGGAATCAGCGTTTCTTCATCAGCGAAAGTGTCCGAGTTCGTGTCGGCAGAATAGGGCTCCTCACCGGCCATCGTTTTTTTTTTTATCTTTTCGTGCCTTGTGCCGCGCCTGTGAATTATGACTTATGAGAGAGGAGCCTTAGGTGGCCATGATTGTGGTTACAAAAGCGAAAGATCTTTGCTTTTATGGGAACAACCTCGTGAGAACGTATTAGGCCCGTAGTGGGGATTACTATAAATGGAAGTCGTTTGCGCGTCGAGAAGAGTCGACTACTTCGCCCACAAGAGAAGCAAGAATTGTGTGGGGAAGTCGCAGGGCGATTTCGTTCTCCTTTCTTTCCGGTTGAAGAAGGCGGAGGAAAGGGCTTGAGAGCAGAGACCCTTTTTCCTCCCCTTCTCGCGTTCTTGATCCGCGCCTTCTTTCCTGGATTGAAAGCTGAAATCTTCGAGGAGGGAGGAGGGAGGAGGGGGTTGAGGGCAACAGGAGAGAGGAGAGAGAAATTCTTCTTTTGGCAAGGTGAGGGTTGCCGAGTCTTATATGATTAGCTTGCTGAAGGGACGTTGGGGTTTCTTTTCTCCTCGGGCAAAATCGACAGGCCCGGTGATTTTACGGTTCAGTCCCTGCTCCGCCAAGCCTTTCGTTGGGAGGGTGTTAAATAGACTCTAGAGGGGAACGAATTGATTAGATGAGAAAAAGTTAACTTTGATCTGTGTTGTTTTAAAAGGTTAGAAAATCAAAGTGACCGGAATAGAGACAGGCCAATTCATTCACTGTCAATTTTATTTTATTTTTTTTTCCAACCGAACCGGAAAAACCGAACTCGATCCACAGAGATTACCTAAATTCGATGACAGTTATCTCGAAATAAAATCTGATTATATTTAATTAGGTTTATATTTAGTAAGTCGAGTTCTCGAGTGTTATATCGTGCTCGGGGGTTATCGTGGGCCTACTTTGGCCCATTAAAATAATCGCACCCTTCAACTTATCCAAAATAGAAATAACTGTCCGCCCAAAAAGTATTTTGATCATTACTTTAACCGAATATTTCGCAACTTTTATGAGCACGAGTTTTGTCCGGAAAAGTTTCTATATCGAGTCTCAATCATCCCGTTCGAATGTCATGTTTGGTAAAGCTCATCCTATTTCTTGGATGTTAAATTTGGGCCTAGAGACTACAAATCAATGTCTTTTGAGCACCCGAGACCATATAGTGCTCCACGGAAGCGACCGGGAGCACGCACTGGAACGATCTCAATCACAGGCCTCCATTTACTTTCCTTAGCAAAATCCACAATCATTCGACAATAAAATAATCATTACGGATCGACACCTTTCTAGCGAAAATGAAGGATAAACCCGATGATTAGTCGAGCTAAAACTCTAGATTTAAGGACGTGACTTCATGGATTCTGTGCGTAGTCTTTCCTCCCGCATTAATGAAAGAAGACGAAGTAGGGGCAAAGTGGTAAATTGGGGAGGGAGTAGGGGAGGTGTAGATGACAACGAGGAGGGGAGAGGGAGATGACAAAAGCAACCCGTCCAATCAATCGCTCTCGAGGGGCGAGATCGTAATTTCGACGGGGGTGGAAAGAAAATTGAAGGCGATGACTCATCACCCTCAACCCTACCTATGGCCTCTTTTTTTATTTTTTCTGTGTTGGCCACAACCTATGCTCTTTCATTAAGGAATATGATCTCAGACCAAATAATAAAATAAAAAATAAAAAATCAAGGGATATGACCAATGGGGGTGGTTCTCATATTTTCTTTCGTAATTCTAATATGAGTACTAAAATACGCATAATTTACAAGTTTTATAGTCGATGGACAAAAATGTACCCCTTTTTGCTCTCCGACGGCCACGAGGAGTTAGAAATCTATTCTCTGTAAACTACTTTAAAAACATCCCGGAAATTTTTTTCCTCTTTTTTGGGATGCATTTGTTAGGTGTCCAAGTCCACGCAATAATTTCTCTTATTTTCTAAAGCCATCTATAATCTTTTGGATATCAAAATCTCTCATTGTACGTCATTATGAATTTATGCTATATTGATTACCATGTAAAGTGTATGTGATATAGAAATCACAAGTCATTATTTACATTTATATCGAAATTATACTAAAAATGGACCTTGATTGTGACGCCACTCAACGAGAAAAATAGACTAAAAATGGACCGCCACACGGTATCTTATAGCGGCACTTTTGAGCCGACAAATCGATTATAAAACACTATGCGAAATATGGGTCGACCCAGCATGAAGTTTTGCTACTTCCATCACCTCACCCCAAGCGCGGGAGGTTATTTTATTTGCCTAGTTGGCGTAGCCCCCTTTCTAGATATATCTTTATCTTCCCCGTCGATAATGAAATAACCCTAAAATTTCACATCTCAAAATTCATATGAAGTAATTGAATGACTTACTCGAGTCCAACTCTAATATAGGTATTAAAATACACAAAATTTACAAGTTTTTTAGAAAATTTACATTTTTTTTGCCATCCGATGACCATCGAGGAGTTAAAAATCTATTCCAGATAAAACCTTTCTAAAAACATCCTAGAGAATTTCCTCCTTTTTTTTGGGGATGCATTCGTTCCATATCCAAATCAATGTGATAATTTATCTTATTTTCTAAAACTATCTATAGTCCTTTCGGTATCAAAGGCTCTCATTGTACCTAATTGCAAATTTATGTTACATTAATTATCACGTAAAGTGTTCGTGATGAAAATCATGGATCGCTATTTACATTTATATATAAATTAGACTACAAATGAACTTGATTGCAACCCCGCAAAGATAGATTGATCTCGAGGGACCCAAGTCGAGTTCCATATCTTGGGGAATTCTGTCATTTGCTTGAGTATATATATGCATCTGATTCGGAAATTCATAGCATCGTGCACGTTTCCTATGAAGGATGGACAATGAATGCGCAGGAGCTTGAACTTTTGTTCGTTTTGCAATAAAGTATCATAATTTCCTTCTTCTTTAATTGTCTCGACTTTTAAATTAGGCTCAGTGTAGTGCTTTCATTAAGTGAGGCGCTCGTCATTTTTTTGAATAAAATAGGAAAACCTAAGCCATATTCAAAAATAAATAAAAAATCCTCGAATTCTTCTCCTGGTATTTCTAGAGATCAAGTATTTAGATGGTTTTACAAAGCTAATTTACCCCCTTTTTCCTATGGTTTTGTCCACGAAGGGAGTTTTTGAAAAGGGCATGATTGATGAGTATCTTGTATAATATTAAGCATTCCTTTTTCTATTAACAGCAGAAATTAAATTTTTTCTAGCACATGGTTAATTCCTACTTCGTATTGAGGTGTACCAAAAAATCGATAGGTTGATCAAGAGTGCAATGACCTCTTATTCCATACACATACAATACTTTTTGAAAATTTATGGTGCATTTGGTAACCATTATGTTCCCAATAACAATTTCCGATCATAAATGATTATTTTTTATTATGCTCATAAGAAAAATTTATAAACATTTTAAGGCGTTTGGTAATTATTTAAAATTTATATTTCCATAATAGAATTACATTTGGCATTGTTATCAAAATTTATACTCTAAACCATTTTCTTTTAATTTTTTTAATAATTTAATAATTTTTTTTTTTTTTTTTTTTCTTTTATTTCCCTTATTCTTGTTTAACTTTTGGTCGGCGACCTCGCCAAAGCGTCACTAGCCTCGGCAAGGCAGCGCCTCGTCAGTCGAGCCTTGTTGGCAACTAGGCAGGGCTCGTAGGTGGTTGGGGGAGGCTTGAGCGAGGCTTGCTTGGCCATTGGTGAGCCTCTAGTGAGCCTCCAATGAGGTCACCGAATCTCATCCAATTGGTCACTAGCGAGAGGTGGCGGCGGCGGCAATGGAAGAAGAAGAGATAAGGAAGAAGAATAAGAATAAAAGAAGAGAAAAAACGAAAAAATGGGTTGGCTTGATTTCGGAATTATTCATGGAAATAAAGAATTAAATTTTTTAACTGTTCAATTCTATTTTAAATCTATTTTTGGTAACAAAAAAATTTATTAAATGATTTCTATTCCAAATCGGATTTTGTTCAAAATTTATTATCGAACAAAAGAATGTAAATTTTCACTATTTGATAAGTTGCCAAACACACTCTTAGTGGCCCGTGCTCACAAGGTGGGCTCGTCTCGTGTGAATGCGCAAAATTTCTCATTCGAATCCAAGTTTAGAAAGAGAAATATTTTGGTTTTCCAAATACTCATCAAGCACGGCATAAGAAAAGCATTGCGTCGAAAAGTCACCATATTTTTGTCATTTATTTATCACACTAATCATTTGAAAGCGAGGGCATCCGCTGATAAAAAAGCAATTTGGCAAAAAAGTCAGGCGCTCTCCCTCTCTCTTTCCATTTTGCAAACCAATCCCGACTCGATCGGCCAGGGCCCGGTCTGAAGACCCACCCGCCGCATCTCCTCCCGCGCCCAACTCGGATCGCGTCCCGCATACGCCCGTTCAATTGTCGGTCGCAAACGACGGAACTGCGACAACGACATGGAATGGAATCCTAGCACCAGGTTTTAAAGAAACAGTTTTTCTTTGGAGCGCACCCAGTGCCCATCTGATTCAAACAAGAAAAGAAAGACGAGCGACTTTCAGTTCCTCGAGAAAAAAAAAAGGCGAAGATTGAAAAGTGGGGAGAGAGGGGGAGAGAGAGAGAGAGAGAGAGGCTCCTTGACTTTATGGGATTGCTTTTAGGAGCTCGTGCAGGACGATACTTTCCCCCGATGCTTTTTGCAGTACGAAGGAAAAGCAGGAGACGTCGCTTTACGATTTGAATAAGTTGGGAGAGATGGGCATTTGGGTCATCGCGAGGACCATCCGCAACCTTGCTCCGAAAATTCAAAGACGGTGCCTGCGGACACGCAGGTCATTGGGTGGGAACTGGCCCTTTTTTCAGTGGTAGGTGGAGATATGTGCAGCGAGCAAGCAAGTTCGGAAACAAGGTCGACTTTATTCGAACTTTAGGTAAGCGGTCGTCGCGATGGCGAACGGGGACGTGACCAAATTATCTAGAATCGACAGCCGTCGATATGAGCAGCAGCAGCGGCGGATGTTATATATAGAAGGACGTACGCGTTTCTTTTCTCTTGCGATAAGACCTCGGTGAAGATATATATATAAAGAGCGAGATCTGTTGCCCCCGGCGCCATGACATATGATGATACGAGATTCGTTGCTAATTTCGGGACATGTGGGGCCGTAATTTCACGAGGAAGATATCCGGGCCGGCCCCTATGGCGTTTCCGGGCCGGGCCCATTGGGCCCTGCGCCAGCATCGGCAATCGGTCGAAAACAGCCGAAGCGCGTCGGCTTTCGCTTTCGCGTTCGGATCCCTCCGCAACAAATTCAGTCGCAGGGGCGAACTCGACGTGAATCTCCGACCAGGCGAAGCTCAGTCTCGCTCGCTCGCTCGCTCATCTCTGCGCTCTCTCGACCGGTCGGCGCGCATTTCGCCACCGCCGAGCTCGGATCGCGGCCCTCTGCGCCGGCTCGCGTTCCGGTTTTCCGCGCCGCGAGAGGTTGGTGGCCGATCCTCGCCGGCCCTCCGATTTCGGGTACGCCTCCTCGGGTTCAATTGCATTTGGTTTGGATCCGCTCGAATCCGTCTCGCGTTTCTGATCCGTGCTGCTACGCCTCCTTTCGTGTTGTTTGCTCCGCGGATGGTTTTTTCCCTGCTCTTGATTTTTTGTTCTGCTTCGAGGTCTTTAGTGAGCGCATTGTAGATGCTTTGTTTGCTAAAAATTCCGATGCGTATAGGCGTTCCTGTTGACCTTCTTAGTCAAACTAAGAGAGTTGGGGATGAAGATGCTTAAGGGAGTTGGAGATCGGGCTTTTGTTTTTTGCCTTTTTTTTATACCCAATGGAGCGGAGCGGATGCTGGGTAGCCATTGATGGGCACTCGGTATGAGTTCATTTGAGCTAAGTAATGGTTGAAATTCAATCTCTCTGATGTAATCCGCGGAGGACGCATACTCCCGGCAAAATTTTGGGCAGATAAGTAGATAATCTATATTGAATTGAAATGGGCATTGGGTATGTTACCGATCAACCTAAACCAAAAGGCATCAACTACCTATGTTTAGATGCCGATTGATGGTAACTGGATGAGGTGATACCTCTTTGAATTACATGCCTTTTACTTTTGGTTCTATAAACCTGACGGATTCTCTGTCTTCTTCATTTCTTGAGGTGCCAGGATACTTACATCTGCCAAGCTTCATCATAACCTTCAAGCCCCTATACTGTAGCAGCGTTTTGCTGTCCAAGCAATGAACTTTCTGTTGCGGCAGTCACCAACTGTTGCTGCCGAACAACCGAGTGTCAATGGAAGCAATATTGACACGCATAAAATGTCAAGATCTGTGACGACTTTAGAGGGTCTGATTGCTGAAGATCCTCCCCCAATTGATAGTGCTGAGGATTCTGGCGGGGTGGCTGCTAAATATGAGGATGTGAGCATTGTCGGTTCAGATACAAGCGGTGATGCTTCTCTCATGGGGAAACATTTGGATGTTTCCGAAGAAGATGGATGGATAACCATCCCGTCCAGTAAGTACTGACCATCACACTGGTTCCTTTTAAGTATATTGTTTTACATGACACTAACTTGAACAAACATATAAATTTCCTATTGCCATGTATGACTTTACGCGTTCAAGAAGTGACATCCTTCACTTTCAATGATATTCCAGCATGTATTATCAAGAAGAGTTTTCCTTCTTGTTTAGTCTAATGCTGCTGAAGATTTCATGAACTTTTTAAAAATTTTGGACTTTCATTTGCCTCATGGAAAGGGCATTAAACAAGAGTGGAAAAATAACATTTGATGAGATAAATGAGATGAGAAACCTGTCTCGTGGGACTTAGTCCTATATCCATTGCGCATGTACTTATCAATATAAACGAGATGAGAAATTTGTCTTTCTTTCTTAATATAACCCTTTGCCTTTAGACTCATTTAATTATTTGGATATGGATTATGGAGGGTACTTTCATTCCCATTAGTTGACACGTGTGGCAAAGTGAAATGAACTTCAATCTGTCTGAAGTTCCAAAATTAATGCCCACCTAGTTACTGCATTTCCGTATTATTGCCACTTGGTTGGTGAATTCTGGACCTTATATATAGTAGTAATATAACTTGGAAAAATAAATAGTTCAAAATTTAGCCTTTTTCTTGCATGCGATTGAGACTTTTACATCTTTGTAGAGAACTCTATTGAGATTTAGTACAAATTTGTCTCAGCTTAAACTTATCATCTTGTTAAACTGAATTTTGTAAAGTTATAGGCTTAATATTCTAAGATATGAGTGCCATTTAAGAAAATTCAGAAGTGTCCAATCTGATTCCGCATCATTATTAACTGGAAGTGAGATTGCAATTGTTGGTTCCGAATCTCTCATTGGGACTCCTTCTTTCCCATTCTCCTGCATATCTGCTAATTGAACGAGGCATATTCTGATAACATAAGATGGAATGTCCGACAATTATGTCATTGACTAAGAGTCTAAGAATGAGGTAGCAAACATTTAACCATATTAAAGTTATTTAGGATAACTAGGGCGAGGAACATCATCTTGCTGACCTCCTATGTTGCTTGAAGTTCTTGTTAATTGAAGGTTTTATCCTTTGCCATGATTGACACATCAAACCTGCCCGGATGTATTGATTCCTTTTGCATCGATTCTTAATCTCCTCATGCAGAAAAACTCCCTGAGAATTGGAATGATGCTCCGGATATACACTCATTGCGCTCTTTGGACCGTTCTTTTGTTTTTCCAGGTATCTGAATTTGTAGTGATATTTTTTTAGCTCATATATATGGATGTTGTACTCACTGGGTTGAAATCAACTTCATCCAGGTGAACAGATTCATGTGTTGGCATGCTTGTCGGCAAATGAGCAGGACATGGAAATTATTACTCCCTTCAAAGTTGCTGCCCTTATGAGTAAAAATGGTATTGGACAAGGTGAGAAAAAGGTGAACGGACTTCTTGGGAATGGCGCAAGTGCAGTGTCGGATAATGCAGAAGTGCATGCAGATGGTCAAGATACAGAGCAGAATGGTGTAAACCCATTAAATGGGAATTCTGATACTCAAAAGAACTTTTCTGCTGGTGAATCTCTGCTTAGAATGGAAGACCAAAAACGCAAGACAGAAACATTACTGCAGAAATTCAAAAGTTCTCATTTTTTTGTTAGGATATCTGAGTCAAATGAGATGCTTTGGTCAAAGAGTTCTGTCAAGGATGATCAGAGTTCTACTGCAAATGAGAGAAGTGTTGCAAAAGATATGTCACGGCTCAATGCTATAATAGATAAAGGGAATTTTGATGCCAATGTCTCTGGTGGAGTGGCAAGGAATACTGTTCAATGTCATTCTCTTGCTAATGGGGATGTAGTGGTATGTTCTACAAGTCTCCTAGACTCCTAATATGTTTTTTCTGGTCGTGTTGCTTCTTAGATAATTGGAGAAGTTAGATATTTTTTCACACATTGATAGAATGGGAATTACGTCTCTACCTGGATGGTCATCCCGTCAAACCAAGCTTCATTCAAGTCCAAAGCATGATAAGACGTCCTTTGATTCAAAGATTGGCTGTCAGACTTGATTTTTTTAGGGCCTTTGAGATCATAAACCATGTTTTGTGTGGGTGACATGCCTCTCCACTATAATTCCTTACTTCCATTTTATGCTAACATGAATTATAGTAGCACCAGAATGGTTAGCACCTATGCAATCTGCTTCTCCCCCTCTCTAGTCAAAAAATTTCGACCCTTCATTACCCCACACAATGATCCTGACTAACTTTTCCTGAAACATACACAGGAAGGCTTTTCTTTTAGTGTTATCATTGTCATGGTGTGCGCCGACCTCCAACTTACGCTAGAACTTGTGGAATCTGTACCTGTGATTTATTGTCAGCATCGTATATGACATACTGGATAGATTAACTACCGAAACTAGCTAGTTCAATTGGTCATTTTCATCCTGTTTCTTCTTTGGAAGGATGCAGGTTCTTCTCCAGGTGAATGTTGGCATTAATTTGTCAGAAGATCCTGTCCTCGAGATTCTTCAATTTGAGAAGCATCAGACCAACAATGTGTCTTCCCATAGCAGGGATGATGTCCTTCAAGCAAATCAGGAACCTTGTGGGGAGCTATTGACTTGGTTGCTTCCCTTGGACAATACTCTTTCTCCACCACCAGCTCGTTCATTATCACCCACACCTTTAACCACCAATCCTGGAATTGGCAGTGCACCTCAAAGGCCCAACCTTGCAGGCACCTCTGGCTCTCAGCTCTTCTCTTTTGGCAATTTTAGAAGCTACTCTATGTCTGCACTTCCCCAAACTGCTGTACCATCACCAGCACCTGTCACAACACCTAGCTCTAAGCCAAAATTTGAACTTGAAGATTGGGATCGTTTCTCATACCAAAACTCCGTGAAGAACCAAAAGACTGGTAAAGAGGAACTTTTATCATTTAGAGGTGTCTCACTGGAACCAGAGAGATTTTCTGTTTGTTGTGGGCTAGAGGGTGTATATATACCAGGAAGAAGGTGGAGGAGGAAACTTGAAATTATTCAACCCATTGAGATTCACTCTTTTGGTGCTGACTGCAACACTGATGACCTCCTTTGTGTGCAGATAAAGGTGTAACCTCTGCCTCTTACTGAATCATGTTATAGACAACTGGATATTTTGTGATATGTTTTTTGAAATCATATGAGTTGGAGGATTCTATGCTAATGCTGGACTCACTAAAGTTGTGACTACAACTGCAGAATGTTACTCCAGCACATGTACCAGATGTTGTGGTGTATATAGATGCTATAACAATTGTGCTTGAGGAGGCTGTGAAAGGTGGACCCCCACAATCCTTACCCATTGCATCTATTGAAGCTGGAGATGAGCATAGTTTGCCAAATTTAGCTCTCAGGTTTTCCTCACAACACCTATCTTTTTGTGTCATTAATTTCTTGTGGTCATAGCTTTTCTGTGATGGTCATATCCTTTTTGCAATTGGCGCAAATTATAAGTGAATCTGCTATTTAGAAGAGAACTTGTCTTGTAGGATTCCTAAACCTATTATTCTCAATAATGCTCTTGTGTGTGCTCTAAAAGAAAAGTGCATGCTGGAAAGAAAGATTCTGCTTACTCACTAAGGACGCCTTTGGTAACAATTCTGTTTTAGGGAACAATTTTTTATCAGAAATGATTTTTTCCGATTCTGTTCTTGGGAACAATTTTTGAGCAAAAGAACACGTTTGGTAACTCCACAAAATTTCTACTTGTAGGATAGAAATACGTTTGGTAAGATTTTTATTTTTAAAATTTTTTAATACTTTTATTATATTTTCTTATTTTTCTCTTCTCGTTCCTCCTCCTTTGTTGCTGGTTGTGAGGTTTGGCGAGCTTGCCTGGTTAGAGTAAGCCTCGGCCTCACCAGATCTGGGTGAAGCCAAGCCTTGCCGATGGCCAAGCGAGTCTCGCCAGGCCACCGGCGAGCCTTGACCTTGCCTAGGTGGCGCAAGGTCGACCTCACTGGGCCACCTCTAGATTCCTCGCCAGATCTAGGCGAGGTTGACCTCGCTGGGCAAGGTGAGGCCAAGCCTTGCCCAGCCACGGTGAGGCTCAAGCTGATGAGCCTCGCTGTCGCCCAGTGTTGCCAGCCAATAGGAAGAAGAAGAAAAGGAAAGAGAAGAAGAAAAGAGAAGAGAGGAGAGAAGAAAAAAATTAGATTCTAAGAATTGTTCCCAGAAACAAGAAGTTACTTTTTTCTGCTTCTTGATTTTGTTTCAAATGGGGAACAAAAAATTTACCAAATGAATTTCTATTTATTTTTTGTTCCCAGGAACAAAAGAACAGAATAAGTTGTTCTCGGGAGTGAAAAGAAACAGGTCCTAAGTGATAGCAGGCAGAAATGCTTTGTGGCTTTTTAAGCTTGTCTCACATTTTTCATTGAAGTAATGCGCATTCAGTCAAATAATTTTGACTGATAAGTTGTGCGGATCATTAGTAGATAGCCAAAGAGATGCCTATGCTGGCAACAAGGTTGTCATCTAGGGTACCTTGGGGCCATGGAACATTTTTGACAGGTCAAACTGGATCAAAACTTTTTCTACTTGTTCACGTAGGTAGTTTCAGTTCAGAGAAGAAATGGGCTCAGAATAGGCAAGAACCCTTGATCTGCTGACGTAGATTCAACCGAGGCTAGTGCTCCATTGATAGAGCTGCTATATTTTCTATCAAAGGATCACCTTACTGCCATTGCAAATTAATTTTCCCTATCTGGTCGGCTGCAATGTGGGCTTGCTCTTCCCTTTGAACCACCATGGCACCAAACTTACAGTGAGATTGCATCTGGTGTCATTTCTCTTGATGCAATACAAAGACAACAATATGAAATATGGCTTGTTGGTTCAAACTCTCAGGGGGGTTTGAACTAGCATGTGGACCCTTGATTGTTTCAGCTGTGTCTGGTTTAATGAAATATTGGCTTTCAGACTCTTTCAAGTTTCACCATACTAATCTGGTCATGCAAGTGAGAATACTTAAGACCTCTTTTTTCGGAAAATGAAATGTCAGCAGATTAAATAAAATTTAAATACTGCAAATTTTTTTTTTTTTTTTTTTTGGGGTTAAATGATGATGTAAGGTTTTTAACATGCAGATTTGGGTAAGCGCTGATGCTTTTCATTCAAATTACTACTTTTTTATAGATCTGTAGTCCGATCCCCTTATGTAGGGTCAATGATTTTCATTACAGGAGAGGTGAAGAGCACTCTTTTATTCTTAAACCAGCAATTTCCGCGTGGAAGAAGTTTAGTGCTCAGGATCGAAAAGGTACTCAGTCGTCACAGCTTATGGGCGGAACTGCATCTACTCTGCGTGTTTCCTCTAAAATTATAGAAGGGAAGAGCAGTCCTTTGGCATCTGATAACTATGCAGTAATGGTATCATGTCACTGCAACCACACTGGTACTTATCATGCATTCTGATTGATTTTGCTTCTCAAACTCTTGTCGAAATTTTAACTGATTCGTTTATTTGAACTTCCTTTTCTTTTGCATATTTTATGTGCTCGATGCAGAATCAAGATTATTTTTCAAGCAGCCGACAAGCTGGCGACCCCGTATCTCGAGGGATATCATGATCTCTGTTGCTTCTGAAATATCGAGAGAATGTCCTGGACCAAACGGCATGGTTTCGCAGCTTCCTGTGCAGGTGTGACTTAGTATGAGGAACTCTTTATTGAATCAACACTTTGTCAATACTTACCTGAGTTATTCCAATTCCAGGTTCTAACACTCCAGGCCTCAAACTTGACATCAGAAGATCTAACTATGACAATTCTTGCACCAGCTTCATTTACTTCACCTCCTTCTGTACTCTCTTTGAATTCCTCACCCTCATCACCTATCAGCCCATTTTTAGGGCTTTCTGAAGTTGCTGGAAAATACAGCAGTCACGCACATGGCTCTACAATGCAGAAGTTAAGTGCAGTGGCTCCTTCATTAGAAAATAAGAGCGATGTTCACGGTGAAACCAAATTAGTCCCTTTTAATGAGCAGGCTTCCCCAGTATCAGATGCTATGTCAACTTCTGGTTTTGGTTGTACACATTTGTGGCTGCATAGTAGAGTTCCATTGGGGTAATCCTTTAATACGCTTCTACTTTATTTCTTCCCATTATCTGTCACAGTGGTGATTGAAAGAGTCCTCACTCTAATCTCAGGTGTGTACCTTCTCAAACAACAGCAACCATCAAACTTGAACTACTTCCTTTGACTGATGGTATAATTACATTAGATACTCTGCAGATTGATGTGAAGGAGAAAGGTAACTTCATTATCTCACTCTCTTCTTGCCTTTTGATGCATGGGTTGTCCAAAAGAAAGCATAACTTGGCCATTATGGCACCTTTACTTTGTGTTTGGCTGTACAATTGTTAGCATGTCTGGATAGGGCACGTTGCTTAATAACCAGACTTCAGGAATCTTGTGTGGAAAGCAAATAGCACTGTATGGGTAGGTATAAGTCTTTGCAGTGGTGTCATTCATTTATCAGGTGCCTCTTGTCGCCTGCTTAACATTTGCTTAGCATCTACTATTACTGTTGGGAACTTCTTGGTAAGTGTTGATGTGAAGATCGAGTATACTTGTACTATATTATGTAGCTGTCCTCTGTCTTGCCATTGGATTCAGATGGCTGAGACTTAAAGATTCAATCTATCTGCTTCTGTCGAAATTCGCAGGTCTTACTTACATTCCAGAGCACTCACTGAAGATAAATGCCACTTCCAGTATTTCCACGGGGATAATATAGAATCCATATGCTACAGACGGTTATTCTTTCACACCCCTTATAACTGAGTGAGAAATTTCAAGATTCTGCGCTGAGTCATCAGGCAGTTGCAGGGGCGTGTTCACGCTTTCGATGTGTAGCCCGATATGTATCCCGTTGTTCCGTCAGTGCTTTGGACGGTGTATCGCTGTGTTAAATTGAATGTGAAACTGAGTGCATTTTGGATGTATCGCTTGGGATCACTGAGTTGTATAGCAGGATATGAGGAGAAAAGCATTCTTTGTAATACCCCATGGTGGGATAGGACTTGGCATTGTAGATGAACTTGAGAGTGCATGGATTTTTACCTCTTTGAAGTAATATCTCGAGATACAGAATGGCAAATAGCAAATAGCAAAGAATGCTCGATGGTCGCCCTACTGCTTCGGATCTCCAGGATCTCTTCTTTTCAGTCACTGGACTTTTCCTCTTTATCCGCTCGGACCAGTCGCTGATGGGCGGAAGTGGCATTTGCCCACGAATAATGGATGAAAAAGGCTTGCGATCCGAGTGCTGTTGGCTGTCTATGGAGACGTGTTTTTCGTTGAGTTTTCTAAGGAGTAGAAGACCATTCTGCAATTACGAAGATTTATAGTTGCCTGATAGACTCATGTACATAGTGAATAAAGACCAAAATCGATGGTGGAACTCGGATTTCGGATGTTTTACAAAGTTATGCCGTTGTCGTACTATGTCACAGGAGTAAATAGCTACTGCTCATCTATGACGCCCCTACTTATTATGCTAAATCTTTTTTTTTGGTCATATATTCTAAACTTAATTGTTTATTAATCTGCAATTAATGTCATTATATATAGAGTTAATTCTATAAAAAGTCACAAACTATATGCATCAGCACACAAACTTTTCGAATGTTTTCTAACATCACTAAGAATCCTAAATTTGCCAATTGTAATACAAATATGTGGAACTTTTTTTTTTCCTGAATTTCATATAAATGAAACAAATTCACTCTAGATAAAACTGAAATAGATGATATATATAAGAGTTTAGGGTATTTTTATTACATGAGTATAGTTTAGGGTTTTGGTGGTATTTGCCTTATAAAATATAGTCAAATTGCGAAAAAATGATGTTTCATATTTTATGAGTGTGTTTGTTTTACGGAAATTCAATTATTTCGAAAATGTTTGCTTAAATAATCATCAATGAACAATGCCTTTTCTATTATCAATAATAATAATGTATGCCTAAAACAATGAAAATAGTTTTCTTTCATCATTATTATTATTATTTATTTTTTTTTGTAAATGATATAAGTGATTAAATTTTAAGAAATTAAATAATTGCCCAGCGTTTCCCCTTATTAGCTGCACGCAGAAACATCGAAGAGAAGAAGCGAAGAGAAGAAGCAAAAGCGCGAGGTTCGTCTCCTCCCGCAGCGAATCGATCTTCTTCAACAACCGAGAGAGGGAGAGAGAGAAATGGCGTGGAGAGGGCAACTGACGAATAACTTGAGGGAACTGAGGTTCCTCTTCTGCCAGTCCTCCCCCGCCAGCTCCTCCGCGAGGTTTGCGCTTTCCTCTGCACCCCCACCCCCACCCCCGACCTCGCTCCGGTATTATCGCGAGAGTTCTCGTCGATCGTTCATGTTTCGCGATTCGATCGGTCTTGATTTCAGGTCGTTCGTGGAGAATAATTACAAGGAGCTGAAGACGCTGAACCCCAAGCTCCCCATCCTGATCCGCGAATGCCGTGGGACCGAGCCCCAATTGTGGGTCCGATACGGTATGCTCCTCTCCCCGCCTGGCAATCGTTCGCTTCCATTCGGTTTTAACGTGATTGTGTCCTCAAGATTTCGTATTTCGTGGGTGATTCGACTTGTCATTGGGTAAGATAAGGATCGGCGGGTGTCCATTGTACGCTCTTTCCCAATTTTTGTGGATTAATAGTTCGGGGTTGCTAGATTAACGACTGGTGTACTTGTGTTTTAGAGTGTGTACGCGCTGAATTGGTGGGTCGGTGGTCAGAGTTTCGTGGTTAGAGATGGATTGGGGCATTGTTGGAGAAGAGAAAACCGACTAAGTTGTTATTAGGATAGAGGGCCCGACATGGTATCTCCGTGGGTCATAGATTGGGGCATTTTGCGCGATGGAGTTGCTGCCGGCTTGCCATTACATTTGTAAATGTGTTTCCTCTTCTGAGTAATTTTACGGATTGCACCGCCTTGTGCCTCTTGTTGAAATCTATATGTTACACAAGAAAGGAGATTAGAATTGCTCACCATTTTGCTGTTGGTACTTGGTAGGCTTATTATGTTTCTCTTTTCCAAATGCAAGCTGATTCGGTTGGATATCTGAGGGAACTTAGGGCCTCTGTCTGGTGCCGAGTTAGTTCTACTTGTTGGTTATTTAAGTTTGTAGTGAAATGTCATGGAACTTGAAGGTCATTAATGCTACAGATTATGACTTGAGAATTGTGTGGAATTTCAAAAGAAGCTAGAGATATGTTAATGATTGGCCTAATAAGTACCTTGCTTTTTGTTAATTGTCTATTGGCGATTGATAATGTGGAGCAACTTAACAAGGTGGATTCATGGATTTGTCGGTTACAACTTTTGAAGTAGCTGAATGATTTTTTGAAGTTACTACTAACCTTTAGCAGTTTCTTGGAAAGATAGTTCCCAAGTTTTTCCATTTATGAGGTAGAAATCTGTCAATTTTAGTCATTTCATCCAGCAGAAGCTTTTCTGCAGTTGGGTTTTCTCTTCATCCTTAGTCTCACCTTTACTTGCTATATGTGGGAATATGAAACTGCATTTACCAAAGTTGTGTGAGCTTTCATGTCTCATCTTCCCTCTTTCTCCTTCTCTATAAACTTTTTGCCATGCATTGGATGGGACTTTTAAACAATGACGTGATACCCCATCTTAAATTTTTTCGCTTTTCTGTTGGACTATTTGTATGCATAATCAAAACATGTAGAGAACAGGCTGAAAGAGATGGTTATCTCTAATCATGACACGAGGATGAACTTCAATCTGCCACTGTTATCCTCTAATCAATAATGGTGATTTGGTTGCTAAAGAATTTCTGTGAATCCCATGTATTGCCCAAATTTCATGCCATTCTATGTCAAGCAAAGAAATACTCTCACAGTGTGTCGAAGTCCCTCTTTTTAATTGTCATTTGAAGTATGATGAACCGTGCTTTAAGAGAACATGGTTTCAATCTCAGTGTAGAGGGGGTATGCCATAGACACAACCAAAAGGAAATTGGAAAAACTTAAATTTAGTCAGACAACCTATTCATCCATTATGGAACTATGAAATCTGCTTTTTTGAGAAAAGCAAAGATGACAATTTTGCTTTTATGATAAAAGTTTTAGCTTAGTATGTTAATTATCACTCCTAATCAGCACATCTTATGATTATAATTTTGGCTTTCTAATTGACCCCTGTGATGTACCAGCTATAGGTGCCCAAGTACTATCCAAAGGAAGTTTTGCCATAATCTTCTGTTTGTGTTCCTTTCTCTTCTTGCCTTGGTTGAGTGTTCCTGTGAACCATTAACATATGTGATTTCTTGTTTAATTTAGACTTTGGCGTGGAGAAGGGCATACGTTTGGAAGGTTTGAGCGAGGAGCAGATATTCAAGGCGCTTAAAGAATTTGCAAAACTGTAGCCTGATAATTTTGGTTGCGCTATCCTGAATGAAATAAATCATTTTCTGTGGGACCATCCTGTTAACTGTTTGTCCTTTCTGGGATGATTGCCGGGTGTTGGAACTTTTCTGTTATTTATCTGTTTGCAGAATCAATCTGAACATCTGCTGTGAGTTCAACAGATATGGATTATGGCTAATTGAAAATGGTCTTTTGGGGTCTTAAGCTTGGTTGCAGCTTAAACTTGCTTGTCATTTGAATTCTCTCTCTTATTTACTAAGGTAAAGCTGCTTGGCCCGTCCTGCCAAATTCAGCAAAAGTAGCTTCTCAAGGATGAACGTGTGATGTACTACAACTCCTTGAGGTTATTAAGCAAGTGCAGCCTTTTCAGCCTCCGCTGAAGAGCCTAACGAAGATTGTGAACCCGCATAGAGTAATTAAGTTTTTTTTTAGCGTACAAGGGATGCCTCGCAGGAAAATGCAATTCGCCAAGGATTGAGAATAGAATCGTTTTGGTTCCAGCTTTTTTGAGTGGATGGCAAAGCAACGGGGACAAAAAGGGCTTCGAACTGTCTTCCTGCCTCATTTATCTCCGAACTGTCGACTTACTATACGTCACGAAAGAGCAATGCTAATGTATTCGTGTACTGAGATTTTCACCAGATCTGACTTGACTAACACACGACATCTTTGTATGTGGATCAATAGGAAAAATGACACAAATGATTCTTGAACTTTAGTCTAATGTGCAATGTAGTCTTTGAACTTTAGTTTCATGTTCAATATAATTCCTAAACTTGTGATATATGTTCAAATTAGGTTTTGGATTCTATAAAATTGTTAATGTTATTCTTCCATTAATAAGTTTAAGGATCATATTAAATATTTTCATATAGCTCAAGGATTAGTTTGAACATGTACACAAAATTCAGGGATCACATTCAATAAATTAAAAGTTCATGAATTATATTGAACAAATTGGACTAAAGTTCATGGACTATTTATGTAATTATTCTTAGATTAGTTAGGCCTACGAATACCTAGAATTTTAGGCTGGACAGGAGTGTGATCAAGCGGGTCAACTACAAGGAATTGGTGGAGAAGTTTCATGTTATATATGATAATCCTTCCGGCACTCAAGTTTGTCAAAAGGAAAAAGGGTGGATTTTCTCCTTTGGAATTCCCATTTATCTCAAGAGCTCGCAACGAGAGAAATTCCACTTTTATCATTATCTTAAAAGAACTCTCAACACCCCCAAACTAAACAGTAATGCGGGCTCTCCATCGACGAAGAATTCTAGGAAACGAGAACGTGGTCCGGAAATGTTGTCCTCTTTCTTCTCTTCGCGACAGCACAGTCCGTCGGTCACCATCCCTAGAAACAAAAACCTCACAGGCTCCTTTTGGAGTTTCTGATCCTAGGAAATGCCAACATCACTTTTCTGTTCTCTTATGCTTCCAAGGGATTTTAGATGAACCAATGATTAGTGCACCACGTGATAAAACAGGATAGGGTAAGCCATTTGACTGAGAAACCGAGCAAGATATTCTTGTGCATGCTTCCTTCTTTCCCTGGAGATGACCCTTTGGGAGATATTCTCGTGCCTTATCCTTTTGTGTAAGGATAAGGCACGAAAAAAAGAAAAAGAAAAAGAAAACAAGAAGGAAGTATAGAAAAAGACTGCATTGATTTACATATGACGCACATTGCTATTAGATTGCGAAAAAATTACCCAATGAGTCCTAAATCCATTGTAGAGATATCAAATTAGTTCAAAACTTTTCAATTTTTACTAATTTAGTCATAAATTATTGTGCAAAATTCCTCTTGACAATATTTTCAAGTGAAATTGATGACATGATGATCCAGAATGGCTACATCCTCCAAGTTGGAAGGATTACATTGTAATTTATTCAATGCTAAACTAAAAAGTTTAGGACTGATTTGTTATCTGTATAATAGGTTTTAGGCCGATTGGACAATTTTTCAATTAGATTGCCATTGGAACTTTTGAGCTCCTATTAACTTCTCTTAGACAACAGAGGGGAGAGAGACAATGCGAGGCTTATATTTCCCTCGACCTCTTATTAGAGAAGATTTTAATTGATGAGTTATGAATATTGAAAAGTCGCCGACGTGCATTATCAATGAATGGGAAAGCGCCAACTTTCTATATTAGTAATCCACCAATCAGAAATTTGGCTACAAGAAATACCTCCTTTAAGTTCGAGAGATAAGATTATGGCATCGGATTCAACGGGCAGTTGTGGAGTTCGAACACTGGCTGGCAGCAGCAGTGGCTGCTAGTGCCCGTGGAGGCACGTCAAAGCCCTCGTCTCCAACCGTGCACGTTTTGTCCCCAGTTGCCGTAGGTTTCATCGACGCCCCCATTTGTCTCCACCCGACCAATCATAGTATGTACAAAAAATAAGGAGAAACAACAAAAACACCGGAATCATATATATATTTACACCCTCCATGTATGTTCGGTCATCCATTGCAAGAAGCAACAGCAACAAGGAAACAAGCAAGACGGGACTCGAACACTGATCCGAGACTGAGAGTGCCGAGAAGGAAGAGACGATGTCGGCGGAGAGTATTATTGTGGTGAAGTCCGAGTTGAGCACGGGAGCGAGACGACCATTGTGCATGGTGGAGTGCGACCCCGCGAGCATGGTTGACAGGCGCGTCAAGAGGAGGAGAAGAGTTCACGTCAATGGTGGCAGTTCTGCTGCTGCGGGAGTTCCGGCAGCAGGAGATGATCAGAAGAAGCGTCACGAGGTTGATGGAGTTGTTGCCGCTGCAACAACGACGGTCAAGAGGAGCTCCAAGTACCGGGGTGTAAGCAGGTCGAGCTAATTATTCGTGTCTGCAGATTAATATCTGTCTTTCGAAGCATGATGAGTTCTTGAGAAAAGTACACTTCCACGCCTGTCTTGTTGTATACTTCTAACGCTGTATGTGATCAAACGTGTGATAATTGCCCATGATGGCTTTGGAAGTCTGGTTGACAATAAAATTATACGAACTTATGCACTTTGATCCATGTATGCTTGATTCTTCCTTCTGTTCCCTAGAGCTCATGATTCTTTGCCTTAAGAACTAGAGCTGAGTCCTTACGACGCACGGGAAAATGTCAGATTCACATTCAAATCACAGTAGGGCCACATAGCCATTGTTTTCTATCGTGGAAGTTGGTGGCTCTCTATTTTTAATTCTTGTAAGTGTTAGTTGAGACATGAAGCTAAAAGTACATTGTTTCTTAAGCAGACACAGATGGACGGGGAGATATGAGGCTCATTTGTGGGACAAAGGGTGTTGGAATCCAACACAGAGGAAGAAGGGAAAACAAGTTTATCTTGGCGAGTGCTTGGTCCATCCACTTGAATGTTTACTGGTCCATTACTTTCTTTCAGTTGGGTCTTTGTTCGTGGAGTATCTGACATATCTGGAAATGTGGGCTATGCAGGCGCCTACGATGAAGAAGAATCTGCTGCGAGAGCTTATGATTTGGCAGCACTCAAGTACTGGGGAAGCTCAACCTTCACTAATTTCCCTGTAAGATAAAACTTTAGAAGGATCGGCTTAACTTGCATGCATCCTTTTTCCTTCCTAATTTGGAAGTTTGAATTGGGAAAAGGAAAATGATCATTTGGTTGCAACTCTTGTCGCCTCCACAATTGCAGATATCAGATTATGAGACGGAAATCGAGGTTATGAAAAACATGACTAGGGAAGAATATTTGGCTTCGCTAAGAAGGTAATTAGCCCTTCAGTGGAATAAGTCAACCCAGTTCCTTTCATGTACTTAGTTACCTATAACGCAATCGATCTTTGAATGTACAGACGAAGCAGCGGTTTCTCAAGAGGTGTATCAAAGTACAGAGGAGTTGCAAGGTAATCAAGAGCACTTTGATTTGCCTCACGGTGCTCTCTGAAGTTTGCAATGAAGTTTAAGTAATCATGGTATGTGTTCTTGGATGATGAAATTGCAGGCACCATCACAATGGGAGATGGGAAGCGAGGATAGGCAGGGTGCTCGGAAATAAATATCTCTATCTGGGAACTTACAGTTGAGTGTCGCAATAAAAAAATTTCCTTCATATTCTTTGACCCTCTCATGTTTTTTTTTGCGGTCTATATTTACGTGGAGGGCATTTTAATCTGATTGCTTTTGCTATTCTTCTGCCCTTCTGCAGGTACACAAGAGGAGGCTGCTCGTGCATACGATATTGCAGCAATCGAATACCGAGGGATCAATGCAGTGACCAACTTTGATTTGAGCTCCTACATAAGATGGCTGAAACGAGGACCAAATAATTCTCATGCTCCCCAGAAGCCTCAATTAACCTTGCACTCTGAACCTGCATCGACCTCCTCGAACCACATCCAAGGGGAAGAAGAATCCAAGCCGTCCATCTTCTTTCGCTCCGACTCTTTCGTGTTCGATGATCTCAGTGCTCCGATGAAACAAGAGGCGAGCACGAATGCAGTCTGTGTCTCCACCAACTCGACTTCTCCAACTGCACTGGGACTGCTGCTCAAGTCGTCGGTATTCAGAGAGCTAGTCGAGAAGAATCCACATTCCCTCGACGAAGAAAAGGAGGACCCTACGAAGGGTTTTATGCAGGCGGGCCGTGGGGACAATATCAGAGGCGGCTTTGGCAATGAGATTGGAGTTTCCCCTTTCATTTTTACACCTATTGGAGAGAGTGAGAGTTTGCCTGGTCTGGAATCAAGGGAAAGTACGATGCTTGTGGGCAATAGAACAGAGCCATGGAATTGGCAGTAAATTAACATCTCTCCTTGCAACCACACGCTAACCGCTGTGCGCCTTCTTGTATCGATTGAGATGAAGCATTACTCTCTCTCTCTCTCTCTCTCTCTCTCTCTGTGCACGTGCAGCTGAGCCGGTGCCAGTGCCGCAGTAGCATTTGGTTCCGATAATAAAAAGTGAAAATGCATTTAGTCATCAATCGGCTTTTCTTACGAAAGGTATAGAGAGAGCAAAGTCATGGGCATATGGATAATCTGCAACAGTGTTCGGTAATACAACTTATAGAACAGTCCGCAAAGCCAGTGGTTTATCATTAGACACGCAAAGGAATAGATTCTGCAAGAGACTTCGGCTAGAGGATGCACATCAAGCAGGAGGTACAATTCCAAGATGGTCACAGAGTCACCATCAATGAACTCAAACCAACAAGACAGACGACTGAAGTAGACGCAGTTAATGCAATCCCGCGACCAAAATGAGCCCCAATGTAGTCTTCAGTTGATGCAATCCCGCAACCAAAATGAGCTCCAATGTACAACAATCATACGTGCCCTTCTCGAATATTTACATTTCAACAGGTTATTTCCCTTACTTGGAAGGCCACTTAATCTACAATGTAAGTTACAAAGAATTTCCAGCTGGATGCATCACGTGCGCAAATCCAAAATCAAATTTAATATGGAGGATGAATCCAATTTTGCAGATACGACCTTTACAATCTCTTCGCATACATTGCGCATGTGTCTACTCGACAGAAATATAATGTGAATATGAGAGAGAGAGAGAGAGAGAGAGAGAGAGAGATTGAATGTGCTTGAATTATTTCATTACCGTCTCCCAGAACCCCAATACAAAGGGGTGGAAACAAACCGCTTCAGAGGTTTTCACACCATAACTTGAAAAATAATACAAAAGAGCAGCAAATATTCGGGATGAGATTCACCAAATTATTTCTTTGACAGCACCAATCTGCATCGCCATAATAACTCTCAATCTCTCATACTTTGGAAGTGAATTCCATTTACATACCAAATCTACCGTTACATCTGCAATGAGGACTGATGCTACCAAAGTCCAACCTTGAGGAATCGAAAGGTCGTGTAACAAGCACATGTACATCCATGGTTTAGTACCACAGTGCGAGGGGAACTTCACATTACTCTACGATCAACATGTGGTTGAACTAGCCCTGGATATACTAAGACAAAGAAATCTATTAGCTAAGACAAATAAATTCATTACATCCATATTGCAGCATCATCAGTTCTATAAGGCACATGGCAAATGAGGCTGAAAAAAAGAAACATTATCATATAGTGGTAAAGAAGCACAAAGAGGACAAACTCAACCAGTATCATCTGGTAATAAACAAATCCCTGTTAGCATAGTTTCAATGCAACCATTCAACCGAGTTTGGACTGTGCATAAAACCAAATCAAGTCTGCTGCAGCATAATAAATAGCATGACAAAGTCATGCTTGACCTTTTCAAACATAGCCAGATAGCACTGGCGTTGCAAAACAAGTATAGACAACAATTTTTCCTTAGTGTTTTGCAAGTGACCATGGTAAAACTACAAAGTTTACAAATTTAACTATTTCCCAGTCATGATCTCTTCAGAAAGGACAGTGGACATGTAACTTCTCTAAATTCCAGAACTTTCTTTTTCCCAATTATGGCAGCTTTATGATGCAACTACTTCATAATCCCCAGAAGAAAAAAATGTGGTTAAAAAGACAGAAGAAAGAAAAGGATCTTGCACTTAATTGCATGACATTCATCATGTCCACACACCATCAATATGAGTGATACGAAGCATTTTCAGAATGTTCTCAATGCCAATTAATGTCAAAGTGAACTTTACGCATATGATATAAGGAAAATTAGTGCAGAAAAAGGGCAACTTGAGAGAAAATATGCTGAATGGAGCTGCATAAGTGAGCCGAAGTCAAATCATCTAACCATCCTACTTGGCACTCTTCACTAACTTTCAATGTAAACCTGATAACCTTAAATATGCAAAGACCACGAAACACATATCAACTAGGGACCATAATTATACCCAAACACAAGAATATATCTGAAATTGTCTACACGCTCTTTATGCACCTCCGCACTGCAATACCACAGTAATAACATGCAATCCGTGTCTATGAGAGTAATAGATGCTGCAAATGATTTGCATACAAAATATAGGCAGAAGTTGGAATGAATCCGTGCATGTAAAAAGAGGAAAGAGAAAAGATCAAGCAAAACAAGTACTCTAGGCATGCGCTCATACAAGGGAAGCATTATATGTGTGATGGAGCAGAACATCAAAAAGAGTTCCATATCATACCTTGGCAATGGCTTTGGTTTTCCATTTAATCTTTCAACTCCATCTTGCACAACAGCATCTGAAGCTGATCTATCAATACTCAAGGTCAATGCATCAGCGATTTCCTTCAGACCCTGAGAGCAAGGAGCAGACTATCTATATCATACGCCATAATACCTAATTCAACAACTTTTGCAGATGCATAAACAACATAGAATATTATCTGCCCAAAGAGAAGAGACTTCTTTGGAGGCAAAAACTCCAAACAATTAAAACAAGTCTTAAGACTCTTAACAGACAGTGTTTAATTCAAAAAAAGGCTCTCCCCATAAATACAACACTATTTGCAGATAGACCTTTTCATTCCTACTACAGACTCAGAATGATGGTTAATTAGCCTTGAAAGAATGAAGGTCTGTGCAACGTCTGCAATTAGCATTCATCACTTCATCCATTAATACTTTTAACACCAAATTTGAAAATACATAATCTGCAAATTGTGCATCAAATACAGCAAGGCACAATGTCAGAAAACTTAATAGAACTGAAGAACCCTTTTCTTCACTTGGTAGAGGTAAAAAAGTCAAAGTCAATAGGGAAAGCGGGGGGAAGAAGCAAGTCAAGATTATCAGAAAGGAACCTTAAGACTTGGAGTATCCTGATATGAGAGTAATCCTCGAGAGGTGCCTGAAATCTTAATTTGCTCCTGGAAGAAATATGTTAAAGAACTGTTGGTCAATGGACACACTCTTTAAAAATTCTTTCTATAAGAAGGTTCTAACAAATGAAGAACCTTTTCTTCACTTGGTAGAAGTCGAAGTCAAAAAGGGACAAGGCAGGGGAAAGCGAGTCAAGATTCTATTTGCTGATATATGAAATATCAAAAACCTCCGTCAAAAAATACATTATCGCAGAGAGAAGGCAGGAGGAGGTGGAGGAGGAGGAGATTATTCCAACCTGCAGCATTTTTGGCATTTCCACCTTCTGCCCGCTGGCCACACCACAGAGATACCTCACACCCTCATTCGCCCAATCCTGTCACCACACAAATATATACTTGAACTTCCATGGGGGTAAAGAGGCAGGATTGAGGGTAGCTGAATAAATTCAGAAATTTCACACCAGAAGAATCACAACACTAATACCAATCGAGTGCCAACATATCTAGTAAAGCTTAAAAGTATTTAAGCCTGTAATTTATTGCATATCGAATATAAATATATATCATTCATACTAAATTTTGTATGGAGAGATTAGTAGCTATACCCAAAAATATTGACAAACAAAACCTTTCCCCATTAAGCAGCACCAAACCAACAAGAACTTTATTAAATATGACATCAATTTCAATACAAAAGACATACGAAATACACAAATTACAATTACTCTTTTTTTTTTTAATCATGTTGGATAGTCCAACCTAGTTCTAGATAACCCCAACACAGAATCTCCCAAGTCCAATAGCTATAATGATGCATACTGATAATGGATTCATTACACATGCATGAACAGAAAGCAAAATGCTGCATGTGTCCATGTGCATGTGCGTATGTGATCACAGAATTTCATAATAAGAAAGGTTATTTTAACCTGCTTGTACTCCAGTGATCCCATTCGTACATCCTACAAGCACAAAAATAAAAGCAATGAGGAACTTGCCAAATTGAGATTACCATGTACATACAGATGCAAATTGCTTAGGGAACAATCAGAAGCATTTGATTCTCCCTTCGAAAAAAAAATTATTGAAAAGGGGCAAGAAGTAGGTTAGCAGCAACCAGTGTAATTTCACTTTGGAAATGTTTAATCTGGCTCTAAAGAAATCGCATTTTAAGATCCTGAAACTGTTTCATGATTCATCACTCTGGAAAATCAATGAGAATCTCAGTAAACGAAAACTCACCAAACCGGAAACCATTCTCTGCAAAAAATCCAGGTCATCACCCAGACCATCAAGATTGGCTTTTACAGAAGAAACCTGAGTCAGAGAGCAAAATATAGCTGATTAAGAAACTACTACAATAGAATAAGACTATAATTAAAACTCAAAATTTAATCAGAATTGTAAAGCTGTAATCCATGCCATGAAATGTACCTGACCCTCGCACAATAAGAAGTTTAGAGAGACTCAACAGTGACTAAAAAAATAGCAAGGCTTAAATGGCACTTAAAAGTTGTCAAGTATGACCACCCAAAACCTTAATAAACTACTTTGTCAGAATAATATGGTACCAAGTAAAGATGATCTCTTGTTTTCCAGATATCTACAAATCCAACAATTCAACTGTTCTAATAGATTGACGAAGAGAGCAGATACCTCATTCTTTATTTCTTTCGATAGCTCCCTCTGGTCATCCATTTTGCCATCCAAGTTCTCAATTCGCTGAGTTAGATGTTTCTTTACTGACTGCCACAAAAGAATGGTGAAAATTAGCCCCCATTTTTTCTTTTGGTAGAAAAAATTAGCCATTAATAAGCATCAGAAGAAGATGAATAAGTCAGATGGGAGAAAACACAGAGGAAATGACAATTATAAAGCTCTTAATGCCAACTATCAATTTAAAATTTCAAGTCATTAAAAGCAACATACTGCATAAATTATTTCCTATGATCCACATAAACTAAAATGCGAACTCACGTTGAGAGCCTCGGAGACATGCTCTAGATGTTGGGTCAAGTTTGCCACACAATTGGCCATACTGTGCTTGGTTACATACATGAGATCTGAGAATGAAAGACCCTGCAATTGGAGGAAAAAGCAGATTACTCCATTAGATGACAATGGGCGTAAGAAAAGTGAGTTTGAAGAGAAAGGATGTAAACCTCTCAAATCAACAGATAATATCAAGTAATGAAGGTTAGAAAAGTGACTGATGAAATCAGAAGATATGGAATATGACCAATGAACAGTTTATAATTCAGGGATAAAACTACCCTTACTCAGAGTTATTAATGTTCAAAGTTACAATAAGCAAGTCAGCCATTCTTAGAATCTATCCCTGGGTTGGATATGGGGGGTCGGCGCAAGGACAGCAAATGAATTTAAGCTTAACTTGGGAGTATACTTAGGGTTTGTCTAATAAACAGATTAAGTGCTGAAAATTAAATTTTTCACCACTTAATGTCATTGGATGTGGCTGATAACCTCTAACTACACACAACTTAATTGACTGTTTTAAGTAATATATCAGTTAATTCAGTAAGTAAGAACGGGCTTACTTAATGGGTTAAGCAATAAAATATTCAAGGAATTAAAACGTTACCAACTATTGGGTTAACGTTAACGACCTTTCAATGATGATTCCATGGTAAGCAACTAGTGGAATCTATTATTCAAATTTCATGTGTTACTAAACAACTGTTTATTTTCATTTCAGAGCTTCAAAACTTCAACACTACCACACACTAATTTTTCAGTTTTATGTCCAAATGAAACATGGAAAGCTGAAGCAGTTTAGATATTTTTACATACCTTCCACCACATGTAGCCATATCCCAGTGCCCCCAGTGTAGCTGCTGGAACAACCATATTAGTTAAGTTGCCTGGGGAACAATGAAAGGAAAAGTGTATCAGAGATGCTTCATTGGCAGCATAAAGTGAATGCATGTGATATGATAAGATAAAGAAACTTCAAGACCTCAAATGTTAGACAGATACATTGCATTTATACCACAAAGAAATTTTTGGATGCATGATAAAGATAGATATAGCGCATTCTCCGACTAGTTTGACTTGAAAGGCAATGCCTGGCTATGGGCTTCAGAATCTATAGGGCTATGTGGTGAAGGGGGAGCACGTATGTTGCAAAGGAGTGCACGCGAGAGAGAGAGAGAGAGAGAGAGAAGAGAGAGAGAGAGAGAGAAGAGAGAGGGGGGAGAGTACCCATTTGGCTAGAATTTCCATTCAGGACAGTTATTTGACGTGCAGAGGCTAGCTGTCGGACCTCCATTGCCAATCGACGCACCTAAGCAGAAGGTCAAATACCCAATTGTTAACCCCACCTAGAAAGTAGGATGTTTGCATTCACGGTCTATTACCTGTGCGGCAACAGCATCAGAATAGTCTTTATCTCCATCTGATTGGCTACCAGATTTTTCTAATCCCTTCACCAAACCCTGCTTATGGCACAGGAAGAAGATGCCACTAAATCCCAACAGAGCGGATCACAAGAATGACAACAATTATCACTCATACTAGCAAAGTACTCATCTGAAAATAAAGCACATTCACCAACCAAAATAACAGTTTACAGTTACTCGCATAAAAAATGGCTAATGTCTTCCACTTTGAGATAAAGAAACAAAGAGGAAAAGTACTTCCATTGCTTACCCTCTATGTGCTAGATCAATATTTTTACCGAACATTGATGAAGTTATAGAATGAAAGAAGACATTAACTGCCGAGCCCAACATTTCTGAGAGCAATCCAGCACAGACAAAGCTCAAACTTAAAACCAATTACATGAACCTCAAATTTTAGGCACGCTCTAGATTAATTTCTCTCTCTCTCTCTCCCCCCAGCTCCTGTAACCCCATCTTGACCCTCCCCACTCCTAAAATAAACACGAGGCTGCGATTGACTGACCGAATCACAATCAACAAAATCGACACAAACAGGAATCAGCCGCTTCTATTTCTCCAGTAAACATTGAAAGCTAAACAATCCGAGCTGAACTTTAACTGAGAAAGCCAAAGTAGCAATTCTGGTTCGTGTCGATTTCCAATCCCAACATTTCCAAGTGCAATCCAGCCAGCACAGACAAAGTTCAAACAGAAAACCTATTACATGAATCTCAAATTTTAGGCACGCTCTCGACTAATCCCTCTCCCTCCCTCCCTCCCTCTCTCTCTCTCCAGCTCCCGTAACCCCATCTCGACCCTCCCTCCGCTTAAAATCAACACGAGGCCGCGATCGACCAACCGAATCGCACTCAACGAAATCGACACAAACAAGAATCGACCATTTCCGTCTCTCTAGCGAAACATTCAAAGCTAACACAACCAAGAGCTGAACTTCGACCGAGAAAGCAAAAGCAGGGGGGTACCTGGAGCTCGCCCAACAAGTCGGACAACTTCCCGTTCTGAAACAGTATCGTGCCAGTGTATCCTGCGAAAAGGGAAACCATTCAGCGCCAGATCGGGAGGAGAGAGAAAGTCGCACTGATCGCAAGTAGCGAGCAGAAAGAGAGAGAGAGAGAGAGATAGAGAGCTGAACCAGCTCCGGCGAGGACCAGGATCTTGGAAAGCCCTATCCCAGTTTGCATCGCCATGGGCCGTCTCCTCCTCAGTGCAGATTCGTCGACGGAGCGAAACCGACTGCGGTGGTTGTTGTGGGAGCGAAGGAGGAGGGTTGGGTGCCGTGGATTTTTTTATTATCATTTCCTTATATGGCGTTGTGGAGAAGCACGAAAAATTCAACTCCCCGCGAGCTGGTTCTGACCGGATGACGAGAACGACGTCGTGTTTGGGCTTGGAGCTTCCCCCGCCCACGGACGAGACGACGCCGTCTCTTGAGGAGGGGATTCGCCGCCTTCCCTATTCTTCCGCGTGCGGAGATTCGAGCTCGAGTCATTTTTTTCTACCGTTACTCGCTTAAAACAAACCTTATTCAAATAAAAGTGATAAAATTATTGATTGTACAGAAAAATATGAGAAAATTCCAAATAATAAGCCTAAAGTATCATCATTTTCTCAACTAAAATTTTAAAGTGAACGTTATTTCAAATAAGAGTATAAAGTGCCATTAAACTTGAAATAAGTAAAAGTCTGAAGTGACATATCAGTCTCAAAAAATGACCTCAACTCACTATTTGATAATGACAATTTTTTTCTTTTAATTTTTTTCTTTTTTCCCATAAAAAACAAACTAAAAAAATAATGAAAAAAAAAAGAATAGAGATAGGAGGGAGGACTTGCTCCCACCTATGGCCATCGCCCCATCGCTGGTGGGGTGGCGGCAATGGCCAATGAGGGCATTGACACTTGGGCCAGGGTAGGCGACCCTCATCTAGATTTAAGAGAGGATCGTCGCCTTCTCCCGCCTTTGGAAGCCCTCGCTTTCGGTTGGCGAGATTGCCAACCCTTGTCCAAGCATCGGCGACCCCCTAGGCCTAACTCTATCGCCCCACCAGCGATGGGGCGGCAGCCACAAATGGGAGGAGCCTCTGTTTAAATTTTAATTTTTTTAATTTTAATCTAATTTTCAAACAAAAAAAAATCTAATTTGATCTAAATTTAAATTGTGCTTGATGAGAATACCCTGGTTAGCCGGAATTTTTTTCCACTGATGAGCCAATGAGGCTATGCCCTTATTTGAAACAAATGTAACCACTTCAGGTCCTTTAAAATTAATATGGTAAGTTAATGCTTTTATTTGAAATAAGGTCCACTTTAGGTCTTTATTTGAGACTTTTGTTTAGAATTTTTTCAAAAATTTTAAATAGCTTATTTATGCAGTTATGCAAAATATTTCCACATTTAAGACTAGTGACTAGCAAGGCCCACGTAGTCGGCCTATATATTTTTACCAAACTACCATCGTTATTGTTGTAACATATACAATTTTTCAAGTTAGGTTTTTCACTAAATACCCTTATCGAAATTCACACTTAAAAAATGCTTCGGCCTTTACGGCTTGAGTCGGGCTTGGGCAGGTTAGCGGCCACCCGAAAGCAAGATCAAATCTATTTTTTAAAAATCTCATGATACTTACTTCTTCTTCTTCAGTAAAATATACTTAATTGGTTATTTTATGAATATCCTATTAATCAATAAATGTGCTACTTGTGGTTTTTTTTAAAATATTATTTCTTGAGTATTTCCGTTGTAAAATTTGAATGTTTATCATCTTATGGACAATATTGTGATTTTTCAGTTTTCATATTTATACACCAATTATCGATACTACACAAATAATTTCTTTCAATTGATTAATAACTCAAATATCTCGTAATGTGGTGATTTTGCAAGAGCTCCCATATGTTAATTTTTGCATGCATGAAAAACTCGTGCACCTTTACAAGTGTGACTAGTACTTAGTTACTTGGGAGGAATACTATGGGAAAATATGCTAAGAAATCTATTTTGATTGTGATTGTGCACCAAATCAATTAGGGATTAGATTGAGATTGGGATTAATTTGTAGGATATATTCTTTCCATTTATTGTGTACATCTTGTATTGTATTTACAGAGCCTTGTACGTTGGGGATCATTGAAGAAAATACAAAATTTTTCCCTAAACTATATTCTTTAGTCATGATCTTCTCCTTGTCTTCCCTATTCTTCTTGCTTCATTTCATGGTATTAGAACTTCTAAGCTCTTGATTTAGCTTCTGGCCTGCCAAGGAGCTCTAACCTGCAAAACAAAGTTAATCCTCCATAGGAATTAGTATTTGAAAAAGAAAAAGAAGCAAGTGAAGAAAGGTTTTCCTTACCACCATGACCTAAAACTTGCCTTTCGCCTCCAACGACCAATCTATAGAAGAAGTCATGCCACAAACCTCAGAAATTTAGGATCTGATTATGGATCCATCTATGGTGTTTCCGATGACTCAACAACAACACATTCAAGCCCAACGCGTGCCCCATTCCGGGCTAGCCCATTGCAAGCCAACCCACCGCGGGCCATCTTTACCGGTGAGTACCTTATCCATGGTATCATGGGTTGATCCCAAATTCATTATTGCCAAGAGACCAAAGAGACCAAGGCTACCAAAGAAACGCCCAATACAATGGGAGCCCACCAACTATAAACAGGGCAAGCCCGACCATTGGGTCGAATCCAATTAATGCGGGGCAAACAACTGGGTCGAGCGAACTAGGTATGTGAACAAATCTCTACTTGAGATTTTTCAATGCGGGTCATGGAACCAAATTAAGTAATTCGAGTATGGGAACAAATCCCTACTCGGGTTTTTGCCCAATTTTATTGTTTCTAGTTGCGGCCATCACTGATCATCCAGAGCTCGGTGACCCCCTGTACATGTTGACTAGCGACGAACTAGAATTGCGACTCATTAGTCTATAACTGATTGGGTCGGAGAACTATTCTAGGCGATCACAAGATTTTCGGCAAGCCCTTATGATGAAGGACAAAGACGGCTTTCTCAACAGAGCCATACCTATTCCCTCTAACAAATGCTTGGCATGATATTGGAGAAAGTGCAATCAATTCATTTGGACATGGATTGCAATTGCATTTCTCCAGAAGTTGTGATTAGACTTCCACCAACAAAGGACAACATTAAAGAAATATACGACAAATTAGACCGAGCAAAAACATTTTTTCTCATGCATGAACTCAATGAACTCAAGCAAGGAAATATGATGGTCATGGCTTGTTTCAATAAGCTATCGTCGCTTTGGAACAATCTCAAAGCTGCTGAGAAAAAATTCAAGGGGCTAGAAACAACCCTAGAGTAGTATAGATCCATGAAAGACAGAGAAAGCCACTCGATTCATCTTAATATTGAACGAATTGTACTTGATCTTTCGATCACAAATCTTGGCCATAGACCTAGTGCTACCTCATGGCCAAATCTTCCAATTGTTTGTTCGGGAGGAGAGCTAGCAACTCGCGTCATTGGAACATGTGAGAGGAGGCGACAGTATCTCTCTTGCAGCTCGTAGCAAATGGCATGAATCAAGCATCGAAACCCTAAGCCAGGAGAGAGCATCAAGAGGGGCTAGGTTTAGTAGAGGCAGTGACATTCCTTCCCTTAAAAAGGAAGGAGTGGACGGTCCAGATTGCTCACATTAATTAGATGGCTTACAAGGGTCCAATCTCTTAGTTAATTCGAATGGTGGGCATGACTCGCAATCAAAGCATTTGACAGCTAGATTTTTGCCATATCATCAAAGCATGTTTTTAAGATAACTTTTTATTAACTTGAGGGGAAAATACCACTAAAAACCCCAAATTTTGCCTAAAGTAACAAATTTACCTCACACTTTTTTTTTGTGATATGAAAAATCCCAAATCTTGTCAACCGTGACACATTTACCCCAATTTTTTTCGTAACACAAAAAACCCCGAACTTCTATCCGTGTAACACATTTATTCTACATTATAAAGCATTTTGGCCTTTTTTACTTTTTAAAATTTCTTTTTCTTTTTTTCTTCTTCTTCTCTCTTCCCTCTGCTGGCTATGGCGGAGTCGGCGGAGGGCATTCGGTGAGGGTCGCCCTTGTTGGCATTGGGCGAGGGCGGCCCTCGGTTGGGTAGGGCGAGGGGTGCCCTTGCAGATCTGGCGAGGGCCATCCTCACCGATGCAGGCAAGGGTAGCTCTCGTCGGGGTCGGGCGAGGGCCTCCCTCCCCGGATCTAGCGAGGGCACCCTTTGTCGGACTCAAGCGAGGGAGTCCAATGAGGGGTTGAGGGAGGCCCTCGCTCGTGTCGGGCAAGGGCGGCCTTAGCCAACCCAGGCGAGGGCGACCCTTGCCGGACGCCAGCTTCCCTTCGCCGACTCCGCCATGGTTGGCGAAGAGAAGAAAGAAGAAGAAGAAAAAAATGAAAAATAGAAAAAATAAGACGAAAATGCCCTTAGTGTGGTAAATGTGTCATAACTTACAAAGTTTGGGCTTTGTCATATCACAAAAAAAAAGTGGGGGGTTTTTGGTGGTCTTTTCCCTAACTTGAATCTCTTAAGCATCATGATTATCGAAGCAAAACGTGTATCTGCTACAAAAAACAACTTCAAGCTAACAAACTCATTGTGTATTGCTAATCTCATGGAATAAGTCATGATAAAATATTTAATTTGCATAACTTCCTTAATAATATCTGAAATCCAACTACATTTCTTATAATTACTTGATTGGTCTTCATATTTTTTGTGGCACAACTGTTCTTTAAACCTAGATTAAAGGATATATACCACCTAAGAAGCACGAACACTCTTCAGGACTCTTCATGTCGTGTTCGACACTCCGATATGTATCTGACACACTCCAACATGCAGTCAACGCGTGTCGAAAAAATTGACACGCGGTCAACTGTCTCCGACACACTCTGATAAGCGATTCGAAATTCCGACACGTAACTTCGACACGCAATGGGTCTTTTTACAAATTTCTAAAAATTCTAGGGTCTAAATATAAATATATGAAAATATAAAATAATAAAATAATAAAAGCTAAAACTTCAGTCGCACGCACTAGGTTTTGGATTCTTCTCTTTAGTCGCACGCACCTAAGCACTTTGGTTCTCTTCTTTCGCTGTGAGTGTCGCCAGTGTTGCTTTACCAGTCGCGCGGCCCACCCCACCAGTCACCAACTCGCCGTAACCCCCCACACCTCAGCCCCACTCGTCACCACAGTCACCTCTGACCCCGCCTTCGTCTCTTGCAAGCATCGAGTCGTCGCCTCTGCCTCTCATAGGCGTTGTCGTGTTGCTCTTATTCATCTTGCGATTTCATCTTTTTGCTCATCTTAGGTTAGCATCTTGGATTTCTTTATAATGCGATTTGGGATTTTTCAGCAAACCCTAGAGTTAGTTCAGGGAAAGGGGGATTAGTGAATGTTTTGTTAGATACTTATTAACTTGAAAGTTCCAAAATTGAATGAAATAGCTACGCTTGTTAGTGTCGAAAAATTGAAGCTCTAATTCTTTCATAGCGAGACGTTATGTAACGTCGTGCTTTGTCGAGAATTGGCTTGCTTGAGTCCTCCACCCAAAAAAAAATTGGACCTTCCCATCCCATTCTACACCCTCGATCGTTGGGTACAGATTCGGCATATTTTGTTAGATACTTCTCAACTTGAAAGTTCCAAAATTGAATAAAATAATGGAGTTCAGTTGTTGGCTACGTTTTTTGATGTTGAAATTGGAGCTCTAGTTCTTTCATAGCACGACATTTTGTTGCATCATGCTTTGTCGAAAATCAGCTTATCAAAGATTTTTTTCCCTAGATTATGTAATGATATACTTTAGACAGATGCATGTACAGGGAGTTCACTTGCAATGTGAATAGTAATCGTTTTTCGGTATGCTTGGAGAATAGGCTCTTCATTATTTTCAGCGACTATCTCACTCTCGGGTTCTCAGGTATATACATTATCAATTTCGATAAAACTTGGGAGAAACTTTAGCTGGCAGCTAGAGTTATTGTGGCGATTGAGAACCCGCAGGATATCATTATTCAATATGCTCGACCATATGGTTAAAGGGCCATTTTGAAGTTTACCTAATACACGGGCACTCAATCAATTGTCGGATGGTACACTTCAAGAACATTCACTAATCAGCTCCAGACCTAATTTTGTGAGCCTCTTTTGCTCATTCTTACTGATCCGATAACCAATCACTAGGTAAAGCTATTAATGTAGGAATTATTAATCTGCACACCGAATTGATAATTTGCTCATTTTTCGGCAAACCCTATACTTATTCATCCGAATTCATGTCGGCATATATGTTTTGGTACAAATTATTAAATAATTCTGCACACCGAATTGATAATCTACTCATTTTTCGACAAACCCTATACTTATTCACCTGAATTCATGTCGGCATATATGTTTTGGTACAAATTATTAATGTATGAATTATTAATCTGCACACCGAATTGATAATAAAGTTATTGCACATTAATATTCTCTGCTGAATTGTTTTTGGGAATATAACTTAGGAAAAATCAGCTTATTTTTGCAAACAAATTTCTGAATAATTAACATCCTCCAGTATGTGGCATCAAAATTGAAAACCAGAAGGGAATATCGATTTTACTATGATTTTTCTCTATTTTTATTTCATTTCCACTTTTGTATTGTGAATACTCATAATGGCTTTGATCGTGTATGTGTGATGATCGAGAATTGATGATGGAAATTTGACTACTGTTGTTCGACGCTGTTCTCTACCATTTACTGCTGTATATCTGCTGTATTGCTATTGTATTGCTATTGTTCACTGTTGTTGGCTACTGTATTACTATTATTCACAGCAGCTCACTACTGTCTGCTACTGCTTGTTGTTATTTATTGTCGTTCGTTATTGTTTGTCATAATTTTGTTGTTGTCTATTGCTGCTTACTACTTCCTGCAACGTGCTTTTGGTTAGTATCCAATCTTTTTTAATTAATTTTAACTAAGAAACCTTATAGCAATTGATAATAACGTTTTTTTTTTTTTTTTTTTGCAGAATGTCCTCAAGTTCAAACATAGTCAGGAGTACTTCAAACACACAACCATCTATCTCTAGCAATGAAGTTGTAAAACAACCATTATGAATAAGTTAGTTAATTATACTGATACAAGGGGAAATTTGTCTTGTAGATGTAACTTTTGTCAAAAAGATTTTAAGAGTTCATATATAAGAGTGATGGGCCATTTGATGATGATAAGTGGAAAATGAATTGGTAAGTGCACAATAGTAGGAAAAAAAAGATCTTTTGGAGATAGAAAGATTAGAGAAAGAGGTCAATATTAAATTAATTAATATTACACCTAAAAATATACATTTCCCTCTTGCTAGTTATTCACTTAGTGGTGATGGTAGTGACAGAATGTATTTATAATTTAACTCCAAAAAAAGGAAAGGTGGAAGTGAGAGTGGAAAATTACTTGAAGATACATTTAATATGACTCAACGAAAACATATAGATTGTGAGATTGTTAGATGTTTTATTTGGTAGGCTTGCCATTTAACTTAGTAATGAATCCTTATTTTCAATCCGCTTTCACTTATACCGCTAATCATAATATTGCGGGTTATGTACCACCAAAATATAATTTGTTGATGACCACTTTATTGCAAAAAAAGAAGGCAAATATTGATAGGTTGTGTGCACCTATCAAAGTCATGTAAAAAGAGAAGGGTATAAGTATTGTGAGTAATGAATTGAACAACTTACAAAAAAGACCGTTTATTAATTTCATTACGATATCGGATGGAGAACTAATATTTATAAAAACGGTTGATTGCTTAGGAGAAATAAAAGATATGCATTTCATTTACTAAAATGAGTTATCAATGAAATTGGCCATGAGAATGTAGTCTAAGTAATTACGAATAATACTTCAAATTGTAAGGGCGCAAGACAACTTATTAAACAAGAATTTCCATCCATTATGTGGACGCCTTATGTAGTGCATACCCTTAATCTAACTTTGAAGAATATTTGTGCCGCAAAAAATATGGAGAGTAATCAAATGATTTATGAGGAATGTAGTTGGATTTCATATATTGTTAAGGAAGTTATGCAAATCAAACATTTCATCATGAACCGTTCTATGAGATTAGTAATATACAATGAGTTTGTTAGCTTGAAATTGATTTCTGTAGCGAATATACATTTTACTTTGATGATTGTGATGCTTAGGAGACTCAAGTTAATAAAAAGGTGGTCTTCAAAACATGGTGATTTGTGACAAATGAAATATTTATCAAGATGTAAATCAAGAGAAAGCTAAGTTTGTCAATGAGAAGGTGTTTGATGATTTTTGGTGGGATTTGATTGATTATATACTTTCATTTACGGCTCTTATTTATGATATGATTAGACTTTGGAGGTCCGAATATCTAGAGTGCCATAATTTGGCAGAAATGGACACTTAAGTGCTATAATTTTCGAAATGAACACTTAAGTGTCAAAATCGGAGCAAAATAAATCAATTGAATGCAAATCCGGTCAAATTGCATACGTGGCATTTTTCCGGCGAAACGATTGCAAAATAATATCATTTTGCACGCTAATGTGGCCAAATAATGCAAAAACTATGTCGTTTTGATCTAATGTGGTAAAAATAATAATATAAAAATTAATTAAATTAAATTTTAAATTAAATTTAGTTAAAATATTTAAAAACAATAATTTTAATATTTAAAATGGAGGGGGGAAGGCGATTGAGGGCTCAACCCTTCGGAAGGGCCGGCGACGGAGGGGGAGGGTCACCGAGGTTCGGGCCTTGGCCAAGGCCCGGTGACCCCGGTTGATCGGCGGCGGCCCTTAGCCTAGGCCGGGCGAGGGCTACCCAACCCTCGGCTGGATCTTGGTGAGGGCTCCGGCCCTCACCCGAGATCAAGCCACGAGGGGGAGGAGGAAGGAAAAAAGGAGGGGAAGGAGGAAGAGGGAGGTAGCCGACAGCAAGGGTTGGGGCCGTCGAGCCGGCGGCTCCAGTTGATTAGTGGCAAGAGCCTGCGTGCCCTCGCCCATATCCGGGGCGAGGGCATGCAGGCTTTCGCAGCCGGCTGCCTTCCTCTTCCGTTTTTTATTTATTAATAATAATAATAATAATTTATATTTCAAAAAATAAAAATATTGAATGTTAAATAATGATAAAATTTGATAATTATAAAAGATCATATATTTATTTAAATAAAGTTGATTATATTTTTTGTTAGCCATTAGTTTTATTCGTAATTTTGTTATAGTTAAAAACATGTTCCTAAATATGGTTACGCATTAACTATGAATATGTCTTTCAAATTTTCTATGAATATAGTTATTAATATTATTTGTGTAAATTCATTGTAAGCTTTTTATTTATTTATTTATTTGTGAATTTGAATCAAATTAATTAAAAGTAAAAATATTTATTTAATAATAATATGTCGCAACGTGTTGAAATTCTCTATTTTTGAGAAATGACGTGTCGGTGTGTTGTGTCGTGTCGTGTCGTGTTGCGTGTCCGTTCTACTTAGCCGATAAGAGGACGGGGTTTCGATTGACTAAGGAGTGAGGACTACTCACAGCCACGGCAAGAAATGGAATGTCAAGTGTGAGTGTGACTAAGAAGCGTTTTCTTTTTAAACTTTTTTTTTCATATATTTACATTTAGACCCCTCAAGCATTGAAAATATTTAAAAATAACCCTATGCATGTCGAAGTCGCATGTTGAAGCATGTTTGATTTTGATTTTTTCGACACTTATTAACCACATGTTGGAATGTTTGACACGACACAAAAGTTTCCAAAGAGTGTCGGTGCTACATACATCTTTAGGGTGATGAACGTTAGGGGTTATTTTTGCGCTGTCTCGAACTCGTCGTTGTCCTAATTCTTTTTATCATGTTATTATGCACATACAAAAACATGAACAAACAATTCCCCGGACAAATAACAACTAGAACATTATGGCATACATCACACATAACACACCAGTTTATATCATAGTAGTATTTTTACAAGTTATTTCTCTACCAGCATTATTTCCTTATTACATCATATTACAAGTTTCTACATAAGTCAGGAGAATTTGTATCTTCTCTAGCATGACTATAGCTCCCAAAGCTAATGTTAGACTTCTATGATTACAAGTCTGAAAGATAAGGAAGTGAGTTCGAGGAAATTCAGTAAGTAAAATTTTTAATTCTCTACTATGAAACTATTTCATTATTGAAGCCTAATAAGTACAACACTCGCATATAGTATTGATGACAGATCAACAACAGATTACTTGTCATGTCTTGAATAAATGCATGATGTTAATGTAAAATACCTTAAACTTAACAATGCACACATTAACATATCATGTTTATGCATTACTAGTACTCACATAAATTCATTTACTGTCGTCTTGGCTCAACCAGGCCCTCTCGATTTGATCGGAGCTTTCAACTTCTTCCTGAACTTCTTGGATCAACCAGAGCATGTAAGCTAGATTGAGACTTCTCAGGACTATTTTCTCAAGGCTTTCGGGTTCAAGACCCAAGTATCTTGGCTGAACCAGGGCATCCCATTCAAGAAACAAGGCATCGTTGCTAATGCTATGTGACGACGGGTGCATTTTTCTCTTTAACTGCACACACAAGTGCTTCATACAGGTTGATTCTTATATTTTCTTCTTAATCAACTTATATATAGCCTAAAGGCATACTCATTCATATGTGTGTATCATGAATCCTAGTCATGCCGGGAATGATTCTTAGTTTGTGACTTGAACCGAACACCTAAGTGTCGATCCTTGCACCAAACAAGGCTAAAAAACAACACATCTTAATACTGATCTATGACCTTGAGGCTTGAGTATAGATCATAAGCTCAATAGATCTTAGCTTCGACCCAATGTGAATCCATGACTTGAACCGAACACCTAAGTGTCGATCCTTGCACCAAACAAGGCTAAAAAACGAGACATCTTAATACTGATCTATGACCTTGAGGCTTGGGTATAGATCCTAAGCTCAATAGATCTTAGCTTCGACCAAATGTGAATGTATTTCATGCCGTGAATGACCTTTGTTTCAAGACTTGATCCAACGCCAAGTACAAAGCCCCCTCACCAATCAAGATATAAAATTGGCATGCTTTGGTGCATTACCAAGACCTCATGAGTGTGGACGATCCTCATACCGATCAAGACTTAGAACTAACACGCCTCAATGCCAATCCCAGATCATACGACCTTAGGTGATCCCCACATCAAACGAGACTTGGAACCGGCATGCTTTAATGTAAATCTAAGGCCTTGTGGCCTTGAGCAACTTTACCTTGCGATGAGCTCAACCCAAGCGAACCTCGGCTCCATTCCAGGTGTGAACGACTTAAGCATATGTTTAAACACAATTATGAGCAAAACTGTACAAAAGATTTAACATCCTATCCACAACTTGACAAGTGAACAATTAATTAGACTCAACAATGAAGAATACCACCCAAGAGGAGATATAAAGATTTTATTTATCTTGATAAATTTCAAGAATCTTAGAAATAGCAACTTGAATAGGGTGGGCACTTGCGAGGCCAAGAAAGGAGGAAGTGAGCATGTAAAAGGCAAGAGGGGAGAAGAATGTTCAAGATGAGGAAATGAGTGAGGGGCTCTTCCTATTTATAAGCATCAACCTCATCATTACCTGTTTAAATGGCCCAATGATCTTTCTTAGAGTGACACGACTATAAAGTTGATGTGGCAAGTCTAAATTATAAGGTGGCACACCTAGGCTCATGAAGTGTCAATTTAATGGCCTAATGTAATGATTGGAGGTTTACTTTTTCCATTGGACTACTTACACCATGCCATTATGACTCGGCCTACTTGTTCTCCAAGGAGAATCTTATGGTAACGATAACCATATCTTTTATGGATACCTAAGCCAATGACTCATCATTCTCATTAAATGTTCAGTTTTGGTTAATCATGAGATTTGGATATTCAACACATATATAAATTAAGAAATTTGCTTTTCAAGTCTTGACCTTCTAAAATATTCCACCAAGTTCTCTTTCAATTGATTCACTTAAGCCTTTAAGGGTGCATTTGGGAACCACTTTTGGGGAAAGTCTTTAGGAAAATGCAAATACTTTTGAGTTAAATGTGTTTTCCAAAATGCAACTGTGTTTGGTAAATTGTACTTTGAAAGCTCTTTGTGAAGTACTTTGAGCAAAATGGCGTTTGGGGAATTAAATTTATAAAGAATCTTTGTGGTAAAAAAATTATCAAAAGAAAAATTAAAAAAAATTGACCAGCAAGGGCAGCGGCCACCGGTGACCTCCGGCGACACCAAATCTGGGGCAGCAAGGTCGCGTGATGCCGTCGCGACCTCCGGCGACCCCGGATCTGGGCCGGCAATGTTGCACGACGTCGCCTCGACCTCTAGCGACCTAAATCCGGGGTGTTAAGGTCGCGGGAGGACCTCGCCGCCCTGGATCTGGGTCGCGGCGGGGTTGCGTGACCGTGCCGCCCCGGATCTAGGGCGGTGGGGTCGCGAGAGGTCGCACCACGCCGCCACGACCCGATCCGGGGGTAGCGAGGTCGCGCGACCCAGATTGGGAAGAAGAAGAAGCTCGGCGCGACCGCTCGCGGAAGAAGAAGAAGAAGAAGACCGCCCGCCGCCTCAGATCTGGGTCGCGGCGACCCAGACCTCGGTCACGCCACCCCCAGCGTCGGTCGCGCCACCCCCGACGGTCGCTAGCGTCCCTCTAGCAGTCGTCGGCCCCTCGCACTCGGACAGAATCGAAGCTCCCCGGAGAAGATGAATAGTGTTGCATACAAGGGCAAGAACCGGAAAAACAAAAAACTCGTGAGGACAATTTTGAAAAATATATATATATATATATATATATATATATATATATATATATATATATATATGAACGGTGCCCGCATGGGTATGCCGAAAAAGTCGAAAGCTCAAGGCAAGTCCTCACCTGCCTTGGGCTTTCGGCTTCACAAGGCTGGCATTCGGAGAAAACGGGTTCAAAATTTTTTGCCAAACGGGCTGACATTTGCCGAAGTATTTTGAGGCCTCCAAAAGGCTTTAAGAAGTGGTTCCCAAATGGACCCTAAGTCTTTTATTTATTCCCTAAAGAAAATCTTGAGCCATCATTACCAAATCTTCAAGTAGACATGTAAACCAATGACTTATCCTTGCATTTAATAAGGTGTTCAAGAATCTTTTATTATGTCTTTTCTTGATTGGTCCATTTGTTTAAGAATCCATTACTTAATGTCAAGGTAAACTTTTGATAATGATTACCAAATCTTCCTCATGGCACATAAGGTGTTGAATCACCCATTTCATTAAATGATCCAAGGGCGGGTACCATATGAGACTCACCAATAGATAAAAATAGAATCGACAAAGAGTACCCGTTGCTAAATGGCTGAAAAATGAAATAGAGTATACCCTGGTATATATATATGCCCCATAACTCTTCCTTATTTGGGAGGCCTACGCCCCATAAAAATTGTCTAGTCGATATTGTCCCTTGGCCCACCCGTTCATTAAATGATCAAAGGGTTCTAGAATATTTTATTTTGTCCATTTCCAAACAATAAGGCAAATATGGGAAATAGGCCATTGGAACTGCAATTAGAATCGAACATTGGCTTTTTGTATACATCCTCTAACGACCATTTTGACACCCGAGGTTCGTGATAAAACCACTCTTGATGTGGTTGTTGTAGGCAAAAGTAGCCTTCTTGACTAGGTCGATGGCCTAGAGCATAGGCTCAACGACGGGCCTTTGGACCAGCTCTGGTCAAGCAGACCAATTCCTAGACTGGCCCTAGCCTGGTCCACATCAACTCCCAATTGTCATATGATCGTTCGGGATTTGTCAATCCATAACCAACGCACGATCATATCGAGTCAACTCATGGTTGTTTACGATTAATACATGACCAAGCAGAATCACCTACAATTGGAACTCGACTATTCGGGATTGGTCCATGATCGTCCATCAATCCGTGATAATACGTGATCATCCCTCAATCAACCCTTATTATCGGGCAGTCATTCATTGACCGAGCGACTCGAGTCCACTTGCGTGGTTATTAGATTGGTCTACAATCAATCTCTTGATCAATCCATGACCAATCCTTACCGGTGGCATACTAAACTCTAGCCATTTATCATAAGGTCAAAAATCACGAATGTCACAAAAGATATGTCATCTATCTATTTGATGATATATATCGACGATATTCTCATAATGGGAAATGAAAAAAGTGTTGTAGAGAGCCTTATGAATATTTGCATTCCACATTTTATATAAGAGACTTAGGAGCACCCAAATACTTCATTGGGATTGAAATTGCTCGATCCGACCAAAGAATTTCTCTTAATTACCGGAAGTTTATACTGGAGATTATATCAGAGGTAGGTATATCAAGATGCAGACTAGTAGTTATTCCAATTGAGTAGAACACCAAATTAACCATGACATACTATGATAGAGGAATATCTTAGAATGATGACACCATACTTAAGGATCCTTCGAGTTATTAGAAGTTCATTAGAAAGCTCATATATTTAACTATTACCAGGCTTGATATATTCCATGCGGTGCAGACACTCAGTCAATTTATACACAGTCCAAAACAATCCCATATGAATGTTGTTTTAAAGGTAGTGAAATATTTGAAGAAGTGCCCAAGACTTAGGATACTCCTAACTAGGATATGCAACATGGAAATGATGGCATATAGTGATGTGGACTACGCAACTTGTCCCATGAAGTGAAGATCTATCACTAATTTCCGCATGAAACTAGGAGAATCTCTTATTTCGTGGAAGACCAAGAAGCAGCCGACCGTGTCACTATCTTTAGCTGAAGTAGAATATCGAACTATTGCAAAAACTACCATGGATATGAGGCTTACTTCAAGACCTTGGAGTATAATTGAAAGAACCAACAAAGTTTTTTTGTGACAATGATGCGGTCCTCGAGCTTGCAGCAAATCTCATAGTGCATTAAAGAACTAAGCACATGTAAATGGATTGTCATATCATTTTAGAAAAGATTTAAAAAGGAATAATCAAGACAAGAGGAATTAGGGATTAGCTCGAGATTGGGATTGATCTGTAGGATACATTCTTTCCATTTGTCGTGTACATGTTGTACTATATTTATAGCACCTTGTGCATTGGGGATCATTGACGAAAATACAAAAAGATTTCCATAAACTATCTTCTTTAGTCATTCTTGCTTCCTTTCAAATACGACTGTTCATTTTTAACAAAGAAAATTTTCCTTCAATTTGATAAAAGAATACGAAACTTTTTTTTTTTTTTTTGCATTTTTCCTTTAAGTAGTAGCTTTTCAAAGTTTATTTTTTTTATTTTCGTTTCCTGGAATTAAATTCATTTGTTATTTTGATTCACGCTCCAATGAGGTTCAAAAGGCTTGAGATGTTATGATTTTCGCACGTTTGCATCTTGCTAGGCAATGATATTAATCAGGTAATTACGATCATAATAATGGATAATAAAAAGTGCATAAGCGATGTAAATGTCTCCCATCATTAGGCTTTTATCACCGAAAAAATCAAATTCAATTAGTGGAGGATCGGTGCAGGGCCCATACATGGCCCGCCACGATTCGGTCATCGATCGCCTACCACGCGTTTTTGAGTCGACGCTAAATTACATTTTGACCACGGTCTTCTCTGTGGGCCTGACACGGTTGGCCCAGTAGAGCAAATTACGGCGACAAGGGTCCCGCACAGCATAGTTGTGGTGGGCTGGCCGGCCCCACACGCGTTGGGCTTTTCCGCGATACGATATCGCACCGCACAAGACTGCCGTGTTTCAAGGAAAATAAATAATATGAAGAATAATTTTACAAAAGAAAAATCTTTTGAATCTCTTTCAAAAAAAATGAAAATGAACATTCTTTTCGCCCAATAAAATAACGAAAAAAAATTACATTGAGTAATTATTTTAAGAGATACAAACAATTATCTCATTGAGTCAATGGAAAATCTATATTTAAATTCTAGAAAATGATTTACTCTAAAATTTAGGAAAATTTTTTTTTTTAAATATGATTAGGTATTGATGCTTTGACCGAAAATTTTAAGCTTAGTTGTGGAATCCTTTGTAATGGTTCTGGGGTTTTTGGTGCCTAAGTTCTTGTCCATTGAGGATTTCACTACTCAAACTCAAATCCCCAACACTTGGGCCCAAGTCCATGAAGGCCTTGCCATGTCCTTGGCACCCAAGCTCATGTCCCTAGTGCTCAAGCCAATGTCTTTTGAGGTCGAGAGGTAGGACCCTAGTGTGTGCGCTCGAGTCTCGAGTTTATCGAGACCGAGCTTGAGATACCCATGCCCTAATCTTTGACACTCGGGTTGAGATCCATCGAAGCAAGACTCAAAACTTTGATATTCCATTCATCGATTAAAGAAATGTTCACATCATAAAAAATCACAAACTATGCTCATTGTGACACAATTATTTCAAAATAAACTTATTCATCGGAGATACAAATATCCCAATTTTTTTTACCGTAAAAAACCCTAAAGTTATACTAATATGACAAATATATAATTAATGGAATTGAAAAAGAGGGTAAAAAGTTGAGTTTTTTTACTTCATAATTTTTTTTTGAGATATTTGTGTCACCACAGTGGGTAGGATTTTGATTGATACAAAAAAAAAAGAATTTGAAGAATATATACTATAACAAGCATAATTTGAGATTTTTCGTAAGCTACTATTTAGACGTTCTCTGGGAAGTCATGGAATGTAATAAGAGAGCCCACCTCTGGAAGGTCATGGAATATAACAAGGGGGTTTGAACTCTCGACCTCAACAACGAAGGAGAGCACTCACACCATCTGCGCTGCCCATGGGTGAATTATTGAGTGATACTTTGTCCTTCAAAAAGAAATGATTCCGTAATCACAACTTTAATGTATAATATTCCGGCGGAACGTTGGATGGGTTACCTATTTCGGGAAAAACAAAAAAGGAAGCGGAGGGCGAGTAGGGACCCGCGTGAAACGAAAGCAGAGCTATTCATTTCGCGTCCTCTCAGATATTATATTAGTCCCCCACCGCCTGCGACCCGAAAGTCTCTCTCTCTCTCTCTCTCTCTCTCCTCCTCCTGCTCCTCCTCCTCCTCGATCCCCTGGTCGATCGATCTATCGATCGCCGCCGCCATGGATTCCTTCCTCTGACACCGCGCCTTCTTCTTCCACCGCCGCCTCCGCCGCCGCCTCCGCCGCCGCTCGAAGGGCAGAGGGATCAGTTTCGCCGATCATTTCGATCCTGAGGAGCCCCTTCGAAGATTCCAGATACTCGCCGCGTCTGCTAGCAAGTAAGCCTGCGCCACGATTACGGCTCGTCGCCGTTGGTTTTGCCTTCTGCGGTCACTCGATGCTTTAGATCGCGTGGTTTTGGGGTTTGGTCGTTTGTGGTTGGACCGGTTTTGGTGATAGGCTTGCGCGCGTCAAGGCTTGTGATGGATCTGAGTGCGTGTATGCGTGATTGCTTATGAGTAGAGTTTTTGCAGTAATAATCCGTTCTCCGAGCTTTAGACTGGCCGAAAGCGAGCATTTTGCCTTTTGTTAGCTCACCGATCTTCATTTAGAATGATCTTGCTGCTATGTTGCTGACGATTTCTTAAGGTTTGGTGGTCGGGCTTGCGTTGATGTTGCTAGTCTCTTGTCAATTGATAACTGATTTTAAATCCGGGGGAGTGGAAGTGCTTTATCCTTCATAGTCTAGCTGTTTACACAGAGTTAGGGAAGATACTCAAGTGGTTGTAGAGTGGTCTCAGTTGCTGAGGGTAACTTTTGTTTTGATGTCTCTTGGCTGGGGCTCTCGATAAGCTTGTATCAAGCACGACAAGAGCAAAAATAATTTGTCTTGGCTGTTCTCACCTGCCGCAGTAGCTGAAATCATCTAGCTACAATGGTCATGTGTATCATTGAATCTGACCATTGCTTGGTGAGCAGTACATTCATCATGGCTTTTGGTCTATTAACAGGCGGTGAGGATGTCAACTCCTTCGAGGAAAAGACTGATGAGGGATTTTAAGAGGTTGCAACAGGATCCTCCAGCGGGCGTCAGTGGTGCCCCTCATGAAAACAACATAATGCTGTGGAATGCTGTTATATTTGGGTGCGTGATGCTAAACGCTTAATAGCGCATGAGTTTGTTTGTTAGTTTCTTCTTGTTGTTTAAACCATAACTGCCCTTTTAATCTGGTTGGGGAAGGTCTGATCTAACATGACTTGAACTTTTTCTGTTGCAGCCCTGATGACACTCCTTGGGATGGAGGTAAAGCTCAGTGACTTCGTTTTTGTTCTGCTGGGATTGCATGGTGTTACTTATGTCCTTATTTGAATTTCTCTCAACCTCGTATCAGATTTTTTTCATTCACAATATGCTTTTGTGCTTATTGTGGAAGGGTTATAAAAACTGTCGTATTCATATTCACGCCAGGGAATTTCAAAGTTTTATTTTGGATAGGAATTGTTCCCAAGGCTGTTAAAAATGGAATTGGACTAGTATGATGAAGGTGTCTGAAGGATCAAATTGCAGGATTGAATTGAGCATTGCGCGATTCTAAAAATTTCAAACAGTATAATAATATCGAATAGTTATTAGAAGTTTACTTATTATGATATCTCGTGAGCTCAAAACTCCATAAAGTGTGACTTTGAAGGCTCACCATTTCGAAACCAGAATTAAAGAAAAGTCATCATTTCGATAACCTAAAATATCAAGATTCAAACACTCCTAGATGAGGACTCCTCAAAGTTGGATTGGTAGGATTGCACTGTTTCTAATATTTGGATAACATTCTTTCCTTTAATTTTAAAATCATAGAACTGAACCACCGGTGGCTTGCCCTAGTGGCCGCCATTCTCACATGGGAATGGGGAGGTAGGGAGTTCAAAACTCCCCTCCTCCGGATAGGGGGAAGGGTTATGGGTTATGGGATTTCCCCAAGTGAGCCCACTAGGGGATCGCTAATCTCCTCTACGAGGAGCTCCAAAGTCCAGGAATACACCTGGTTGGCCAAAAAAATAAAATAAATAAATAAAGAAATAAAAGAAATCATAGAACTGGGAGATCCTGCTATTTGGGTTGGACTTTTGACAACCATATTCCCTATAAACTTATGAGAATTTCTGTAAATCACGTGATTAAGAATGAATAGAATCGAGGACCCCTTTGCCATCTCTAATTTGTTTTGCAATAATGCCTTTTATGGATCGCGTAGATGAGTTCCTTTGGGGTGCTGCAGATTATTCATTGGACCTGTCTGAATTTGATTCTAGGAATTGGTGATCCCATAAGATCTCATCATATTGTTTATGACATGTATTGAATTTGCTGTAATGACTTAATGTAGATGGGATCTATCTGCCGATCTTGACCGGCCTACCCATGCTTTTGGGTGGGTTTAGTTTAAGCAACATATTAGGTCCTCTGTCCGGACGCATTTAAAAAATTTTGCTTGGTGCATCCAGTCCCTAGTACGCAGATGCTTTATCAATGTTGAATAATTTCTATGATATTTAACCATTATGACTGCCTTACACATAAAAGGTCCACTGTTGCTTGCTTACTTGTTAGGCCTATGCTTCTGTTATATGCTGAGGTTGATGTTTGTGAATGCAAAAGATGAAGAGGATCACTGTTTAAGACAAATCGAACTTAAGTATGTGGATGATAGTGATATTCATCCATCTTTGGTGCCGGTAAGAATGTTGGAGGGTGATTGAAAAGTATGCTAAGGTGTGCACTAATAAGGACTTATTTCTTGCAAAAAGTTTGACTTTGACGAGTGCGAGTGTAGTGCTGAAGGAAGGAAGGAGAATGCCTATACGCAACCACTTAATTCTAAACTTCCTCTTGTCTTAGAGATGAGTTTCCGGCAACAATTCTTCATGTCTATCTGCCTTTGATTTTTTGGTGTGTGCGTGTTTTCTTTTTCAATTATTTTATTTATCTTGGGGGGGGTGGGGAGCAAGGTGGGAGAGACGCATTTAACTGATCTTTGTCTGCTTCATCTTTGTCTGTTCTTGGGAGGAGATGCAAATGGAGTGAGAAGGGGCTACTTGGGTTTCTATACTAAAGTTAACTGACTTGGTTTAATTTTCTTTCACTTAGTAGTAAAGAGTAAAGCACACGACTATCCATTTATCTCGTGCCTTCCTTTTAGTGATGCAGTGCCAACAGGTCCAGGCCACATTGAAACAGTTTTTTGACTTGAAAAAGCTTAATGGAATAGTAAGTTAGGATGTCAAGCCTAATGATTGAAAATGGAATTCTTATCCTCGTAGATTAGATGCTTAATTGGCGCAGTCATAACTAGCTCAATGGATTTCTTCTTTGTACTCGATCTACAATTTTTTTTGGACCTTTCTCGTATGTAGTATGTGAAGTTCAGATCACATCTACAACTTCTCCATGTGAGATGTGAACTTTCTGTATCATTTTCTTTTGTCTAATTCCAATTAGCTTTCAGATTTCAGAAGATGAAAGAAGATCTTATGATTGGTAGAAATCAGTACTGAGCAACAGCGTAAAGCTAGAGTAGGAAAAGGAATATGTGATTGAGATGAAGTTAGAGTCATTTCTTTAACTGTTTTTTTTGCAGTCATTCCATGTGTAATTTTTTCTGTCTGTTCTTGGGAGGAGATGCAAATGGAGTGAGAAGGGGCTACTTGGGTTTCTATACTAAAGTTAACTGACTTGGTTTAATTTTCTTTCACTTAGTAGTAAAGAGTAAAGACACGACTATCCATTTATCTCGTGCCTTCCTTTTAGTGATGCAGTGCCAACAGGTCCGGGCCACATTGAAACAGTTTTTTGACTTGAAAAAGCTTAATGGAATAGTAAGTTAGGATGTCAAGCCTAATGATTGAAAATGGAATTCTTATCCTCGTAGATTAGATGCTTAATTGGCGTAGTCATAACTAGCTCAATGGATTTCTTCTTTGTACTCGATCTACAATTTTTTTTGGACCTTTCTCGTATGTAGTATGTGAAGTTCAGATCACATCTACAACTTCTCCATGTGAGATGTGAACTTTCTGTATCATTTTCTTTTGTCTAATTCCAATTAGCTTTCAGATGAAAGAAGATGAAAGAAGATCTTATGAGTGGTAGAAATCAGTACTGAGCAACAGCGTAAAGCTAGAGTAGGAAAAGGAATATGTGATTGAGATGAAGTTAGAGTCATTTCTTTAACTGTTTTTTTTGCAGTCATTCCATGTGTAATTTTTTCTTTTCCTGTTGCAATGATCTTTCAGATTTAATTGCCTTGATTTCAACCAATGCTTTCTGGAAATGACTAAAAAGCTAAGTTTTGTTTCCTGTGCAGTCAAATGCACAATTTTTAGTCTTCTCCCTGCTCCTCATGTCTGCCTTATATCTTTCTGGATGTTCAGGAACGTTCAAATTGACGCTTCAGTTTTCAGAAGAATATCCTAATAAGCCACCAACCGTGCGATTTGTTTCAAGAATGTTCCATCCAAACAGTAAGTTCTACTCATATCACAAACTTAATGCTAGTTCAGATGCAGGCTTTAAACGGTTATTATTAGTCTCGAGCATGCTTATGGAGTAGCTAATGGCAAACTTTTTCAGTTGTATTATGTTCTCAGATACTTTTTCTTGTTATTTCCTCTTTATAAGTTTATCCGTGGGTCAGACCTCAATTACTAACGATCTATGCCGATACTCATATCTGCAATTTGGCATCAAGTTAAGAACAACTGTGTGCCTATCGATCTTTCTGTTTCTCTCTCTTCTCTCTCACACACATACAGGCCTGTTCTTTTACTTATACAGAATCTAATCTTGCCGCCCCCCTCCCTCCCCCCCAAAAAAAAAAAAAAGAGAGAAAGTAAAAAGATAACAATATCAATCTTGTAACTTGTCCGCCTTTTACAGTTTATGCAGATGGGAGCATTTGTTTGGACATTCTACAAAATCAGTGGAGCCCTATTTACGATGTAGCTGCTATTTTGACCTCTATCCAGGTACTTTATTCATTAATATTATTATTATTTTGAGAACTTGCTTGGTAGCATATATCTATACTAGAAAAAATTGGAATATTTGAGGTATATCATATTGCCTTCTTCATAACTCTTACCGATGCAATTTCTTCCCATGTACCTAATGCCACATTATTGTCACCAGTATGCTGCTGCCCTCTAACTCCAACAGTTGACTTTCTTTATATATGCCATCCTCCTCAAGTCCGCTTCATTAGTCAGAGGACTCACAGTTCATATTGGACCTTCTTAGGGCATGGAGTGTCGTCAAACTTCTGTACCTTTTTTGATTCAACACAAAGTGATCAATTACTTGTGCAACTGCCAAGTGCTAGAGGAGATGAGAGTCTAAATGAAGGACATGGTTTAATGAGTGAAAGTGTAGATTTGAATTATTCACATATTCAAAGCTTGTTTCACTACTATCAGTGGTTGTCTCCTTTTGACCTTGATATCAAGATCCTCTCTCTCCCTCTCTCTAGCCTCAACTTCACTTGGGCCCGTCAACAATGGCCCTGGACTTGTTGCCAACAAATTAAAAAAATTAGTTTGTTTTTCCCCCTTCATGTCTGTGCTTATTTTATGATGATCATTGTACATTCGGTCCTATCTGATGCATACCAAGCAATGAATAGGATCAGGTGTCTGTCTTAACCGGTTCTATGATTTATCACTTTTCGTATAAAAGATGAGGCATGAGATTCCAGATACTGATGTCGATCTAACTCATCCAATCCTACTTATGTGGGCAACCAATTGCAACTCCAATGTCAAACGTAGGTAGTGCATCCGATTCGAATCATCTCTCCTAAAGTCTGACAAAATACATAATCAAATGTTCTAGCGAAAGCTTGTCTAACACTGGAGTTTATGGAATCCCAAGGGGAAAGTAGTGCGTTTTGCAGAACTACTAGATGTTATCGTTATGTCTATAGCAGTTCACTCTCTTTCCGTTTGATTATATTTGTGGATGGATGGTATTGTTAAATGATAGCTTTGTCAAATGAATGATGCCCATTACGGTAACCCGATAGTGTCCTTTATCTTATTGATTAAATGGAGAGGCCGTCTCTGAGAATTTCCTTTGTGTGAATTTGGCATGTTCTGACATTAGCTTCTCTCTCTTTGTCATGCATAATTTTTTTTCAGAGCATTGACATTTTGTTTAATTTTGTTTTTACGATTGCAGTCATTGCTGTGTGACCCAAACCCGAACTCTCCTGCAAACTCAGAAGCTGCGAGATTGTTTAGTGAGAACAAACGTGAATACAATAGGAGAGTTCGTGAGGTAGTCGAGCAAAGCTGGACTGCTGATTAAAGCGTGCCTTGTTGGATGCTCAAACGTTTGAGAGAATAGTCCTCTTGCCTGTTTAAATTACATTGAGAAACTTGAGAACCATTGCAGTGTGAGCTTCTTATTAAGTGAATATTTGACTGGCTTGAAAGCGGTGTGGGTGAATATTCGAGTGCATGTAGCTTGGACCGGGGCAAAATTGACCGCAGGCTTTGGTCGGGATGCTTTAGAATCCACAAGAAGCTAAAGATGATTTGTTAATCGAAACAATCTAGCTCAGGATGTACTACTGTTTGCTCGATAAGTTGAAACGTCCAAGGATTGAGATATTCAGTCCTTGGACCAATTGCTCATTGTTAGCTGCTGTAATGTTAGGAGGACCAAGGTTCTGAAATTTATGCAGGTCTACCTGCTTATTTGCAATGTAGACATGTCAAAATGGGTCTTAAAGTTATTTATGACCCCAATTTTTTTTAAATGGGTCATATGGGTCACTTCAAAATTGAAAAGCACACCCTTAATGGGTCTTAAAACTCAAAGGTGAAAATAAACGTGTCTGTTCAGCTTAAGACCCGTTTCCAACTCACTTGGATTTTGAAAATTATGTAGGTTCACTTGCTGTCCGCAACGCTAGATATGGAGCTTAGCATGTGGAATTTAATCAAGTAATATTCATTTTTAATTGAAAAAGCAGTTCTAGGGAATGGCTATTGTGGATCTATGTGCAAAGAGTTCCTTGGGAACTTAGGATGTAGAATTTAATCAAGTGCTATTTCATTTTTAATTGAATTAGCAGTTCTAGGGAATGGCTACATTGAATTTATGTGCAAAGAGCTTGTTGTGAACTTGACATGTGGAATCAAATCAAGTAATATATCAGTTTTAATTGAAATAGCAGTTCTAGGGAATGCCTACTGTGGATTTATATGCAAAGAGCTTCTTGTGAACTTAGCATGTAGAATTTAGTTGAATAATATTTCATTTTTAATTAAAACAGCAGTTCTAGGGAATGGCTATTGTGGATTTTTGTGCAAAGAGCGTCTTGTTTTGTGTGGAATTACTATTTGGGCTCTGTTTTGCCTAAAAATTCGAATTGGAACTTAAAACTGGCAGACAAAAGTTATTTTAGTGAAGGATGCCTTTTTTTCTTTTGGTCAAAAGATATTTCTATTCATTATTAAAATGATACATAAAAAGATTTACCGGAAATCTCAAAAGCCACTATACCAAGGCAAGCCCATAGACCTTAAAATAAATCGAAAATCAAGTTATATCATTAGAGTATAGTTGGCAGAGACGAGCAGACAAAAGTTAATTTCTTCATTCAAGAATAAATCTGTGACTACATCAAGCAAAAGGAAGGATGGACGGCAGACCACCGAATCACACATCTTCATCAGTAATAAGCTTATACCCGATCTCCATTTGCAATTACAGTTTTGCCTTCTAGCACTGTATATCTAGATTTAGTGTCCCCAGGGCCAGCACCATCATCATACGGAGATAACATAAATATGTAGTAGACACGAAATGCAAAACTTTTAACACAAAAATGTTGCATGATTGCAAATTTAATATTGAAACTGCTGTGAACATAATTGAAATTGGAGATGGAGTAGTTATTCATTAAAACTCTTAAATCTAAAATTAGATTGGAGAGAAAAGTTTCCAAATTTAAAATCGAGAGAGAAAAGCTCCTAGATCTAAAATTAGATCAGGGGCGCAACAAAAGAAACAAAAGGAAATAAAAGGCTGCCACATTTAAGTAGTGGAATTTACAGTAATTTCATAGAGAAGAAACATACCTCCCAACCCTAAACATCGCCAAACGATCGCTCTTGTCTCACATCATTAGTTGAACTGAGACATGTGGAGGCCGAATCAATGTCACATGCAAGAGCCATACCAAACATACTAAGAGATGGTAGTTGTCAAAGCGTGCCTAATTTAAAGCAGTGCCATACAATGCAAAGAATACCAAAAAGTGGAGATTTAGAAGATATTGAAATTTGATGCATGAATACAGTTTGAACAGCTACGGTAGAATTGAATTTCACAAAGCATGCAACCACATGAGATTTCCTTAAAACGGGCGGGAATGTCCTCAGTTCGCCGCAGGAGCAGAAACTAAAAGAACAAATTCAGTCATACGCTGAACTTCATTTCTTCAGGGTTAACTTTGGAGCTTTCGAGTGGATAAGGTCTCGACATGACGCGCGTTAGAGACCTCACTTAGAAAGCTCGAGACCGAACTCAGAGTCGCTCATTTCTTGCACCATCGAAACAAACGAAACACAGCACATAAAACAAAGACAACCCTCTGGTGATCAGTGTCAGATGTCCCCCGAAGTTCCCCCAAACACTTCAGTAGGGCTGTAGTTGAGACAATCCTTTATTCTGCATGAAGGACCATGCGCCCCAGTGAAGTGATCAGGGGAACTCCAGGGAACAGCTGACTCTTTTTTGCTCTTCTTTTCCTTCTTCCTTGTGTTTTGCCTGGATGCTGAGGGTGCACTAAGTAAGGACTGCTATTTATAAGGATAACTTGGTACTGGTAATTCCTTAGAAAAAGAAGGCTGGGTTTGGCGGAGGAACCTGGAAAAGAGGAGAAATTCATCAATCCTAGGTTGGCCAAAATGAACCTGGTCAGATTTGCTGGGTAGATCGATAAGTGGGGAGAGGAATCACATTAAGCTGAATGTCCACAAGTTTTGTTGCTATCGCTTTTTCTGGATGTGAAAGTTCTGCGTTCAGATTTCTGGCATTTAACATGCTGGGATTGCTTTCGGTGCTTCTGAGTAAAGGATAATTAGCCCTAGTAATGTGGCGGAAAATATGAGTGACTCGAATCCACATGTTAGGTGAATGACCTCAGAAACAAGTTTGAGAGGGTAACTGCACGCTTTACATCAAAAGCAATGCCGGAGTTATGAGTAATCTGATAACTTCACTTGTTTCAGATGGTATGGTGATTAACCGTGTGCAATGTCATGTTTTAGGCAAGACGCCAATTACTCTAAAATTCAATTATGACCCAAGTTATGTTTTGATTTAGAAATTTTAGTCTGCCAAGAATTCCTGTGGTGCAAGGAAAGATAAGACTTGAACTTTTCTGTGGCAAAGGCAAATCTCATGAACCTAAAAATGTAAGTGCAGATTCTCTCTACGCAAGAAACGATTTGCTTTTTGGGACCTGGACCATCTGATGTGATCAGATCCATGCAATTAACAGAAATGAATCCGGTCGTCTTCATGCGTCAGATGAACAGCAAGAATATTATCTGATGGCATGCTGCCACAAGCTTTTTTTCTCCATGCCAGCCTTATCTTGCTTGCCCCATCCGCTCCAGTCTTCTCTTTACCCTTACACTTGAGGGGCTCTTTCATGCTTTATTAGGTATTGGATCTAAAAGGGGAAGTTAATGCGAAAATACAGAAAATAACCACTATAAAAGGAAACAGAGAGAGCTAGGACAAAAACCAGTAGAATTACGAATCCATCGATAAAATTCTATGACATCTCGTCGTAAATGATGTCTCAAAGACCGTAGAATTACAAATTATAGATACTAGTTACATCAGACAAGGATGTCTCGTTAAAGGATTTCCAACTTTGAATTAATAGAGGTTTTCACTTAAACAACTCATACACATCTGAACATCCAGATCATACATTTATGTAGTATGTCCAGTTGACAGAACCATATTCTTTGGTGCTAGGTGAAATGGAACTTCAATCACAAACACTTTTGTAATCATATAATGAAAACTGGATTCTGAAGGCCAAGAAAGTGGATGCTCGGTTGCAGATGAAGCAGGCCGAAAAGGGGGCAAAATTCATGCTGAGCCACAGATTAATCACTAGATCGTCAGAAGACGAGGAAAAAGAGACTTGAAACTGATAAAGAAGTAATAAGGAAAAGAATCGCATACCACAATAATTCATGTCGATGCATTCTGGGGACTTTCTTGTTGCTCAGAGGCACGTCTAGGTACATGGCAAGAGCCTTATCCTGACACACGATGCTCCTTCCTCAAGTGGAGCAGTTCCTATATATAGAGCACTGCATTGTTTCTTTTGCTCATCAACTCAAGGCAGATGACTCACTAGAAGAGGAGAGGAACAATATGAATCAGGTGTCCCCTAGAGTTCCCCCGAACACTTCAATGGGACTTTCTATGAAAGCACTTCCCAATGAAGTGTTTGGGGGAACTCCTGGTGTCGCTTGATGCTATGGCCGGAACTGAACACATAGCAGAAAACTCTTTTGAGGCAGTGTGTCACTGTACCCTTATATCCCTGCTATATCAGACTTCATCCTTGGATATTCAGTGGCTTTCCCCTTTCAAAGTTTCTCTCATTCTGTTAGCCGTACAGCTAGTGAGCTATGTCACACAGGCAGCTCTCCTAAGTTTTTTCATTGGATTCTGCAGGGAAAAAACTTCAGGATCTTCCATTAAAGTATCGTGGAGACAATAACAGGGAGCCCGACAACATCCAAAATATCTGAGTAAATGATATGGTTCCTTATTCCTTGGGATTCCAGTTGCTGGAGGAGACTCTTTCTGGGTAAAACGTGCTGAACTGACTCTTGAACTGTTTCAATTGTGTTTCGTGTCTTCATTCACTAACGGACTGAGAAAGTCAAAAGAGAGCTCAATTTTCACTTCATAGCTAATTTCTCTTTTGCCTTGTTTGCCTCCCCAGTGATGGTAGTGGCAGTGCAGCAGGAGGTGCATGATCTTGTCTGAAATTGTGAGCATGGAAAGCTGATGATGACTACTGCGAATATTAAAAGCTGATGAACTGATGTTCGCTGGTCTAAGGGAGGTCTTCGCAGTCTGCTTTCAACAGAAGAACGACATAAGAATAATTAGAAAGAACTGACCCATTAGGCGACCCGGACTTCTCTCGTTTGCGTATTGTTCTTTTAACCCTTCTGGTCGTGGACAATCGTTTTATAATTTCTGGAATGTACATTGACCAATGAAAAAAACTCAATCTTTAGCGACCCCTCTCTGTTTTCGAGCGATTCCCCCACTGATAAGGCAAAACTCTCCAACTGAGGTAGCGAAAAATCCACGGGTGCAGATCTAAAGCACATAAAGATGTGGTTGACATTCTTCTGTTCGTTTTAATGAGCACTTGTTCGCCGGTGCAAGTGCGTGCACGCGTACCGTACAGAGAGAGAGAGAGAGAGAGAGAGAGAGAGAGAATCATAAGCATCAATTACTGAAACCAGCCACCAAGCAAAGCGAAAGAGAAATGAAGCTCATGAAGTGACAGAAGATACACCGATGAGAAGCACATATTAACTGAGGGTGCAAAAATTTCGTCAGACATTCTACACTCGTATAGCACACCTATCAAAACCACATTATGTATGTGAAAGAAACCTTTATACAAACACAAGGCCTTCGTCCTCCTCATCAGACATGCGCCAAATGCCTCTGAGACCGCAATGGTGACGCCCTCGGTGTCAAATTAACTGGAGATCGCTGCTGCTTCAGAGGGGACTTCGGCGGCGTGGACAGAAAAGTGTGATGGTCGGATGGGTAATGCTTGGCTCCACTTTTGGGAGCCTCAAGCTCTTCAAGGCTCACCAAAACCTCGGACATCTTAGGCCTAGCTTTGGCCTCGCCATTCAGGCATTGTAAAGCGAGTGATGCAGCTGTATAGGCTCCTTTCTGGGGATATTGGCCCTCCAATTTGGTGTCCATTACCCGAAACAGTTTTCTTTTGTCGCCTAAATAGGGTCTTGCCCAATCCACCAGATTTTGCTCCACCCCGACTTTCAATTTGTCGACTGCACGCCTGCCAGACAACAGTTCTAGCAACACGACCCCGAAACTGTAGACATCACTCTTAGCAGTCAAACGTCCTGCCAGCATTAGAACTTTTAGCATCAAAAAGATTTGGAATTTCAAAATAAGGTTAATTAAATGGCCAGACTGCATTCGATAGATATCTGCATGATTGATTATAATCGATACTGGATATCGAGGTTCTAAAAAATTTCCCAGGCTTCACTAAGATAATAGTTGTTTATGCCAGTAAAACTGCTACCAACGACGGTAAGGTTGAATTGGTTCCACGACCATCATTTGAGAAGTATTTCCAAGACTGTTCTTAAGATTTTAGCAGTTTAAAATCAGCAGGGAGCCGGTAGGTGAGAAAAACTAAGTGAGCTATTGAGCCTTAATAGATATGTAAATTGCAAGTCAAGCACCAACACGAGCAATCACGTACCAGTAGCAACATATTCAGGTGCTGCATACCCGTGAGTACCCATGACTTGGGTAGACACGTGAGTCTTGTCACCAGTTGGCCCAGCCTTGGCCAATCCAAAATCGGACAGTTTTGCATTGTATTCCTGCATCCCAAATGCACAGAAAACATCAGTAACTCAAGGAGGTTAGAAGGAATACTACAAATGCAACTCTTTGTCCCAGCGTACCGCATCAAGAAGGATATTTGATGCCTTGAAATCACGGTATATTACGGGTGATTTGGCATCGTGTAGAAAAGAGAGCCCACGGGCAGCACCTACAGCCACTTTGATTCTTGTCGCCCAAGAAAGAGGCTGTGGCCCTCCTGCAAAACATACAACAGATAAATGTTAATCACCTTTTCCAAGGCAACATCGGAGAGATTGATATGTGCAGACGTTATTGTAGTGTGCTTATGCAGGAGGAGAAGAGGTAGGATATGATGACTTGAAAACAGATGGAGTTTTTCCCACCACGAGTTCTACATATGTTTGATTGGAAGACATCTGGTTCAAAAGACAAAATTTGCCTGCCAGAGAAAGAGGACATGCACCCATAAAAAAAAAAAAAAAAAAAAAATTGAAAGAAGATGTGCACTTAAACTGCGAAAATTTCCTGAATATTTTGTTTTAGTCCACAAATAATCCAGCGTTTTCCGGATAAACTGCAACGGAGCAGTCCAAACGTCAAAGAGCATTTCCTACTTTTTAATTTTAACTTCCAAAGATGTAAGATATACAGCACTTGAGATATGCCAAAACTCAGAAACTATTGTCAACTTACTCCTGAAAAGATGGTTCTCCAAGCTCCCCTTGGGCATAAATTCATAGACCAACAGTCGATTTTCACCTTCCACACAGTATCCAATTAATTTGACCAGATTTGGATGATGGAGTTGACCAAGGTAATCAACTTCTGTCTGAAATTGATTGCTATTAGTAGACAGGCCAGGTGATGATAGATCAACAATACGAGCTGTAAAAGAGGAAAAAGAAGCAGACGGTAGCAGACGAAACATACCAACCACTCCTTGTGGCCTTGAAAACCTTCGGGCTTAAGTTTCTTGACCGCCACAACCATTCCTGATCCAGGTTTTGCAGCAGCTAAAGTGACTTCATCGATCCATCCTTTGAAGACATACCCAAATCCCCCTTCACCAAGAAGGCTATCCGGACGGAAGTTCCTGGTGGCATTCCGCAGCTCACCGAATGTGAATGCTTTCAAATTTGGAGAGGACAAGATCTCTCCTTCCGACCTTGGCATCGGAAGACTTGCAGTCGAAGCATTGCTCCTGTCGCTGCAGGATAGCGTGGTGAAGCTCGAGCGAGTTGATAAACGGCTGGTTTTGCTGGAGTTTTTCGAGACTCCTCCTGATTCAAGGAAAAAAAAAAAACCATAGTTATTGCTCAAATTCAATCTCAAAGAACTCATTCGTTTTCTGCCCAAATTTCATCAGGACAGCAAGAATGTCTAGTTGACCACAAAAATCACAAAACTCGAACAGAACTGACGATCTTCCCTTTTTCTGTTAACACGCATGAGATCAGAAAGAGAGAAAGAGAAGCCCACTTACAAAGCCCAACAACCAAAAAAAGATGAGTCTCTCCTAGCAAATTCAGTCTCACAGAGTCATGTTTCCTGGTTCAATGTGGGAATAGCCATCGCATTGGATCCTAAGCTCTCATCTCGAACGTCCGAACACTCAAGTAAGATATCCGCAGTCATGGAAGCTAACTCTCTGCGATACTTGCGTGCAAGAAACACTCTTTGTGAACTCCATGATCGCCGTCAAAGAACAAAATAATTACTACACAGGACCCCATACAAACCGAATTCAAGACCAAATCAAGACCGACAAGCTAATCCCAAAACCAGCTCAAGAACGAATAAGCCACGACTCTCAACCACAATGCCCCGACACAGCGATCACACTAAAGCTGTTCGATCAAAATTCAAAAAAAAAAAAAAAAAAAAAAAGAGAGAGAGAGACGAATCAACACAAAGACCCGACTCCTCGAAAATCCCCCAAAAGCCTCAGCTCATGAAAAAATTTCGAAGAAGGAATTTATCCATACCCTGAAAAAGACAAGATAAATAAGAAACAGAGAGGGCATTCTATAATAACAGCAGCAGCAGCAGTAGTAGTAGGTACGCATGATCTAGGACACTATTTCCATTACCCAAAGTGGAACGGGAGCTCTGGGTAGCTTCTACTTTAGCAGAAGAGCGCAAGCAATTGCCCATAAGAACGCTTCCCAATGACCCCCTCCCCGCCTTTTTCAAGAATTCAGCAAAAGCCCGTTGCCCTGCTCCCCTCTATTAGTAAAGGGGGAGGGGATTTTGAAGGGGAAGTGATTGAACGGGGGGAGGATGCTAATGATGAGCAGGAGGGTAAGGAGGGGGAAGGGAGGCTGGACGGGATGGAAGAGGACTTTCCGTATGGAGCAGTGCTTCTTTAGCTCGAGAAAGAAAAGTGGGGAAGAAGACTCGACAGACCGCGAGAGGAAAGTCGCAGGAAATTGGGGAACCAGGAAATGGAAATGCGAACGTGCAATGATATGGAGGAGGAGGAGGAGGAGGAGGAGGTGGTGGTGGAGAAGATGAGAAGCGAAAGTGGAAAGAGAGAGAGAGAGAGAGAGAGGGAGGGAGCGCCGGGCCGGTGTGAACGGGAGCTGCGCATGGGAGGACTTTGGTCGCCGCCGTTGACGTGTCCGCCACGGCTGTCGACGCCCGGGGGGGGGACCCGGAGTTACGGAAATGCCCCTCGCTGGGGTCTGGCCGCGGAGTGGGATGCGGATTGACCAGAATGTCCCTGACCCGATTTGCTCGCTGATTACGCATTCGGAGAGACAGAGAGTGGGGGGGAGGAGGAGGAGGGAGATTCGTGTTGATGCCGCACCATTCACGCCAAGGAATTGCTAACCGAGTCCCAAGCCTTTTCTTTTCCTTTTTATGATTTTAAAATTCAAGAATTTGGCCCAACTTTTTGTTGGCTATATAGTGGATTTTTATATATGGGTGGTCGTCACATGTGATGTATTATTAGTCATGTACTGCATCATCAACCAATGAAACGATACATCTAGTCTTATTTATAATTTTTTTAATGAAATGTGCATAATTTCGTCAAAACCAGCTTATATCTCTCCACTTCAATTGACATTGCCCTTTAAGTTTGCTTAATTTTATTGGGTTCTCTCCCGACAGTCGAAAATATATTGTCTCCCAATTGACTTCTTATGTTTAATAGAATCTCCTAGGATAATTTTACTCTTCAATAATTTCTATCAAATTGAAATGCCAAAAGATTGATGGAGCTTGATCTAAGCCATTCCTCAAGTTCATCTCTTCTTTCCATAGACTAGAGAGTTATTTCAGGCCTGTCTCGTCGATAGAATTTCTATCTAGTAAGAATTAATGACTTGATTCTTGAGTTTATAGTATGAATTAATCATCCTTGTACACTCGAAATATTTCATAGGGAAGAATAATTCTTTATCTATGAGGAAAAAAAAGATTGCGCAGAAGAAAACAACTTCGGGAAATAAAAAAAATTATCGGACATCTTTTTCTTTTTCTTTTGGAATCATATGGTCGACATTTTTAGGTGCACGTGATCAGATGGCATAAACGAAAGTTGATTATTCTCTGCCACTACGAATGCCAGAAGGCGAAGGGGCAATTCGGGCATTGGAAGGAGACGTCACGCTCGGGTAAGCAAGGCCGAGTCAACAAGGGCAGGCCCTCGATCGGAAAGCACATGGAGGCCCGCCGGGGAACCCGGATCCGAATCCGACGACGCACCACATGGTGTCACCCCTCGCCCAACGATGCGCCGCCAGGCCGACACGTGTCTCTCTGCACACAGGGAAGTTTTTTCCTTTTTCCCCTTTATACTCTCTGTCTCTCTTTTTTTTTTTCCTCCTCTCCTTATTTTGACCAAAAAGTCAGTGGGTGGGCGGGGGGTGGAAGCTTTGGCACGTGCGGGTCCCGCCTTCCAGCGTGCAACACCAGAGGAACAGGCCAATGCCCATCATCATTCCCTGGTCCCAAACCAATGTATCTCTATTGTTCTTGTCTCTTTCTAGAATAGTGAGAGAGAGAGATTCGCTTTTCTTCTGGTTTTATAAATTGATCTTTTCATGCCATCTTCTCTTCGATTCTTAACGGTAAATATGCGAGGAGGAGGGGGGACGGGTACTCGCAACCCTCTTTAAATATCACAATAAAAGTACAGCTACATTCACTACGTGATGTTTGAATCGAGTTGTGATCAGTTCTATATCATATGCGACTTTGAAAAGTCAAAAGTTAGCGAGTCTGTTGTTGTAGTCAATCAAAATGTTAGTGGTCTGAAACCGAAACTCGTGATCTCATAAAAAAAAATTATCATTTGATAGAGCATTTTGGCATTGTTTGATTCCTTATTCTGTCTAGATACTGAATTAGTGGTTTTCATTAAACCGATTTGTTTAGTTAGATTAATGGGTACTGATTGCCCTTTTTGACCAAAGAAAAAGCAAAGGGCTCAATGTGGAGAACCTAATTCTTTGCATAAACGGATGGCCGATAACATGTTTTTGGTTAGTTTTTAAGTCCGGGAAGAAATTTTTTTTTTTTTTTTTTATTTTCCGAATAGCACCTTGTTCCAGATTCTGCCACGTTGGGGGAAGAAATGAATAGGATAGTTGCGCGTTCTTGTCCCTCAAGGAAAAATCTCTTTTCGGGTAAAGCCGAAACGTAAGCTGTAAAACCAACGAACCCCCGACGACCCAAAAGATCTTTCGCTGTCAAGACTTCTTCCGCAATCGTCTCCCAAGTCGAGCTTTCGACGACGACCAGCCAGAATTCGGAACCCCTCCCCACGCGGGGTCTCTCTTCTGCTCGTATAGCAACGGTACATCACCCCAGCCAAGGGAAAGATGGCCCCCATTGTTACGTGCCGTCGACACACCGGCGGATCAGAAGGGACCCCCGGGAATGAATGACGCGATAACGACGAGAGCCGAAGCCATCGATGACGGTATTGGAAGGGGTTCGGACGCGGGAGGGGTGACGAATTTTCAGTTATAAAGACGGAGACGTCGTGCAAGTGTGAAAGGAGTGAGGACCGAGAACACGTTAAAGTCCAGATCGACCGAGGACTTCAATGCCCGTGAAATTCGCCAGCTAATCTAAAGGCCCCAACGCCAAAGCTTCTACCTCCCTAAGATACGGAATCATTGCAAAAGCTTAGGAAATTCGCCAGTATCGTTGACTTGGTCCCATCAGAGGTTGACCCGGTCTTACTTTGTGGGGACCCCGGCGAAGAATTCCGATCTTATTTGCTCTTCCGGGGTTATACTAATCTCTCCTTTTCGGGTCTAGAGGGGTAATTCCATGCTGCATTTTAATATATTCAAGTTGAACTCGCATGGCATGACTCGTGGTTTTTGGACCTCTTCCTCTTTCTCTGTGTAACCACTCGATTGACTCCCTCGCTGCCACCGTCTGCCGCCGACGTTGCCAGCAAGATGGCCGGAACCATCTCTTTCGTTCACTTTGGCATCGCCACCGTTGCATCTCCTACGTGCACCTCTCGCCCCTTCCCTCCCTCCTCTTCAATACCCAATCATTTGTGTCCGTAGATTAAGGGCTTATCCGGGACTAATTCTATGGCGTGATCTATATTGCTCGTCTCCCTCGAGGCTCAATCATGCAATGGAGAGAGAGAGGGGAGAGAAATTGCATCGAGTCTATGGACGAGATCGAGGTGTTGATGTATAACCTAGAACTTGCTAAATTAGCCAAAGTTCCCTTCAGGAACCAATATGCGAGTTTGATACCCAGAGAAGAGTGGTATGGTTAATTAAAACCTTCCGAGTATAGGTAATTCCCCCTTCGGAGTTGCCATGTTGCAATTAGTGGCTTTGCACATGACCAAATGCTTATAAGAGAAAACATTAATTTGTAGTGCTTTACGATAGTCTTATAATCAACGGTGGTCAAACCAATTTGAATGACCAATACATACTACATCTTATAGTGACTGGATGTGCTGTTATGATTGTTGATTATACAAGGTGAAGGTGATGTATAATCTAGATTATAGTACGGCCGGGTGTGCTCGGCTTCTCAAGGCTTGGTCCTGTTACTTTGACACTAGGGGTTTTTTTGATAAATCATTCGGAAAAGGGTTACAAATTTCACCCGACGACGTGACCTTGTCTTTTTAACCATGAAGGATATCCGTTCTCGGGAAAACTATCTGATGTGACGATGTTACGGACTCTACATCGATCAAGACCGGGTGTATGATCTTCCGAGGGAATTTAGAGCGAAGATCTGTTGATGATTGACCTTTCGAATGATTAAATGATGAGACGGCGATACGAAAAAACGAGTGGATCTGGTTTCACGAAGGTGGTCTTTCGGGCGGGGGAAGGTGGTGATGTCTCTCCGTATAATCCACTCCCGAGTCACAAGTGGCCTAGAATTCATGGTTCCCGATGAAAGACTACGCAGGGCATTTGAAGGGGTCGTGTCCGGTCGCCATGTGATGCTGCGGTTGCGTGTAGTTGAGCTTTGATTGCCGCGTTCCCCAGGATTCATCTGACATATGATATCTGATTTCTAGCTTTATCTTTTGCGTTTTTCTTTGCTTTTTCTCTTGCATCTTGCTGTCGTGGCTCCCGCAACGGGAGACATGGAATGGACCCGCGAATTCGGAGCAAAAGGAGAAAGGACGAGATTGTAGAGAAATTGGTGAGTCGGTCTACGAGGATGTTGAAATGTCGCTTTCTGACATGTCATTTCTCTCTCCATCGTCTTGTTCAGCCTCCGGTCGATGGTGGGTATGGTTTGAGCTGTTCTCACTTCCCCACCTTCTCTTATTGATTTCGTTTGGATTCTATCCATCGTTTATTGATTTTCTTCTCTTTCAATTTAGATCTGAGAGCTCTCTCTTCCTGATTTAATTTTAAATTAGAGAGTTTAAATTTTCTCATTTAATTTTAGATCGGTGAATTATTCTCTCTCAATTTAAATTTAGAAATTAAATAAATAAGTTTTTGAAAATTCAATACCCATCTTTACTGTCCATTTGCTCGCAGCTTCAATGAAAACTATAGGAGCTTTGTAAGATTTGCTCTTTAAAATATTAGATCTATGTTTATTCAACTTTCTTATGATAAGGGGTAAAGAAAGCTGGACTTAAACGTGCACCTTGAGCGACAACATCATAGTTATTAGATAAGAAATTTTCGACATGTGCTTATCACCTGAGAAAATACAAGATCCATTGAGTGGCAACCGATTATTTTGCTTGATAGAATCGTTCTTATATAAAGAATGAATGTTTAACATCGCTAGTGCTCTATTCATATTCCATCCTCCTTTTCTTTTGAGTTGGTTTTTTTTTTGGGGAGTATTCTTGACTTTGCTCTGTTTTGATTTGTTTTGCTATGGAGTTTATTTACTTTTCATGTATCTTTTTTTTTTTTTATCAATAATAATTATATTTATATATATAAATAAAAAGAGAAAAGTCTTCGAGTATGTTTTGGTGGTTTCACGGTGACTCCGTCCCACGAAGCTTCTCTCGTTTCCCGTCTCCCGTTTTCTCCAGATGAAGAGACGTGGTGAAATTAAAGGTTGACCAAGTAGCGTCTGCGCCTCCTATTTTTATGAAGTTTTTTGGTTGGAAAATTTGGTGGGAATTTATTAGAAGAATGATGGAAAAATTGTCCAAAAAATTATAAATCTATTATATGATTGGCTAATTTAATCCTAAAATTTTGAATTGTTCCAATTTAATCATCAACATTTTGACGATTTGTCAAATTAGTGATAAATATTTTAATTGTATCAATTTAATCTTAAACTTTTTGACGATTTGTTAATTTAGTATTGAACTTTCTAATTATTTCAATTTAATCCTAAATTTTTGAAAATTTGTCAATTTAGTTTTAAACTTTTTGAAAGTTTATTAATGTAGTCATAAATATTTCAATTGTAGCTAACGTTGACGTGAATAATTCTTGCATTTTTCTAAAGTTTTCCTTTTCTTTTCCTTTGCCTATGGCTAGTAATAAGCAATGGCTGGCAATTGGCCATAGGCGAGGATTGGTGAGGATTGCCCTCGTCATCAATTATGGTTGAGTATCGACCACAGGCGAAAGGAAAAAAAAGAAGAAGAGAAATTTAGAATTTTTTTTTAAATCGAAAAATTATCAACACCATCGCCATTAAGGAAAATAATGACTCACTCAAGCTCCATTTATTTTGCGGAAAATAATTTTTAGGATAACATTTTGTGGATTTTCTAGCGTTCGTTTAATGGAAAATGAAGTGATCAGAGAAAAGCAGCCTTTTAAAATAGGAGAAAATGTTTTCAACTTTTCCCTAAACATTTTCCTCACTTATTTTCTCTTATCTGATATAATCTCCTTTTCTTCCCTTTCTTTTTAAAAAAATAATTTTTATCAATTCTTTTTCTTTTTTTCCTTCTTTCCAGGCCAGTCGCCAATCACATCACAGGCGATCCTAAGCTCCTGCTCACCAAATTGGGAGCCTTTTTTAGGCCAACGAGCTCAAGGATTGCTAAAATCTAGTGATCCTTAAGCTCGTTTTTGGCTAGTTGTCAATAAGAAAAAATATAAAGAAAAACTAAAAGTAAAAACAATTAAAAATTCGATTTAAAAAATAAAAAATATAATAAAAAAAAAAAAAATATTAAAAGGATTGTACAAAGGAAAATCAAATCATATTTTCCACATTGAATGGCGAAAAATATTTTTAGTTTATTTTCAAGTTTCAAGTGAACACCGAAAAATGATAACATCGGAAAATATTGTCATTTTCTTAGAAATTTGTCTTTTGGAAAACATTTTTAGAAATGCAACATTTTCCACAAAATGAATAGAGAATTAATGTTACACACGACTTCAAAAGAATTTCACTTTTCCATCCACATTATAACTTTGAATGGGAAAATTATTCAAAAAATTCTAAACCTATTGTACTTTTACTAATTCAATTATAAACTTTTCAACTTTACCAATTGAGTTCTAAACCTTTCAATTTTGCCAATTTTGGTTTGAATTTGCTAACGTGGACACCGACTATCCTATATGACACTGCTGGCACACATAAACAAAATTTATTATTTTTTATAATTTCTTTTTTTCTCCTTTTTTTTTTTTTTTTTTTTTGCCATTTTCTTCCTCTAGCCGATTGCCTAGTCTTTGGCAATCGGCCAAAGGCCACGATCGGTGAGGGTTGGCCTCCCCGGCCTCAGTCGAGGTTGGCCTCGCTGGGATTTGGAGAGGGGCGACCTCGCCATCCTCGGTTGGGGCTCACCCTCATTGGCCTTTGACAGGCTTACTATGGATCTGGTGAGGGTGAGCCTCACTTGCAGCCAGCTAGATTGCCCCTTGCCAAATGCTGGCAGGGGCCACCTCGCCTGAGGCCTGCAAGGCCAACCCTCGTGGCCCTCTGGTGAGGGCAAGCCTTGCTCGAGGTTGATGAGGTTGCCCCTTGCCAAATCCCAACGAGGCCGACCGGCCAAAGGAGAAAAAAAGGGAAAGAAATTTAAAACATAAAAAAATAATTTTAAAAATCAAACAAAATATTTAAAAATTTAAAAAATTTGTCCATGTTAGCATTGGCATACACGTCAGCAAATTCCAGCTAAAATTGGCTGAATGGACTAAACTGGTAAAAAGTAAAAATATTTAAGATTCAATTGGTAAAATTTGAAATGTTTAAGACTGAATTAATAAAAATGTAATAGATTTAAGACTTTTTGGACAATTTTCCCAACTTTGAACAAGCTATAGAAAATGGTAAGTGAATCTTGTAGCCCTATCCGGATCAAAAGTTATGTCAAGTTTATTCAGTAATACGAAAAATTCACAATCCTGTAGTAAATCCCTTTTGGGGTTCTAGAAACTCTTCAAGCATTCGTGCCAGCTTGATCGAGAAGAGCTACTTCTGTCCGATATATTGCTCAAGTGATCGTTCGCAGTCTTCCCAACGTGGCCGCTGCCGTGTGAGGTAACGCCAACTCCCAAGAAGCTTCGACGTCGATCCCAAAAAAGGATTGGGTGGTTTGGTATTACCTTGACGTTTCCATCACTTCTCGAGACATCCAAAGATCAGTGAAAAGGGGCAAGATCACGGCTTAGTAAGGCATTGAAACACATGCAAATGTCACGGTCTCGAGGTTTTCCGTGATTGAGGGGGTCGTGTGCGATCGAGAAGACCGAGTCAAGTCATCTAAGGTTTTCGGAACATTATCAGAAACAAGCGATACGGTAATCATCCCAAATTCTAGAATATTTTCGGCATAAATGCCATAACTGGTAAATGAAAAAAATGCGATCTCTTCCGTTAGATTAGAAGGCAATCAACGAATGTGATCCGAGAGCTTATTGTATTAACGAGGGAGCTCTGCCTCTCATTCATATCAATCCAAATACTTAAGTAATATCTCTCTCTAAACGTGATCAATCTCTTGAAAAAGACTTGAGCTTAGGCGCTCTACCGATCCAAAAAAGTCGCCGCACGCAGGATCTCGATATGAGAAGATGGGCCTGAGACAAAAAAGACCACACGCCTCTCACTAATATCTCTCATCTTCTTGCAAAATTGGACGGTCCGCAATTATTACCAAATGGGCTTATGTAATGGTGGCTTCCCGCTCCCACAATATTGGGCCGTGGACTTTCCTCTGTAGCAGCTGCGTCATTCTGTTCCCGCACCGCACCGGACGTCACGGTTTCCCTCCGCGTCACTCGTCCAATAGGAACTCTCCGTCGGGTCATCGCTCCCAATCACGATCCTCCACGTGGACAATCGCGTCATTTCGCGCCCCTTCCTCTTAATAACCTCCCTCCCTCCCTCCCTCCCGTCCCCTCCCCCCCGGCGCCCAGCAGAGCCACCGTCTCCTCCTTCCCGAAGACGCCTCCAAATTCCCAGCTGAAGCTTCTATTTTTTTACGCCTGCGCTCGACATCCGTACACACCTTCTCTCTCTTGCTCGCTTTCTCGCTCCTTCTCTCTCTCCTTCTCTCTCTACTTCTCGGGCATTCGGCGGAGGAAGGCCGGGCGCCTCGCCGGATCTGGTGCTCTCCGGCGGCATTCTCGGGCCACTCCATGGAAGCTCACGGCGCCGGTCTCCGCCGTGTGTTGGTCCTGGCATTATGCGTCGGCGGAATCTGGTCCGCCTATATTTATCAAGGAGTTCTGCAAGAGACTCTGTGAGTGCCTCTTTCCTCTTTTTTGCCAAAGCAAATTTCTCACTTCAGATTTTGCGACGGGATCTGTCGCTCCGCCGTTTATACCTAGGAGGCCGTTCGCGTGTCTCGTGCAGGATCTACGATCTCTAATCGATGCAAAATGCATGCGTCGTCGAGCGCGAAAACGGTGCTATTTGTTGGTTGATCGATCTTTTTGGTTGCCGATATGAGCTTCTGTTGTTTATGTTGGTAGGGTTTACTGGCAAGGACTTCTTAGTGATTTATATTGCTATTGCAGCTTATGATCCCTGCATTGCTGAATAGATTGGAATTTCGTTTAGTTAGGGAAGCGTTGATTTGATCGAGTAAGCAATCTTGTTGCTGATTGTCTTTCTGTTTTCCTCGTTTGCTTTAGGTCCACCAAACGTTTTGGTCCTGATGGGAAGAGATTTGAGCACCTTTCGTTTCTGAATTTGGCTCAAAATGTGGTCTGTTTGATCTGGTCATACATAAGTGAGTTTCCCCATTCCCTCCTGTGTCAAATCCTTACTATATGTGCCTGGGTTTTACACGTAGTAGTAAATTATCGAGATTTGAGGTTTCGATTGTTCCATGCCCTTTCGCAGTGATAAAAATTTGGTCTGGAAGTGGTTCTGGAGGGGCTCCATTGTGGACTTTTTGGAGCCCTGGAATTACAAACACTATTGGTCCTGCTATGGGAATTGAAGCACTGAAGTACATCAGTTACCCTGCCCAGGCATGGCTTACATTCCCTCACACTTCCTGTTTATTCGCCTTCATGCAACATGGCGGTTCATCTTCTTTGTAATCTTGTTCTAGTTACAGCTAGTGTTGTCATGCATAGTTCAAATTACTCAGGACCTGATCATGTTGCTCATGTTGCTCATGTTCTTCCTTTGTTTCTTGTTTTCAGGTCCTGGCAAAATCATCAAAGATGATTCCAGGTAGGATTAACTTCTGCCAACCTGATATGACAGTTGGTTTTAGATGGACTCAGCTTTCTTTATGCTTGATTCTTTCGGGAAAGCACTGAATAAATTTAAAATGAAGGTTCTACTAGAAAGTTTTAAGAGGGTAATGGTGACGATTTGTGCAAGAAGGGGATCGGGTTCTGTGCAGAATCAAACAGGTTGGAAAGTGATAAAGTTGTTTAAGATTGCAATAAATCTATCTGATGAGAATTTGTATAAAGCCATTTTCACGGTGGCTTTCAGCATAGACCTGCCGTGAATAGTTCACATAGGATACCTAACCCAAAGTTTTTGCTTTTTTGTCCATTTCTTAGTGGGAAAAAACCTAGTCTTTTTCTCCGAAAGTTTTTGTTAATTTTGCATCCTGTACCATCGCTGCTCTTTACGTTGTATATTTTTGTGCATCAATCTTCGGTTTATGACTGATTTGTTATACTTTTCATCTATCCAGTGATGCTGATGGGTACTCTAGTTTATGGCATAAGATATACCATACCTGAGTACATATGCTCTTTCCTTGTGGCTGGTGGAGTTTCTACCTTTGCTTTATTAAAGGTACAGATACGAGACTGCCCTTTTCTGTTGATCATAAACTGTCAAGTTGTAATCATATGGAAGTCAGAGATTGAATATGAGAATTCTGTTCTTTTATGTAATTTGATTTATACAGACCAGCTCAAAAACTATCAGCAAGTTGGCACATCCCAATGCCCCTCTAGGATATCTTCTGTGTTTCCTCAATCTTATGTTTGATGGATTTACAAACGCGACTCAGGATTCGATTACAGCAAGGTATCTTGCTTTTCTTTATGGACTTCAATTTCTTCATTTTGTATGATTTTAGAGGCTCCTTGCAAATTCCTTGTCAGTTGATAATAGTTGTTCCCCATCTCTGATTCACATGCCTGAATTTTCTCCGACAGGTACCCAAGGACCACTGCTTGGGACATAATGTTAGGAATGAACCTTTGGGGTACCATATACAACCTAATCTACATGTTTGCCTGGCCACAAGGTATTGGCTACGAGGCCATCCAGTTCTGCAAACAGCATCCTGAGGCAACGTGGGACATTTTCCTCTATTGCCTCTGTGGTGCAGTGGGTCAGAATTTCATTTTCCTAACCATTAGCCGATTTGGCTCTCTCGCTAACACCACCATCACCACTACTCGCAAGTTCGTGAGCATAGTTGTGTCCTCAGTATTAAGCGGCAACCCCTTGTCAACCAAGCAATGGGGTTGTGTTGTCATGGTCTTCTCTGGATTGTCATACCAGATCTTCCTCAAATGGAGGAAATTGCAGAGGATGCAGAAGAAGAGGAAGGCCATGTGAATAAGGTTCTCTGACAACTCCTGGCCTTTATAATTAGCTCTTCCCGCGCCTCCCTATTTACAACTTACTTTTTGGCTTGTATAATTGTGTCCTGAAGGTCCGGTAGTTTCAAATTTAGGCCACAGGTAGCATATTGATCAATGTAATTCAATAGATACTCTTACAAGGAGGAGAGAGTTTTGTCTTCAGAGTTGGCTTTCCTTTTGCTCGGTGCTCACTAAAAAATCGTTCACTTATCGGAACATTCTGTGTCTGTTGCCCTATCACAATGGGTACAGACTTTGTCTGTTGCTAGATTGGATGATAGATTAATACTTTGATAAGCAGGCTCTGTTCAAAATTATGGAATAAATTCATAGGCTTTTCTCAATGCGCGTTGAAGATTTCTAAGCTGAGCCCCTTCGCCATTGTCGATCACCAAAAGATTTCATTGTGGGGTCAATCCATGGATCTGCACTTGTAATTTTGTGAATATCGCCTTGTTAACTTGTGACGTCACTAGGGAATCGCGTGACCTGATTAAATCTGGACCTTACGGGAGTATAGAAATTTCCCGTTATCCTCCTCACTTGTAATAGATGATGCAACATCCGCCCTCATATGAAGAAAATATCATTTTATATTAAGGCAGAAAATAAAGAACTTAGAAATTTTCCTTATAAAGAAAAGATTTATGTTATCCATGACGCTTTATGAATCATTATTCTCCGGAGGACGAAGAAGAAGGGTTTGACAAGCGAACCCAAATCGTCGGGCGTGGAATTGGTCCAACAAATAACTTAGATCGAGTCTGGGCAAAGGATTTCACCTTTTTGTTTGCAGAGAAACAAATCAGGCACATGATTTGATGGAGATGGTCAAACCATATCACCCTTTTTCATTCTATAGTTCATTATGTCCGATGAATGCGCTTCATCATTTTGGAGGGAGGTCCCTCCTCTCCCTTTTTAACCTTTATACCTATCTTTTAAAGTTAAATGGCACATGATTATGCTGGAACACCACTATGCCGATCCCTCCATCACAATTCAAAGTTCCAAGCCAAATTCAGATGCACCCGAATCCTTAAAAGCCCTTCTTCCCCAGAAATCTGTCTGCTCTGAGGTGAAAGCAGATGACAGGAAATGCCAGAGGCGAAGCAGTGAGACAGAGTTTCTCTGTTGACGGGTATGCTAATTTTTTGTTAATCAATTGCCTTGACTTGTTCGTGTGATTGAGATGAACACGTTTGTGGTTTTTTGCAGTTCTTGGGCAATTTTCCTTTTATCCTTCCTTATCGAGCTTCTTAAAAAAAGCTGACTAGTTCATTCTCAAGTTTCTCCATTTAGCTGAGCCTTACCTTCTTCTGGAGGATGGCATTGGCCTAATCTGGATCATGCATAGCATTTCCATGTGGTGAATACGAAAAGAAAGAAGATTAGCACACCAAAGACCGTATCATATTTCCACTCCAATCTTGGTAAGTATCATTACATCAGAAACCGAATACAAAGGGCAAAAAGATTGTCCTATATGATATGCACACCAGGAATGTTGGGGCCAAAAAAAATATCAGACAGGAGTCCCTGTGGACGGGTGGTTCCTTCTTTCTTTTTTTTCTTTTTTTCCTTTTTCTTGGTTCTCTATTTTCAAATTATGATCATCTATTGTAGGTAGGCTATGGGCGATTTGCCGCTGCATAATTACACTCTGGCTATAAGGATTTATGTAGCAGGTCTGTACAAACCAAAAATCAACAGAAGAAACTGAATAGAAGTTGTTTCACCTTGAAACAACCTTTGGCGGAGGGAAACGAGAAATCACTAAGGGAACCACACACTTCTAAAAGCACACTTGGTCACTGGTAGTGACTTCTGACAAGCTCTCAAACTGTCAGGATTGCAGAATGTGCCATAACATTCTGGAACCCAATCAGGGGACCCTTCAAAATGCAGACTCAATATGCCTTTTTTTGTAAAAATTTAGGCCTGAGTGGCTGCATTGGGAAAAAAATGGATCTTGAACAGGACTAGAAAACTTACTATCGGCAGGATCAGCCAAAGAAAACAAAAAGGTGTCTGGGGTGTGTTTGGGGCTCTGGTTACTGAAGTTGAATTAACATGGTTGGTCACAGACTCTGGAGGAGAGCTCTTTTGCAGGGCGGCTGATAAGCCGAATTAGTTGGAGGAGATGTAGAAAGAGAATCCATGCCAAATGTTTTCAGAAGGAAGTGTCTCTCCTGAAAAAGGAAACCCAAATAAGCATTTAGTCTCACACCATGCTAGAGATCCTAGCTAATAGGCTATGCAAACAAATTCATTATGGAAAATTGAAGTTGGAATGTAACAGGACCATATCAACTCTAAAATTCACCTGTAGAAAGCATGATACATGGCAAGCAATAAACACTTTTTTTTTTTTTTTTTGGTAAGGAGCAATAAACACATTTTTGTCTTTTCTTTTTCCTATCTTTTCTATCATTTACTTTTTGTCTGGGGAAGGGAGGGGGAGAGTGAGTCATGCCACATGCTAAAGCTTAGGCTTGACCATCCATCTCTTGCAGATACAGAGACAGTACGGGGAATGGATTTAGGGAAAAATGTCCTATCTGTTTCTATTCCAGTTTTCATAATTGTGGATTCGCACTTAGAGCATGGTCTAGGAACAATTCGGGATCTATTCGACCTTTCTGAGCTCCTTATGAACGCTCCTTGACATTTGGACAGCAGGCATCAACTAAGACCAAGGGTTGGTCCAATTGGTGGAGAATATCCTTCTTCAGGCTGAAAACAAGTGCTCCTGCTTTTTTGCAAATATTATAAGGCATCAACTATTCAATACCTATTTAAATTTATGTAGAAATTAAGAGCAGTTTTGTCCTTATGGTAATCTAGTCCAGTTCATTACGTAGAAAACAGTGCTTGTTTCTGCTTTTTCTGCATATCACATTCGCTTATGAAATAGTAAGAAAATTTTGGTCCTCTAATGTATATTATGTAGATATTCTATTCAAGGAAACTCAAAGTCCAGTACCCTATGGAACAAAGAGGCACTTTCAACAATGTGATCTTAAAAATCATTGTAGGAACTGTGATATCTCAGTTCTGCTAGCATTAACGTGGGTTAGAGTGTTTCTAAGCAGACATGAGTTCTATTCTCGGGATGGATGACCCCCTCTGCTCTCTCTCTCTCACACAATCAAAATATAACTCCCATTCAAAGTGATAAGGTCAGAAAATCTCCTTTCTTAATGAGATACACAATTCCCTTGGGCTCTCTCTCTCTCCTTCTCTCTCAATCAAAATATAACTCCCATTCAAAGTGATAAGGTCAGAAAATCTCCTTTCTTAATGAGATACAAAATCCCCTCGAGCTCTGTTCATTTCTTATCTTCTCTAACATGTCAAGAAATGACGTGCTGTTCTAGCCCTTTGATTTTAGTACCACATTTTCGACTTACACTCTTTTGGAACCAGATGCACTAGACGAATATGGATAAAATTTCCTTTACTGCACATATTCTTTATACATGAGTGTCAATAGGCTTGAATGAACACGTGGATCTTAGATCCTGTGAAATTGAAGCTATTGAAATTCATGGAATTATTCCAGAACTGAGATTTCCCTTTCAGCCGGCCAAAGTGTCAGTCCACCTCCTTTCATGGTTATCAAAGTTGCAGTGCATTCAGTGAACTTCCTAAGATGCAGAAATCTTATCGCGGATTTAAACCGGCAAAAGTACATTGAAAGGGAACTTACACTTTCTGAAAATTTTGGTGTGGGAATTCCTGCTGCTAAGGATCTGAAAAGTGGAGTTACATGAACAGGAGAACTGCATTCCGTATTTGATGAGACAGAAACTACTCCAGTGGCGGTTACATGCTCGTCACAAGATTGAAAAGTACCTGATACGGAAAGATCAATAGTCTTGTCAGTTAAATCTAATACAAAATAATAAAACACACACACAAAAAGATCCAGGTTTTTGCAGAGCAAACAACCTCCATGGGTGACTGAGCTGGAAAGAATCCCTTTACAGCAGTTATGGACTACACCTTGTTCATCAGAATGGTTAGTTTGTAGTTCAGTTTCAATAACTTTGTGCAATGCAACTTCTTCGGCTTGAGGCTCTTCCGCTTTATCATAGACAGGATGAGTCGAAATAGTAGAAGCTGTGCTATACTCTGAGCTGGCTGGAGATTCCTCACACAGATCAGGTGGCCTGCGATATAAGTACTATCAGGCAGTGTTTGGAGCAGAAAGAAAAGTCAAGTGTTCCACGGTTCTATACTTTCGATAATCCGTATCTACTTGATTACCTCCAAGATGTTTGGCTTCCCTCATTGCTGCTCCTGAGGTCTTCCACCATAACTTTGAAATCTTCAAACTGGAGATCAGTGTCGGTGATGCAATCTTGGAGAATATCATCATCCTTCTTGTGGCTCAAAAATTCCTGGAGAACCTGAGGTCCATAACTCCAGAAAATCAATGATAAACGCAGAAGAACGACAGTATTTTTCTCAACTACATGGAGGAATTTCAGTAACCAAGTATGATCAAGCAGGCGTCCTGCATTTACCAGCATCACTTTTATGGCAACTGATCTAACCTTAAAAGGATCAGAAGGTGGGTCATTCAATTGAAAAAGATGTTCTTTTGGGGAAGAGTTCAATCTACTGAATCGCTGAACTTCATCCATCAGGCTTACTCAAGCCATTTAACTAATTGCCGTCAGTGATCTCGTTAAAAACACCAAAGCGAACGTAATGTGCTCACCTTCCAAGCATTTTCAAGACTCTGGTCCATGTTATCTGCATTGACTTTCACCGCAAGGGAACTGAGCAGCTCGGCTTGTTGAATCAGAGCAGTAACTTTTGGATCATCCTTTTTAAGAAATGTTCCTTGGACGTTGGTGCCATGAGCTGCTCAAAGATCAGAGAGGAATGTGACCGTGACCTTAGCATTTGAGGTTTAACAAACGATTGCAAGGCACAACTTATGACCGAAGTTAGCGTAAAAACAGTCTCGTTTGACTGAATTAAAGATGATGGTCTTTTCTGAGAATCATGTATTGGTTTCGCATGTTATGTCTTTTTATCTCGTTTGACTGTATTGATGCCCTTTTCAAAGTATCGAGCACTAAAATCACTTGTTATGTCCGTTCATGCAACATACTTAGACTGTCAGAAATTTGTTGGGTGATGGTTACCATCATCGGTGGCTTCTTTTTGGTTGCTTTCAGATTGCTGGGGGGGCGAATTGCTAGTGCGGAAGTTTTGCGCCAATGTGGAAAAGGGAGCTCTTTGTTGCTGACTATATGTGATTCCACTTTGTATATGTAATCTGTCTTTCAAGTTGCAATCTCCCGCTATATTCTGAATGTGAGCCCTCCTGAGATAGACCCAGAAGCATTTTACGGCATAGAAGAGGTTTCTTCATAATAAAAAAACAGAAGAAAGAATAAACATAAAAGTTTATGAGTCCAGGATAAACATCGTATCTGGCAATACCTCATCCTCTTTGCCAGTGCTGCAGATTCCGCCGGTCGATCTACACTTGATGGATTGTGCGAGATGATCCGTTTGCTGTTTGGGGTGATGAATGTAGTGTTATTCTCTTTCGCTAAGGCTTCGTACCTTGCTCTTTTCTTACATAAGGTTGTGAACCGATTTTTTACGGCATTGTCAGTCCTGCATAATTAGGAGCAATCAAATTGACGCAGAGCGGGAGAATGCATCTTCTTCTGCAAAGAAGTGAAGAACACATAGTATACCTGCCTGAAACCACCTTTGCTATTTCTGTCCATCTGTTGCCGAAAATCTTCTGAGCCTGAATAAGAGCAAAACCGCATCAACTGGGAGGGTTCACACTCCATAGTTCTGGTTGTTTTTCTATGGACTTTTAAAAGAAATAGAAATGTTCTGTAATCCATCGATCACTCTACTGAAAAATAGGAAAATTTCCTGCTGGCCATGCTATTACCAAGCACAAGTGAGCATTCACGCGAAAACCACTCATTGCTTGTGTCACCAACTCATTTATTGTCTAATGATCTTGGTCATGTGCATTGAAGACCGGTAGTTTCAGAGACTCCAAACACTAAACACCGTTCACATCCAGATAGTTTTGGTTTCCTACCTCACATAAAAGCACATCTTCCTCGGGTGACCAACCCCCTTTCTTGAAGTCAGAATTCAAATATGTGTACCATCTGCAATAACATGAATGAGATCTTAGTGTACTCAAACAAAAGATTAATTAGAGGAGGAGTAAGATTAAGAACAGAACATTATGCATCGAATCCGACCTCCTTCTGCATTGTCTCGTCGTTTTATCCTTGAACTTCGATGCGATAATCGACCAGCTGCACCCGGACCAAAATCCCAATCATCAAGTGATGCAAAGTACTCAATACAAGAAAGCATTAAAAAAAAAAAAAAGAAGCGAAACTCATACTTCTCAGTTCCATGTATACCGATTTGCTCCCGGAGTATATCATCCTCCTGCAGCCCACGAAATTTCCCACCTTAGAAGTCGTCATCTCTCAAATCAAATCAATTCAAAAACTTCTTCAATCCAATCAAGGAGCGGGGACAAGATGGAAAAAAAAAACGGAAGAAGAAGAAAACAGAAGAATAGAATAAAGCAGGAGCTAAGGAAATAAGAAGAGAAATTTACCTCTTGAGACCAAGTCACAATATGCCTCTCTTTCTTCTTCGAATCTTCAGTGTCAGTCGTCATCTTCATATCCTGCATCGCTATTCCTCTGCCCGCTCCGTCCCTTATTCTATGTTTTCTTGGACGCTCCTCTCTTTATAGAGACCAAACTCAATCTCACAGTGTCATGGCTCATAACAGGTGACCACTGTACTAAAAAAATGCGCCCTTTTCCGTTCCAACCAACTTTATCGGTCACTGTTCGGTTCAAACGGGACTAAGACAGAGCTCGCCTTCTCATGAACTATAAAACTCTGTAACCCACAGACCCCCAGACGCCTCGGATTCTAAAGTTTGCAACTTTTCGATTCACCTTTGATCAGACAACATGCTCTCTCTCTCTCTTTCTCTCTCTCTGTGAGAGAAAAAGTGGGATGCAAAGATTTTGGTAAAAGAGAATGCTCTGCTTTAGCTTCAGACCGTAAATGGAAGGGGCTGTGTTTGTAATGCGGAAACTGCGATTGGATCGAAATGGCAAATGCTGCTGTTTAGTCTCTCTGATGGTTTTTCAAATTTATCGGGATCCGAGGAACGACAGAGACTTCAAAGACACTCTCAAGAATGAGAACGGGGAAAAGGGTAGGAATCAAAGTCCTCGATGTGTAGTGGGGCGATGAGTATGTATGGCTGTAGGAATACAAAGAGCGAGAATCCGCAGGAAATAAAGTGGTTTCTTATTCAAAAGCATCAAAGCTTGTGCTGTGATGGTCAGATTCTCTTATAAAATGAATAAAAGAGAGAGAGAGAGAGAGAGAGAGAGAGAGAGTAGATGAGTGTAGACTGGGGAAAATAAAAGGAGAATGCAAATGGGGCTGAACCTGAATGATGATGATCTGTCAAAGGATTGATTTTCACACTCTCTCTCTAGAAACAAGAACCATTTGAATCTCTCTCTCTCTTAGGAGGAGGCGAGTTAGAAAAATATTAATTTGGATCAACGGTTTCTTGCGTTAGTGCGCGGGCGTGGAGGAGTTTTGAATGAAACGCTGAAATCCACGAGATAAGATAATTAATGGACGTCGCCATCCTTATAGACGGTGGCGTAAAAAGACCACGACCACACCCACATGCAAGAAGAGGAAAAAAAAGACAAATTAGAAAAAGACTATCCAGCGAGTAATTCTTCTTTCTTATAGTACAGTATCCCCTGACGTTTTGGCTCGACATATCGGATCGCGTATCTCGAATTAGATCAAACAAGAAGTATTTCTATGGCTCGAGAGCCATCTACAGCTTACAGAAAAAGATATCGAGACCCACATTTGAATATTGATTGTGATCACTCCAGGAGTATAAAGACGACAACAGTGAGGGGGGGTTGAGAAGTGGGGAAGGGTCATATCAGTGAAGGAGCGATTTGAAAATTTCCTGGTTATAAAGGGGGACATGACGTCGTTGCCGAGAAGAGTTCGTGAGCTTCTGCATCAAACCGTTCATTGAATCGCCCTTGTCCTGGTTTTGGGTTAAAAATTTCTGAAGATCACGACAACCGAGAGCAGCTTCCTTACTTACTCCTGCGAAAACGATGGTCCAATGCCTCTCTCTCTCTCTCTCTCTGCAGCAGCAGCAGAAGCAGATGGGTCATGGGTGTGTGGACCCTTTTGTTGCAGCAACCAACAGTCCTCTTTGATCCACTAACCAATGTCTACCTTGTCCGCTTTGTTTGTATAATTTGTCATCCATCGCGTCTGTAAGTTGTCACAGCAGAGAGAGAGAGAGAAGAAGAAGAAATTCAAGTACTTTGGCGTTGTCTTATTGCACTCAGGAAGGAGATTCTTTGAAAGAAATGTATCGGGTTGGTATTCAAATGGCGTTCAGGCACACAAAATTAAAGCCCGTACCATAGTACTTTTAATATTTTGTAAGAATACATACACACAAAAAAATAAAAAATAAACATTTACATGGAGAAGGCAGGTCAACAAATATTTTTCCTCATCTTTATTTGATGAAAATATGTTAGGGGCCCCCTGCCATATGGGGTTCTGCATTGACATTCTCCTTTTTGTATTTTGAAAATCCATTCGTACGTCAACATCTATCGGAGTTTTGATGCCACAAACCTTCTCACATTGAGAGCTTAGTCAAGCATACTAAAATTGGTTCACAAAGTCCTTATACCGATAGATATGGCACACTACAAGTGTCGATTAAATAAGTGGATCATGCACAATAACTAACAATAACCACCAAATTAGTTTTTAAACGGACTTTGAAAATCAGTCTAAATAAACATAGAATTTCTCTTTGATTAATCTAAACGAGCCAATATCAAATAGAAACCGTTTCACATTTGTCTAGACTATTTCACATGTGATAAATTGTCAATAAAAGACCGACAGAGGCTAGCTTGGTCATTACCTTGCTCTTGTTTGGCATGCATTAAGCATATACTATAATTTGATTTGCCTAAAATTCCTACATCTCATCCTTTTGAGCTTGGTCGTGCATTTTCTCTTTCTTATCGCTCTTATGAGATAGATGGCAATAACTAGCTCCACAAACCGCAAGTAAATTTAAATAATCGAACCATATTCAATCAAATCACAATAATTTAATGATGTTTGACGGTTTTGATCACCAACAACCTTTCAGTGGTTTTGATAATAACTAAACTTAGTGTGCTTAATTCCATTCTTATATAATATGTCGTCTTTTTATTTAAATGTTGTTAGATGCCTAACCCTCAAAAAATGAGAATGATCTCATCGGATTAAGACAGTTTCGCATCGCCCCAAAACTAAATTACTACTAAGAGGAGCTTTAAGTGATCCCAAGGATATCACTACTGCTCAATCTTGAACACGAACTCATGACCATATATTAAGGCGCAATTTAATGTTAAATCATAACCTCCCCAAATCTTTCTCACTGGGCTCCTTATCCATATCCTAAATGTACAACATTTGCACTGCAGTCTAGGTCAAAATCGTCAGTATTACAGCACTAAAAATTCAACCACGCTTGTTATTGGTTTAAGCTTTCACAGCATTGATTCGATTAAAACTCTTCAAGTTATTTCCTTCATGCAGAAAACATTCAACTCGTGGCCGCTTAGGCGACGGCGGCGACTGTTTATAACGTTACTATGGAGAAAGTATGAGGCAGAATTGCTGTATGAGAACAGGGGAAGAATGAACATTAAAAAAGGTTTGCAGGTGGCGCACGGAAGCTTTGTCGCACAGCCAAAAAGTGGAAAGTCAAAATAACTTAACAATTTAAAAATAGAACAGAAAAAGACTGCACGTAATGTTACTAAGGGCACAAATTATAATCATTCGGACTATAAATTGATTTCTAAAAGATAAATAATTTTTTTCTCTATTTGTATTCTTAGATGAGTTTCTAAGTAAAAATATGCGTTTAATAATGACACAAATTTTTATTTACAGAATATAAATTTATTTGATAACGACACAAAATTTTTCCCTAATGGCGGCGGCTAGCGATCGTTAGCAACTGCTAGCAACCAGTGGCGACTCAGAGACTAGCGATCGATGATAGTAACAAGCGGCGATAGGGAGTGGCGACAATGGACGACGAATGGCAACCGGTGACAACAAATGAGTAACTAACTAATAGTGAAAACAAATAATGAAAATGGTTTTATTTCTCAATTCCGTTCTAGAAATTAAAAAAAAAAAAAAAAAACTATTTATGATTTCTATTCCAAATCTATTTTTGGAGTAGAAATTTATTTTAGAAATAGAAAATAAAATAATTTTGTCAAATGAATTTTTATTCCAAAAATGAGTTTAGAATAGAAAATTAGTTTTGGAATAGAAATAAAATGGTTAGCCCGCGTGTCTTAAATGTCAAAGAAATATCCAATACAAATCAGTTCCAAAGCTGTCCAAGTGGTAAGCTATTAGCAGTCGCTGGTCAACATTTATGGAAATCCTAATAAATGTGCTCCGTATCTGAGAATAAGGATCCAATTCGAGTTTTTGGGAATTTGGGTATTTTTGGAGGGATTTCTACTTTAAGTTTTGATTTTGAGGTACTGGAGACCTTTCAAAGTATTCAAATGTGGACATTATGTAGAACCGCATATAATTTTCCTCATCATTTTCTAAATTTCAAATCATATTTTTCGGTTTCTAATTTTGAGAGAGGAAGTCATGACTCGAAGTTAGAAATAGCTAATGAGTGCACATAAATAGGCCTCGAATGTAATGCCGTCTTCATTATGCAAGAGCAAAAACCGAACATCTTGCATTAGGGCTTCATTCTCTTCAATGTGGAGTCATTGACTTATTGTCCCTAAAAATTAGACTTCAAGTCTGCCCTACACGATGACAAACAGAGAAGAGAAAAGTCGAATCTTTGAAAGATGATTAAAGAAAAAGGGGGAAGGAAACAAGAGGCGAGAGTCCTCTCAATGAGATGACATAAACCTAACTCGACATAACCTCAATAGTCCGACCTATTATTAAATATCTTTATCTTAGGATTTGAAACAGCCGACCATAGTACGTTCGACTAATCGTATTAAATCCATGAAAAATCCGTATATTTTGTCGGTCTTGGAAGTTCTCTTTAAATATGAAGGAGTTTCATACGTAGTTTCCAGGGTTTTAGCTGTACATCATATATTAGCCTATGGTCTTGTCCTGTCTTTTTTAAAAAACTCTTTTCGTACCGAATGAATTATGGCACACTAATTTTGGCCATGCCACCCGGACTCGCTAGCTGGACGCCGCGTGGACGCCGGACGGCAACTACCAGTCTTCTCTAACCATTGTCTTTTGAATCCGGAAACGATGGAGCCCTCCCTCCACGAAAGAGGCTCGACAAAGTGGCCGTCTTCATGGTGTCTTTCTTGATGGGGAATTTCCCGCCTATGATGCGAAATAGACAGGAAAAATAACGACAAAAATAATGCAGAAAAATAATGACAGATAGAGAGCGGCAACCAAAAAAAGAAAAAAAAGAAAAGAAGTCTGCTTTTGCATTTAGTCAATGATTAGCCGATTAGAAAACTTGATTATTCATGAATTAGAAAATGAGCATAATTAACGATCGACATGAATTGTGTTTCGAATCATCGTTGTTGTCACCAAGTTAAATCGTGCTTTGGATCATCGCTTTTGCAAAACTCTATGATTTCATATAAATAAAACCGCTAATCGTCAAGATACTCATCTACTCCCATGAGAAAGAAAGGGAGCGATAATCACGAGTTGGACTAGTAGGTTTTAGGGGCTAGGCTCGTGAAAGATTGACAAATTGTGAATGAGCATATGGCAGAACTTCTTGGGAGGGAATGAGACGAGTCAAGAAAAGGACTAATTTATATTAAATGAAAAGAGGAAAGCAAGTTGAGGATTGGAACTCTAGACATTAGGCGAGGGATGTTCGGGGGTCGGTGATGCTTTGTCCCACAAGCAGCCATCAAAGAGCAAGACGACCCTGAAAAAGACCAACCTTGTGGGATCCCCCTTTCTCCGTAAAGTTGTAAATTTTAGCTTAACTTTGATTCTTTTTTTTCAAAAAATAAAGAACAAAAACCCACAAGGACCCAAAAAAATAAAAGAAAAGGAAAAAAAGCGACCCCACGAACTCCAATTTTCAAAAGGGAAATCGGAGATCCCCTACCCTTTGTCATCCATTGTGACTTAGAATTTGTCAAAGTTAGGCTGTTGATTGAGAGTGATAGATGAACGTGGCAAGTGATCTTGGGTAACAAATAGGTTTTGATATATTTTTTAACATAGATAAGACGATGTGGTGGTCTCTCCAAAACCGCGTTATCTCCATTGAATCTTTGACAATTGTTGCCGAGGTCATGATTTTCCCATTGAATTTAATGCCTCCATAGGGGCATAAACAAATAGGAGAGAAATGATGTTAACACATATGTTTTATATATGACTTTTGAAACGTTTCAATCACCCGGACAAGACATTCCATGATTCCCTTGAGATAGGGCTTTCAATGCTGTCCTGCTTAGTTTTCACCATCTCTTTGCTCGTGACAAAATGAAGGAGTAGGGGAAACCATGGACTCTCCAAGCCATAGATAAATATAGCATTTATTGCCTATGATCATAGTCAGTTTTTGCTTCTCACGATATGAATAATATTAAATATAAATCTTAACATATCAAATCTCTTGGTTAACCATGATATTCAACTACAAATTACTTGTGAAATATCTTAATTACTTCTTAATATAATATCATAACATTGGGCAATGAAAACCTCAATCTCCACTCAAGTGATATCATGCTCTTAAAAAAAAAAAAAAAAAACTTTCCCCCTGAAAGTGAATCTAAATGGACTATATCAAAACACACGTTCACTTACGCGTATCAATCTAAATGCATCATGTCCTAAAGTCGGCCCTTGTATACATATTAAATATGTATGTAATAACGAATAAAAGCAACCTCAATCAACTTTGCCCAAGAGGAGGCAAATTCAGAATTTGAAATATGGAACATCGAAAGAGAGACGAGGGTCCCTTTAGGGGAATATGACTGGTGCAATATCACAACTGCTAAGCCACTTGCAATATTAGCAACACCATCAATATGGTCGAGGACATAATGTCCCAAAATATGTTGATCTCGCCAATTTATTTATACTTTCGTAATATATACATATAAATATTGGACATTTTCCGACACAACTTTAGTTGCTGCAGGAGCATGATGTAGGAAGATATTGCAAAAATAAATGCATATATATATAAGTTATCAGTTCTTAGAGAATGTAATAATGTCACCAAAAATAAAATAAAAAGAGACGAAAGTATTGATTGGAGGGGGAGGCCCAAGTTCCGAAAGAGATTGATGGATGATAAAGATGGAGTGTGGGGCTTTTTAGTATTCTTTTCATGAACTCATCATGCCCATCAAGGGCAAGGAGAGCGTCCTCCCACCCACTCGCACGCCACCACGTGTCTCCCCTTCATGGACTGCTTTTTTCTTTCATGTTTTTTTCCATGTATATTATAGAGGGAGCAGAAAAAAATCGTTCCCTTTTCTAGATTGAACACAAACTTGGGCGGGGCTAGCTTTTTACCTTATCTTTTTCGTAACCTCGTATTCGCCTTGTTTAGAATTATGTATAAAAAAAGATCACTTACGATTAGAAGAACAAAAACTCTTCGGCGTGCACGTATTGCCCCAAATTATCGTTGATTTTTCTCCTCTTTTTATTTATTTATCAGAACCATTAAAATTCCCTTCTATGTGTCACATTTATTCAACCTAGATAAGACACATTTCTTAGTCGCGTTAAGTCTAATTCAAGATAGGTATTAAAATAATTATACAACATTCACAACATGTCAAAGAAATTTATTCTTAATTATAATTATATAAAAAAGATGTATTTAGACCACTCCTAAAAAAATATAAACATCTATATTGATATGAGCAATATCATGTGGTGTATCTGCTCACTAAGCACGCCTACATGAGTTGGAAAAGGTAACCTCACCCATAACATTTTTATCCTTCATGTAAGTTCTTTAAAATTTGAGATTATAAGTTTTTCTATTTATTAATCGAATGTTCCATCTAATGCTATTATCTTTAGTTGACTTTTAGGCTTCATTTGTTTTGCGAAAAAAAATGATTTCGAAAATATTTTCATAAGATCGATCTCTCGTATGACGTACAAAAATGAATATAAAGATAATTATTTTCATCGTTCATGAAAATATTTAAGACATAAGTTATTATTGATGGTCGATCTAATAATAATCCTCCTTTAAATCACCTGATCTTCTAATTTCTGTATCAATAAGTTTGTTATTTATACATCCAACAGATTGAAATCTTCACGGAGATGATTCTCTCCCGATGTTTGACCTCGAAGCTATGCTTTCCTTACGCTAAAGACATAAGAGAAACGCGTAGAAGGATAAGACACAAGAAGAGAGGGAAAATAATAGTGTAACGGAAAGAAAATGGAAAAGAGAACATGCGCCACCCATTAATTTAGCTTTGAAAAGCTTAGCAATGCGGTTCATGGGGCCTTTTATCAATTATAACCTTATTTAAAAATATTATTTTTCGTTTGAGAAATTATAGACGAAGTGACCTCTCCTTAGTCCTTATCATTAAAAACCATGCGTTCAAATTTCAGATTATGCATTGGGCCACAAAGAAGGAAAAAAAAAAAACCAAAGCGTGCTCTTCATTTTAGTTATTATAAATCAAAAAAGAAAAAGGAAAACTCAAAGTATACTTTGCCCTAGTCAATTACCGGCCGGTCTCCCCAACTTTATCAAGCGAGATAGCCCTCTTTCGTTAGGAATAACAAAGCGAAAACCCTGTTTAGATTATGTGCTAAGCACATAATCAATTTGTCTTGTTGTGAGTGCATTCCCTTTCACGTGGCAATTAGATTAGCAACACGAAATGGGTCCAAACCTTTCTTATCAACAAAAGGGTCCCGAAATGGGGCTGGTTTCACGCTCCCTAATCATATCCTTTTTCACTAAAATCAGGGACACTAGCACAAAAGGTGGGCAAGAAGGTCGAAAAAGAAGGCTGAAAAAGAGAGCACGATTTACCCTACAAAAAGCAAAGTTTGATGTGCAACATAGAAAAAGATTCATGCATCCATACGCTCCTTTAGGGTTGCTACATTTGTTTTTTTTTTCCCTTTAACCTAGTTCGTATTGCAATTTTGGCACATCTGGTTTGCACTAGGAATTGAAAGTTGGGTGCATACAAGGGTTGGTTTTTGGCTCCATATTGATTAAATTTTAAATTTCATATCTTGGACTTGGGATTGTTTGAATTAGTAGCTCCTATTTTGACAGCAGCCAACAGGATTTGACAAGATGAATGGATTAGCAGGCTTGTAAGCTTAATTGAATTAAGTTAATTCTATCCAATTCATACCACATTTTACACAAAATGTCATTCGGTGACGTTGATTGCCGAATTCTTGTCGTGCCTATGGAAAAACTATATCCAATTTAACATCGAATGTCACTAAAACAGGTCATTTTCTATTTATTGTGATATTCTCAGATTGCCGTAAATGCAGATATTTTTGTCACTATACTTTGGTATATAATAGTCACTAGTGCGGCAGTTGAGTCTAAATTGATGGCTAATTTCTAAGTCTAATAGTATGTGAGAGCTACTTTAGATCCTATTTTGGATGAAATGGGGAAGAGCTTTATCCGCGGGTGATTTAACTTTCGAGCTCCCTCACGGTCACGATCACAAGAAATTCTACTTATTAAAAAAACAGTGTGAATGAGATGGAGATACATGATTTGAAGCACACGTACACCACAGACAAGTTTTGCTCTCCCGGCTTTCTCCCTTTGCCTTTTCCTTTTGTGTATGTGGGTCACGATGGCTATCCTCTTTCCTCACAACGCACTTATGCTTTGAGGGCTTGCAAAAATTTTATTCCTTTGATCCCATGTAAAAAAAAAAAATAGAAAGAAGCAAGTAGAAAGAAACCCTAAAAAGAGCAAGGGAGAAAAGGCCCCACGTGTGGAAAGAAATCAACTTTGGAGCTTATGTGACAAAAGATAACACCATATCAATTTTTTAACTTGATGTGTGGGTGTTGGAGTCTCTCTTTGCCTGGGATTCCTACTTCCTTTGTGGGTTCTCTTTTAGATATTAGGGCAACTTTTCTTGACAAAGGTTTAGATATCTCTCTCTCTCTCTCTTATTTTTCCCCATCTTTTTCTGCAAAAAGCCACGCTCTCATAAAAGAGAAAGCTTTGGGGAATCCTATGCTCCATTCATATTGTCATCACTTGGTTTTCCTTTTTCTCTCCAATCTCCCATTGTGATGGATGACTAGATCTTGTTATCATTGCTTCAATGTACTTGGTTTTCAAACGCAATAACTGTTCCAGATATTAACCTTTCTGTGCGGGAAAACAGTGCAGAGCAATCTAAATGAGATGATGTTCTCTCTCCATTCTTTGCTTAAATCGAGGGTCAAGTGCTTAAGGAATGAATAACCTTAAGAAAGAAAGAGAGCAAAGGGTTAAATTACAAAACTCACATGCATATCAACTCATTCTTGATCACATAATAAGCATTTCTAAAGGATAAAAAAATGCGAATGATTGTATAAAACATGAAACTAATCGAAGTGGTTAAGATGAAAGAAACTTTCTCAAATGAGGTTGATAATACATCTATTTTAGCCAGCGACCTGTCAAAGTTGCTACTTTCTCAAAGTATACACTTAATGAATGATTTAGATAAGAGAATTTTGGAATAAGATCATCATGAGAGATCGTTGTAGACCCTAGGAGATTAATATGAACTTTGGTAATGATTTTGTTGTCTAAAAGGGTGTTGATTCATCCTTAGAAAATTATCAGAATTATCCAATAGCGGCTTGAGATTGGGCTATGACCCTATAAACCCCTACTGGCCAAAACAAAATTTTGTTGCACGACCATCTAATTTTCCCGCCATGACAACCGCGCTTGGATCCCACCTCGTGTGGCAAAATCCTTTTCCAAATTTTGGGATTAAAATTATTCTTGCTGTTGATTGATATGCATGGTCCATTACATCATTGCCATATAGCTATTTATTTGATATTTTTCGCTATCATTTCTTCTAGGTACTGGCTCAATACATTCTTATATGCACTCATGTATCTACTCATCATGGGCATGGAGCCGTGCGAACTATATAATCATTTTTATATTCGTCCAAACTTCAAGATATGTAATCAGTCGAATTCATCTCTTGATGTGTTTTGTTCACTCTTATAAATTCATTCCCCTTGAAAACTTAAGAGTCAAGTAATTAAATTACCTACCAAGTCCAGACGAATTCACTTGGAGGTCTATTTTATAAGATGGAGTTGCCTCTAACTCAAAACTCCAGCCAAGGCCTTGATTCATTTCGGAGTTTGGTCTACACTCGCGAATTACGAATGGACTGTGTTGCATTGAAGGAATCAATATGCTCGAAATAGCCGATCAATAAAAGCTAGCCAAAATCCTACGATGAGCACCGTGTTCGTTTCTTTGTAAAAAGAAAACACCTACTAATCATTCAAAACAATACAAAGGTCCATTCAGGACCATCCAGACGATACAACAACATATCGCAACCCAGCCAGAAAAGAAAACAGTACATCGCAGCAGCGAGGAGGGAACTAAGAGAGGTTGAAAAGACATCACGACCTGTTCATTCTCTCTGAAAAAATACTGACCCTGATCACTTCCATCTCTCCTCTTTTGATACCTTTTGATAAAGATACAGGCACTCCATGGGACGGCCTCGTTCGCCAACTGGCTTGGCCAAATATGCAGGCCCTGCACAACTTTCCTTTTCCATTTTTCCTTTTATTTTTATTATCATTTCTCCCAATGAGGAGAGACACCACAACCTCCTGGGGCATGCCAGTTCATCCCCTCCCTCTGATCCCTCCATGCCACTCTTAATTCTCATTGTCTTGGCTTTTTTTTTTAGCGCCCCCCCCTTTTCTTCTGACGAAGACAATAACAACAACGTGTAACAGAGAAAAAGGAGCTAAAGCCTCTGAGCGAAGCTGAAACACGGTCAAAAGGGTCGTATGATGGGTTCATAGTCGTTCTTTCTTTTCCCTCCTTTTCTTTTGCTCTGCCCGGAGTTGCAGCGGATTTCAATGACACTAATGGCTTATTATAGATGATGAGTTGGTGTGGGGGAGAGACTGCGAAGATGGGGTATCTGTCAAAAGTATAGACTGAGCCAGTCACTAGTTTAAGCGCTTGGACCTCACTAGGCACACGAGTCTAATCTAGATTTAGCCGTATCGAATGCTTCTATTTATCGTATGATTTGCAACGAAAGATAGTTTATGAACAGGCGGGTATGATTCCACCTCTACAGAAGAATTTTACCAGGTACTTTCGGCGGTTCACGTTGCCTTTAGATTTCGAAACTTGGTGTTCTCTAATATCCGCTGAAAACCTGACTTTGTAGGTTTCCATGTACACCGCCCCTACCTTCTTTCATTAGTATCATCTTGCAACGAATTCCTTAAACAATCGAGTCATAGTTCTCTCGTCTCCCTTCTATGTGAAAAAAACAAAACCTTTCGAGGGTCTAATTTATACGGAGAGAATTCGTCGTGCCCACACAGGTGGGAAAGCAATTCCCACGTGCATGCGATATCGAGATTAGACATTTTCCAGGGGAAATCTAATCATTTTATTCCATGAATCTCATCATCTGCACGCGTGGTTATATATCTTAAATATCGCACAGGACAATCGGCATTTTTCACTTGATGCTAGGTAGGACAGCAAGTGTTCATTGTGCTTGTTAGATTGAAAGTTCAATCTTTAGTGCCTCAGCTTGGAGTTGGCAATAGCACATGCCACGTGTCGCCGCATGTTCTAGCACAGATGAACAAGGAACGACGTGATGGTGGATGATGTAGCAAAGGGAGGGTGGCTGGTTCGTAACAAGGGTGGCAAGATATGGAGCTATCGTGAGATGACTGCACACTTTTACAGATATGGTGTTTTGTCCAAGATTCAAATGAGTGAAAACTTGTGCTCACGAGAAAGTTGGGGAAGCAGAGAGGTTTTGGTTGCGCATTCCTCCCATGTTCTCAAGTGGGGGGCCCTACCATAACTTGTTTTTCTAGTTTGTGGCTCCCTCCTTTTCTTCATTTTATGGAAAAGAGAAGCATAAGGCGCTCTCTCAAAGCAATAGCGGATGGAGTCGTTTACGTAAATTTTGCTTTTTGCCATGTCTGGTGCATGCTATATTCTCTGTTTAAATGACTCTCCGTCGACTATAATTCCACTAGTCGGTATATAAAAGAAAAGATAAAGCGTAAAACTGGTCTTAAACAAAAACTTCCTAGTCCAAAACCAGGAGTGCGAAGCCTCCTCAGTAAAAGTCAGGCCTTGAAACACGATTTTCGGTGTGTACAAAAAACGGAGCAGCACGACGAAAAGACAGGTCAGAAGAGGGGGCAGAAAAAAGGGAGCACAGAGGAGACCGGACAAGATTATTCTAACTATTAGTGCCACGCTGGGAGCAAGTCCAAAATTGTCATGATATCTGCTCGTATAAGCCTCTCATCGTATTATATGCTGATTTACAATCTACGTAGATTACAAATGCCCACACCGGGTGGGGGAAAAATGAATTAATTTGAATATGAAACGTGTAACCCTGGGAAAAATCACGGTGCTGTTGCGCTGTCAACGAGCCCTTTGCCTCTATTGAGCGAGCCGCGACGCATTCTGTTGAGCTATAAGGAGATCAACATTCGAAGGGGTGGTCTCGGACCAAGTCGAGGCCGCTTCTGCGCTCACCCAAAATGAAAACCGGATGATTTGAACCCACCACTCGAAAGGTTCGGCAGTTTACGAACGGCAATTATGCCAGCTGAAAGAGCAGCAATGGAAGCCAAAACAAAAGCGGGTATGTTCCCCCCACCAAACAGAGCATCCCATGGACCTGCTCCTATCGATACTATCATCTGAAAAGGAAAAACGGGATGGACAAAAAATCAGCATCAATTTTATCACGAGGGATGCTATAAATACAGAGACAAATTTGGAAAATTGTTTACTAAATAATAACGTTGCATGCTCCTATTGGAAATTGAATAAGATCCACTTGTTGTCTGAATGCTACTGGGTCCATCATATAGTTTTCTAAACTGAATTTGTAAACCAGTTTTACTATCTCTAGCATTAGTCAATGCAATGGTCATCGTCCACTATTTTGTTCATAGCACACAGAGAGAGTGAGAGAGAGAGAGAGATAGTGCATTCACTGATACGAAGATCAAGACCAAATGATCTTCCAAAATCAAGAAACTCCAGCTAGCAGTAATCATATGCATCCTAACAATTACAAAATGACACTACACTTATCCTTTCAAATGCAAACTAATCTGGTCTCTACGGTAGGGGAAAATATGTAAGGCCTTGAATTCCAATTTTAAGAGAGCTAAGAAAGTAGAACTACCTGTGGAATAACAATTGCCAGATTAAGAACTCCTATAGCTAGACCTGGAGAATTGCATAGAGAAGAATGTTGAGTTTGAGAAAAATAATTAATTAATTTTAAAGAGTAAAGGCAATCCAAGATCACATACCTTGGCCACCACCAGAATCAGCAGTCAACTCTGCTGTGACGGAAAAGGGAACACTGTATGTAATCTACAAAACCAACATCATGAGATTAGTGCATGAATTCTCTCATATGAGAACAATTAAGTCAAGGAATGCTTCTTACAGCAAGGGGAAAACCAAGGATAGCAAATACAACAAGAGACGCCACTTCAACTGCTTTAATCCCTCCAGCGACAGCTTCAGCTCCTTTAGAATTTTCTGAGATGGATATAGAACTGATGATAGCAGTGCCTGCCATGCAGGCAAACACGATAAAATTACTCAAAGCCCACACAAGCCGTGGCCCAAATCGCTTGCACATTGGTTCGATAAGGAAGGAACTGATGCCAAGAACCACCTATAGAAAGAAACAAGGGAAGTTAAGAGAAAAAGAATGAGAGCTAATATTCCATCACATACGTTTTCCATTACAACAAGTAGTAGACTGGTACTGTAGAGGGGAAAAAAAGCAGAAATATGGTAAATCCGGACAAGTTCAGGCTACAAATGAATGATGAAAATCAATTTTGAGTCTTACTGAATTCAATAGCAAACCAAAAGCACCTTCTCTGACACCTTGATTGTAAAGTTTTACTGCAGACTCATCCCCATTTGGATCACCATGATACACTTCTCTCCCCATCCAATCAGTGTCAAAAAGAAAGAAAGGAAACCATGACAACTGCATTTCACCATCAATGCATATGTCAGCAAAAGTAAATCCAGACTTTGAATAAGGAAAAAGAAAACCCTATCATAGAGGCAAGTGCCGTATATAGGAACCGGGTTTAAGTAATTGCTGCTAAAATTGACCAAGACATGAGACCGCTGAGTTTTTACTTATGAAAGTGCAGGATTATTGAAGTTGTGGATCATACCCAGGTTAGAGCCATCACAAGAAGCACTGAATGCATTGCAGGGGGTAAATGCCTTAAACTGGTCAACAACTTCACTAATACAGCCCCAGGGCCATCATCAAAATTTTCAGTTTGTCCACCATTAGTTTCTGGGCTCGAATGATTATCAGCAAGCTCTCTTTCATGAAATCTCTCCCCATTGATAGCTTGGGCATTGTGAACACCTGGGATGTCTGATTTCATCTTGGACAGTTCCAGACCATTTTGCTTGGGATCATCCAACAAAGGAGCCACATCTGATAAACGTTGATGCTCATTCATAGAAAGAGGAACCTCCTCAGCAAAGTACAGAGTCACCAAGGTACACAACGTAAGGAAAACCTGCACATGACCAAACATTACTTCTTCAGTTGCATAAACTTAAAGTTTTTTTTTTTTTTTTTTTGGGTCGAAAAACTTGCTTAAATCTGACCAGATGAAGAACTGCCAAAATTCTGCCGGCACGCACTAAGCTGAACTAAATATAAATTGGGTGTCCAATTTGGTTTTACATAAAGCGTCAGGGTCCTGGCCTCTCAATAAATTCAACTTTTCCCCTACTAAAAAAATCTAACTAAACACTGGCATTTAATGCATAAGCCAATTCTAATACATAACCCAAACTACTAAAATTATCAACAGCATTGTCTTTTCATCACTTGTTGGTTTCATCTCATGGACAAGAATTAAGCGAATCTCTCCGGCAAGATATTCCTTATGCTTAAATCAACTTTCCATCCATATAACCAAGCAGGCGAAGCAGATCATTTCTAACCCTTGCAAAAATTGTTTGTGTGATTCCTAACAAACCTGTAGAAGGTTGGTTTTCCTTGTGCTTACTTAAGGTGGGTGATAGATATACTGTTCCTTCACTGAACCAAAATCTATACCAATCGTATGCATCGCTTCATGGGTAAGAAGACAAATTACCGTGCGCTGAGAACAATACTGTCTGTTTTCATAGCTTCTAGTACAGTGCATGCAAAACCTTATCACTAAAATCAAATTATTATCCTCTCATATCTCGTAAGTCAAAAAAACAAAAAGTCAGCCATCAGCATCAAGCAACAAATGTTATTGGATGTGTTGATTGTTCATGAACGGATTGGATTCAGCAGATATTTGGCAGAGACAGTGTCTGATATTAGTGAGAGACTCAGCCAAAGGGAAACCTCTTAATGACAATTTTAGTAAACATATAATATGCAAGAACGAACTGACGAAAAAAGGATATAATAAAACTTTGGCACTATGTTTTCCATCCGCTTTCCAAAATTGATACCCTAAAAGCAGTATTTCACAAGGTATAGTTTGATTAAAAGGAAGCTCAATAAAGAAAATGCAGTCACAAATCCCAGACAGTTAATCATGAAACAAGGCATATATTTCCACAAGCGTAAGTGCAGCAGACAGGTCAAAGAAGTAATGCTTTCAATTTAGAATATTACCACAGCAACAAGAAATGCAGCTTTGAGATTCCCACAAGATTCACAACAAGCTCTACTGGTCAGGAAAGGAAACCATCTGCATCGAAAGTACGATATCAGCAAAACGAAAATAACAACAAAAAAACACAAAAGCAGAACCCAAATGCAAGAGGAAAAAATATTTGATAAGGCAACACTGAATATACTTTTCCCTCAATACAATATGTCAGAGGATAAAATGACAAAGAGACCACATTTATGAAAGGAACATAATCTCAATAAACAAGGAAACATTTCGCACATCTGCAATTATCTCAGAAGCATGTTGCCTTAAAGCCAAGTCAGAAATATTAACCTATGCCAATTCCCACTCGCACCAGAGGAAAAACCAAGAATATTTCCAACAGCCATCCAAGAGCAAAAAACAGCATTGGCTGAATTTCTCTGGTCAGGTCCTGCGGCCACATGTGAAGATATATAATCAGCATTAGCATGCATTCATGATCATTGAAAAAAGATGCACATCAGTTGAAAATGATGCAAATTGAAACGAATGAGTGGCAAGGATAAAAAATGAATTTCTGTTGCTAAAACTTAAAAAGCATAGTGACAACCTGATAGATCAGCCAGAAGAGCACGAGCTGGACCCTAAAATACAAAAATGTTCAGATTCTTTTTGAGGAAATGTGAAAAATGCAATTTTCTATGTGCCAAGACTGATTGGTAAGATCAATTGTCCACAACTTCACCTGAACCGTGTTGTTCGCTAGGTCCAGCAACCAAAAGCCTACGATAAAGACAATAGCTGCCCTTGCCCTGGTACCTTTAAATGTCCTGCGTATCCAAAAAAGGTTGTTTATTTCCATTATCCAACTGACTTCTCCAAAATAAAAGGAAGGAAAGAGAACCTGCAGTGCTCCTTTGTATCACCCAATAAATATCCAACGTCTGCAGAAAATCCGATTAATATCACCTAAATTACAAGGCATAATTTAGGAAATGTATAGAACAACAAAATCTGCACCCCCAATAAAGACAATCAGAATTATTGATGCTCACAGCAATGCAGATCATCAGAGATCCAGCAAGAATAAATGGCCGTCTTCTCCCATATTTTGATTTGCACTTATCACTCCATATCCCCACAAAAGGTTGAACCTGAATAGTGAATTAAAATTAACTCCTGGAGTTGCACATAAGATGTGATTTGTTTACTTGCTCATCCATTTGTTTTAGAGGAAGCAGGATGGTAAACTTGCAAGTGCAGTGGATGCTGTCATAATTAACATCGGTGTTAAACCACGGAGTTCCAGCAACAAATAAGTTGCTGGAAGACATAATCAAACCTGGCACTATTCCATGAATGTAGATTTGTTTAAGAAAGATTTAGGAAGATTGGTTTAGCAAGGCAGAAATGACATCACATACCACAAGACCTGTAATGGGGCCACAAAGCCATATGAATGAAGAGAAAGCGTGCTGTATGCCAAGTGTCTGCATCAAATTGTAAAGCCACGCATCATTAGCACTCTAAAAATTCTTCACAAAGCAATCAATAAATGTATGGAACATTCCGATAACTGTGGGCTTTTGAAGAAAATGTCAAGATACCAAGATACAAATTAATTGCAACCAACTCAACGAACATATTTCAAACTCACAATGCATTATCTCGGTAGTACTATCCTTCCAAAACAAAAGGTAGGATAACTGCACATAACCTCACTTTTCTCCTGCTATTCTGCTCCGGAGAGAAAAGCTAACAGTACTCTCATCACCATAAACAATGACAAAGTCAAGGACGACAAAGCAGAAAATTCAGTAGGGCAGTGTTCCTGTTATCATTAGTGTTCAGGCTAGTAATCACCACGTGACAATGTTGATGTTTTGTTCTTTACGCTGGCTTCAAAATGACTTCTATTAAGTTCACAAATAGTAATATTGAGTTAACTAGACACTATGAGAAGGAACTTCATCTCGATTCTCAAGTAAAACTGAGAGCAAGAATCAGACAAAAGTACAGACCGGAGAAGCTCTGCCCAACTATGAGTTCTAGAATACTGCTCTATTATAAACTACTAGAACGACACTGCAATAGTTCTCATTCCCATCTAATTCATGATCGCAACATGCATAATCGTGACGTTATTACACTCACCCACGAGCCATTATAGTAGGACCATCCTGAGAGTCTCCTTAAGTTAATTACTGACAAGTGATGAGAACTCTACTAAAAATCTAAGTCTCAAAGAGAAAAACTAATGCACAGCAATATTTAGATTGAAAATGCACTCTCTAAATCAAAGTCTTTCTATATAGGTCTATCTTTTGCACTAAACAAGAGGCCCCGATCCTATTAAATACACTATCGGCTCAACAGTCTATCATCCAATTTCCCCAGGGCACACATCTGAATCGGCATTTTGCCCGGCAGAACTCCGTTACGAAATATCAAATTCGAATTCAGTATCAACTCCACAACGATCTCATGCAATACCAGAAGTACATTAATCGACAGCTTTAAACGCGCATTCACAAACCCGAGAACCAACAATCGCGAAACGGAACGCGCTAAAACGAACCACGGAGACAGTCTCGGCGCAAACACGCACCTGAATATACGGGGTCAGCAGAGAAAGCTGCAAAGCCCAGCCGAATTGGACACCGGCGGCGACCGTGCAGCTGAGGATCAGAGTCACGAGGCTACAGTGCGCCGGCCTGAAGTCGCCGCCGGCGCCGTTCGGAGCCCTAGCGGACGGCGGCCGCGGCGGCGTGGGGAGAATCGAGCTCGATCCGGTGGTGCGCGTCGTCGTCCACGGACATCATCTCCACTTCCTGGTCGTCCCTGAGGTTCCGGTACGGCACCCTGATGGACGACGCCGAGTCCGCCTTCCCCGCCATGACTCCGTTCCGATCGCGAAATTCACCGCCCCGATCCTCCTTCACCACTCGCCCTTCCTTCACCGCAGCATTAGCACGTCGCGCGCCGATCCGATGGGCAGATCCGGTTCGAACGAGCGGAGCGAGCGCGAGATCTGCAGTCGGCAAAGAGCAACGCGCAGAGGAAAAGGCCGGTCAAATTTGGGCGCGCGTGACGGTGGACGCCGTTCGCTTCGCTGGCGGATATCTGGGGCTTCGGTTGTGGGGGGGAATGTCTTACTACTGTGCGGAAAGAAGATGGGGAGTGAAGATCAATGAACAGTTGACCGGGCCGCTTGGGGATCAGGGCCGTCGGTTCGGACGAACCGCGTGAACCCGGGGCGCCATCGGATCGGGACCGTCGAGTCGTTAGACCGCTCTCCCGATCGTGCCTTCTCATCCAAGGGAGAGCGCGGCGCCTCCACCGACGTGGGGGGAATTGGTTTAGAGTCAAGTCTACGTAATAAAAGAAAATCTGGGCCGGACACGTGTACACAGAGACCTTCGATTATAATCAAAATGAGAAAAGTCATTTGTGTTACTTTCTGCTGACATTCTCTAAATTAAAGAAAATTAAAGTATACGTCATCAATTTCTTTGTCGACATTTGTATATCATAAAATAATCAAATTGTTTAAAATTTTAAAAGAATTAAAATGTGGTAGTTGCATGGTTTAAGTTAATTAAAAAAATCCGGACGCGCCCCACATAGAAAGCGATTGACTTCCAACATGGGAATTTTTTTAAGACATTGATGAACAGAGAGCTTTTCCCGAGTTCATGTTATATAGCCTGCTTAATTAATTTTTTTTTGTATGTGTTTTGGACGGACTTAATTTTCTTGACAATTCACAAGAGTAATTTTTACATAATCTTTGTTTTTCATATTGAATAGTACAAAAAGAAGATCTTTTGACCTAATCCCGATAGAATTATGCATGATAAGAGTGTTTTGCTTTAAAAATAACGTGCCATTACAATAATTATGAAATCATATCTGCTGCCATCGTATTCATAATTCGATAATATAAGGTACGAGAGATACATATTTGACTTGTCAAAATAATAGTCACAACTACACAAAAGCAGCACTTTAAAAGTTTAGAAAGTGATATTTCCATAGCCAAAAACTAATTTTCCACAAATTTTCTTATTCTATATATTAGGTGAATTAATTTACCCTTGGTAATTCAGTCCCAATCTCCTAAGGATTGTCAGAAGATATACTACTCTCTAAAAAATAAATAAAATGATTAAATAAATAAAAATTCGCCTTTTTCTTTCTTCCATGTCAAGAAACTTAATCCCACTTTGCTTTTCACTTTAAAGGTGTGTATATTTGAGAGGAAGTATTTTCCCGAAATTAATTTTCCAAACTTTTCACCAGTTTGGTTCACCGAAAATGATTAATTAACCGAAAACACTTTCCAATCAAAAAAATTATTTATGCATAAAATTAGAAAAGTGAATTCTTAAATCTAGAAATGTGAAAACGTTGTTTGAAATTATTCGTATTGATTTTTTTTTTTATTATTTTTATTATTTTATTATTTTATTATTTTATTATTTTATTATTTTTCCTTTTCCTTCATCGTCCTCTACTGGTCACGTTGCCAATCACAAGAGCAACCGTGACGGCAATGAAGAAGTTGAAGCAGAGGAAGTCATGCGGAAGACGTGGAACCTAAGGCTGAGAATAGGAGCGAAGAACGGCTTCTCGAAGAACACAAGTTCAAAGGCGTTTTCGGTAGTTAATCATTTGACCCAAAGCAGAAGGAGATCGCGAATTCACCACCAAAATTGACAGGACTACGAGGTATTGTGGAGGCAGCCAATGGAGAGAAGGAAATAAAAAATGAAAAAATATTTAAAATGAATTATTGAATCTAAAATGGAAAAAACTTATATATATAAAATGTCATCAGAAAATAACTTATTAAAATAAAATTAAGAATTCTATTAAATTTATAATTAAAGTAAAATGCAGCATAAAATATGATAAGAAATTCAACTCATGAGTAGATTATTTGTAGCTTGAATTATAGCTCACTTCGTCTCCTTTTCCCTTATATACCTTAGTTCATGACATGAAAAAAATTATTTTGATATACGTTTAAAAATCTTAATAAAATTCATTATTGAACATATAAACAATATGCATTTATTACATTAAAATGAAAAATCAGTCAAGTTAAAAGGAACACAATTTGTTGCTGAATAAATTATTAGTAGTTTGAAATATAAATTATTTGATTATCTAAATAAATTGCAGTTGATAATTACATTCTTAATAGGACAATTAAGTAAAAGCAAAAAACAAAGAACTGCTAAAATGACATAAATCATTAAATAAAATAAAGAAATAAGAGAAATATAAAACTATATATATTATATGAACTTATTCATAATTTATTCAATTAAGTGAATAAATTGCAATCAAAAAACACATCCACTTAACTATAATAAACGTATGTTTGGTTAAAAATATCAAGACATATATATTAGTTTGTTTTATAGGTCATCATGGATAATTTACAATATATAAAATGAAGCTAAAAAAATACAACTTCATTTAAGAAAAATACATATTATCTATTACACTAACAGTGATAGATCATACTTGAAGAAAATAATAGAAAGAAATTACTAATCTATAAATCATAACTAATATATAATGGAAACCTAAAAAGATGCAAGTTTGGACTTCTCTGATTGTTACCTAATTTGGATTAAAAAATAAAATGTTATTTTTTGTAATATTTTTCATTGAAAATGGCGAGTTTCCTTAAAAAAAATTCTTATCCAATTTTTAAGGGTATTGTGAAACTTTAAAGGGTGAATTAGTCCTGTCAAAATACAGAGTTTGAAGAAGTTGTGGAAGAAGATAGTCATGTTTTCGTTATGGAAAGAGAGTTACCCTAAAACAGATCAATACATCATCTAGTCCGGTCATTCAAACTATGTACAATCCTCGTCTTCTGATTATTTCACAAAGAGAATGAGCAAACACAGGTAAAGCGAAGGAGAATTCACAACATAGTCGCTCTCAAGTCACTTCCTGTGCTAGTAAAATACACTGAACATCCGCTTTGAAGTTGAAGTAAGAACCATCGCAGAAGCCCCGTCATAATGCTCTAAATAGCTGCCGATGTAACAAGTCATGCAAGTTCATTGCCTCGCCCCGTGACTACCCAAATCTGCGGCTACTTTAGCTGCACGATTCAATGCATCCGACACCCAAAATGCACCTCTGGAGAAGTAGCTACTGTTTACCAGAGTGTTTGCAGCTGCCGCAGCTGTTCTTCCTGTGGCCGATACAGCAGATCTCGTGTACTCTGTAACGTGGTACCTCTCATCCACTGATTTAGCAGCTTCGACCCCAGCGCAGATCTTATCGGCGAGGCCGACTCTCTCAGTCAGCTCAGCAACCTTTGCCATTGCAGTCGCCGAAACTTGATGAGACTCATCATAAGCTTTTGCCTTGGTTAAGGCATCCTTTCCGAGTGTATATCCCTTGGATAGCATAGTTTTCACTACATCCTGAGCCACGGTCGCTACTTCACCAGGACTGGGCACATATCGGCTTCCATTTGGGCTCTGCGTAGGGCAGGAAAGAAGGGAACTCCTTAGCAAAAACTCTTAACAATGGTAGCAGATAATATCACGACTCTGGTGCAGAGAAACGCTTACAGTTGAGTTGCTTTCGTCTCCATGACTTGAGGAAGACCTGTTCCAGAAATCAAATTCATCTTCATAATATCCCCAGCGTGTTATGCAGACACGCTGATCCACAATGGTCGCACCCTGAAAAAACAGAAGACTGCATGAAAATTTTAACAAAATCTCGCTGTATTCTCTAATACATGTTGAAAGTTATAAATTAAGAGGATAAAGTAATATTTTGGCTGTCATACGGGGAGAGAGAGAGAGAGAGAGATCTGTAAGAGAGGAGATGGTGATGGTCTCAACTCGGGCGAGTGAAAATTAGAGGTGTAATATGAAGGACAAAGTGACGTTAGGAGAAAGGAATCGCAGGCAGAGAGGAAGATGTGCTGATGGAACAACTCAGCTGGAGATGAGCAAAAGGAAAAAGAAACAACAATTCCATAGCATAGGCTAAAAGAAAGCAACTTCTAAGGTTGTGATAGTGAACATTGGTTTGACAATCTGTCGTTTGACCGTAGAAGTCCCCTGCTTTGGTCCACAAATTTGAGAATAGCAACATGTTGATGGCCCCTAACAGTAGATACGGAGCAGCTTGGTATTGAGTGCAGAATTTTACTTGAAGTTGCTTAAAAAAAAAATACTTTCCTCAGCCTAACCTTTCTCTTTTATTGTTTGCAATCACATGGAATGATAAATGCCAGGCTCAAAACACAAATGGGAGGAACTGACACAGCAGCAAGCGAACTAGACATATCCTAAGCCCCTAACCAGTAACAGCTGAAAAGATCAAAAAAGAATGCAACAAGGGAAAAGGGAGAGATTTGGAAACGCTAGAATTTGTTTGTAGCTGATGCAACATCGGTTATGTAGAAGCAGCTATTCCCCTCAGCTAAGCAGCAAGAAATACAGAACCTCTCAGCTGTTCTCATGCCACATCATGTAAATAGTTGCAGTATAACATCTTTTAGAAGAAAGGCCAAGCTATGTGCATGTATTGCATGTAGGTTAGTCACTTCACCACGATGTTCTTCTCCAAGCAGAAAGATACATGAGTTCAGTCAACAATGATTAAAGAACATTACAGCAGAAGACCTCTACTCCTGCATTACTTATCCAATTTCAAAACTCTTAGGTGTTGGATGGATAATAACTTACACTGAGCAAGACGGCAGTTTCCTGAGAATAAGCATCTTTGAATGTCACATAGCCCGTACATGCACAATCTCCAGACCTATCAACGGACACAGACATAATGCAAATATCAGGAAAAAAAGAAACACAAGGGAATGCATTATATCATCTTGCAGGGGCAAAAAGTGAATGCACTAATAGCACAATCAATGAGAAGACCTACCAAAAAGAACAATCTTCAACAATATCATAATAATTAAATACTAAACTACGCCTTCATCTAACAGTTTAAACTTTTAGATTAGTCGGCAATGGTCCCATAAATTCTCACATGATATCAAAGCTGGAGGTCCTAAGTTCAGATCTTTGTAGACCCCACTTGTCTCCTTAATTAAATCTCCACGCTTAGTACTAAAAATAACAGACTAAGCATAAGGAAGAGTGTTGGAATAATTAAATACTAAACCACGCCTTCACCTAACCGTTTACTTTTATAATAATTGACAATGGTTCCACAAATTCTCACGTGGTATCAGAGCTGGAGGTCCTAAATTCAAATCTTTCCAAGCCCATTGTCTCTCCAATTAAATTTCCACACTGGGTACAAAAAAGAACCGACTAAACGTGAGTAGAAGCGTTAAAATAGTCATATATTATACCACACATTTATCTAGCTACTTAAGTTTTTTAAATAATCGATGGTGGTCCACCAATTCTCACGAACAACAATACTGGACCACCATCAGCAAAAATAACCTCCACCTAATCAAACCATTAGTAATCAACGTTTATCATCAGAAAAATCCAGAGGACGGTGATCCGATCCCGCTGCAATCGCAGTCGAGGTGCAAGATAGCCGAGATCAAAATTCATCAATCCAGGCATAAACAAACCGTGAGCTGGAAAGGAAGACTCCAGCCTCAAGCTCAACCCTTCCGAGAACCCAACAAAAAACAAACACCTTGTGCGAAAATGCTCACGGAACGGTTACCAAACACGACAGTCGACGTCAAAACAAAGATGCCACGATCCCGGACGAGCAAGGAATCGGGGGGGCGAGAAACGAACCTGACGATCTCGACATGGAGGATCGCGCCGGAGAAACCGAAGAAATCGCTGAGGTCCTGCTCGGTGGCTCTGGGAGACAGGCCAGTGACTTCAACTGAATATCGTTCGGAGCTCATCTTCTTCGCCCAGAAATCCCCCCAAAAAAATCGCGCTTCCTCTCTCCCCGGCTCCGACCAGCTAGTCCTGAGCAGAGCACACCACGGATTTGGGTCGAAGAAGGTGAAGAAATCGAAAATTCGAGACACGACTCTCTCTCTCTCTCTCCCTCGTTCAGGTGGTTAGGTTTTTTCGTGTGAAACGGTTTCTTGATTTTTTAGAAAGTAACGGCCGGTCGTCGTCATGGAATCGACGTGGGACACCGTCGGGTCAGTGAGTTCTCCACTTTCTCGGATCGAAGTTTCGGGTTGGCCCGCTCGATGGCGATGGATCAACAATACAACGGCGAATCCGGGTTTGATGTTCCGGACTCGGCTCCGGTGGCCTTCCTTCCGATCCGGGATGATGCCAAGGCCCATGAAGCGTAGAATTAAAAATTTAAACCCATGCAGACCCAAACAATTGCTTTCCACTGGGCCTAATCCTCTCATAAACCCCAAACTTCATATCCTTTCCCGATTTCGTCCCCAACTTTTTATTGCCTGAAAGAAAAAAAAAAATCATAAATTTTAGGTTCAATCCTAATTTTACCTTGAACTTTTTCTTTTCTAAAAGAGAAACTCAACTATATGGTTTAGTCCCAAATCTTCCCGAATATTCTTTATCTAAAAAAAATCACAAACTTTTAATTTAGTTTCAAATCTGCCTCCGTTAACCTTCCGTTCAAAAATTGTCAACAATTATTTGATGTGATATTTTCCATGTTGGTTCTATATCAATAAAGTGACATGTAAAATTATCTCCAAATAAAGAAAATTAGAAATGACTAATGGCGATTTTTCGGACAAAGAGCTAATGGGGGCGGATTTGTGACTAGAGTTACATTTTAAGGATAGATTTGGGATTGAACCAAAAATTAAGGTTTTTTTAGACAAAAAAGTTCAAGGCAAATTTGGACTGAACTTAAAGTTAATTTTTTTTTGAGACAAAAAAACTTTGAAGCAAAATTGGAATTGAACATAAAGTTTGAACTTAAAAAAAAAAAAGAATAAGGCCATTTCCATTGTGCTGCATGCAAAATAATACGTATAAATCACGATAAATTGCAGTTAAATAGGATTTCGAATTAATACAACCATCATGATAATTGGTTAACATGGAAAAAAACATTACTTTTCCATCTAAGACTTGATTGACAATTACATATATGTACATAGGAATATGGGCTATTCATATTTATGTAAATCCCCGATCGACTTGACCGCATGATTTCCATTGACTTTTCTCTCCATAAGTCGATGTCAATCTATCGAAATGGCTTTTACTATTTACCCCGATTTACGTAAGTTAACTTCTATATTCGATTTGACTTGGCCCCTAATCTTAATTAGGAGCTTAAATACTAGGGATCTCATCTGATTCATCGTTTCCCTCCCACTTAAAAATCAATCTCTGGTCCAAACAAATCGCGGCCGATGACGATAGCACAATTATTAATGCTCTCGAAGAAGATCGAGCTCTAATAATCGGTCTTAAAATAATTCGGGTTATAACGATACTGTTTGACCAGCTGGTTGAGACTGAACCCACAAAGTCTTGCAGAACAATCCAAGGGAAAAGGGTAAAAAAAAAGAAAAAAAAAGAGGAGGCTGGTGATATGTCACGACAAGATTGCACACTCGCTGCGGACATGTCCCAGGAAATGTCAAGCCCGGTCATCACCCACCGCGTGACAGGATTCGGTTTCGACGGGTTTGAATTTTGACTGTAAACAGTAACTATTAGGCCCCCATTGCTGATTGACAGAGACCCGAACAGAACACCGCCTATTATCTTGTTTATTTAAGGCACTGTGTTCATCATTCCGTAATTCATAAGATGATTAACGACATATGATTTGGATGTAACACCTCAATATTCGCTGGCCTATGTAAAGAACGCAAGTTATTTCCGAAGTTATGTGGCTTGAATCCTGTTTAGTGCAGATAAAATTTTACACCTATGCATGCATGCATCCGTAAAATTTGTCCTACTACGTTAACAATTATGTACTTGAGGGATTGATGGGTTTAACATTTTTAAGTTATGCTCGATATTATTTTTTTGTATTTCTTTCTTTTCGGCTTATACAATTACTTGGTCGTTTAGATGTAAATAAGTGTGCTAGCTAATATGAGGTCGCTGAGATTATGTAATTTCATGAGATATACCTAGGCATAGGAATATATCTTGAACCTAAATATTGAATCCGTGTCTGTGGAGTCAAGATCATCGCCTTCATACAGTACTATCCGTGTTAAGGTTTTGTGAGCTTCAAGGTTGACCCGAATTGGGTCCACACTATTTCCTGAAATAACGGGGAAACCCTGTGAACCCGATTCAACAACCGAAGAACCCCATGGCATTATATAGACTCCACAACCCTAACATTTCAAACTTAACTGTTCAAAAATTAGAATATTATTGCTAGCAAGTGTCGCAATCAAGAGTGGGAAAAGGACAACGGGAAGGAAGATAATATAAAATATTGCGTCTTCCGGAAAAATGCAGACAAAACGTAAATTGCTAGGACACGAAATGTTAAGAACGCGTTAAAACTACAAAAGAAATACCCTTCTTATTAATAACATATATGGAAGTTAAATTACTACAAACAAGGTCTTTTTTCGGGAAGAGAGACATAGACATTAGCTCATGTTAGCTCTCATTCTCCGAGGCCTACATATTGACCAAACCCTAGCGCTAGCTAGAACTAGAAGATCATCAAGAATAATGTAAGAACGGTACAAGAAAGTAGGGAATCAGGAGAGGAAAATTATGATAGGGGGAGTGTATCCATTGCTTATTTAGCTACTATTGTTACATGAGCAGGCTCCTAATAATCGCCGCTTGCTCGCTATCGGAGTCCGCCAAGAGCTCGGACAGCCGCTCACTGAGATCATCTACTTCTCTGTGCAGGCTTCTGATGTAATTGCAAGTCTCCTGCAACACCTTGGAAGCCGATACCTGCATATACATTCCACAAGGTACATTAAAATAAAGCTATCTAGCGATATTAGCTTCTCCTGCGATGATGTTTACAACTTGATGTTCTAGTATGTTCCCTCATAGTGGTTGTGGAAGAAGCTATTATTGACGTGTAAATATTTATCATGGACCTATGAGCTAGGGAATGAGTGATAGATAATATCTGGAGTGTTTATGTTAGAGATGGAGTGAATAATGAGAGCTATACCTACAGATATTCTCTGTAAGTACAAAACGAAGTTAATGAGAGGGGGAACAACAATGAGTCCCACACCACTCAAGTTGCGGAGACAGCATTAAGCAACCCAACAAGAAAATAAATGAGAGGGCTATGTGTGGGTTCTATATTTTCTTGAATGACTTTATCTTGTACTCGAGACCGCGAAATGAAGACCACACAAAACTTTAGGAGTCCGCAAGTGGGGGGAGAGAGAGAGAGAGAGAGAGAGAGGAAACACAGAGCTGTTAATAAATTTTTTCTGTTGTTTTGTGTGTGTGTGTTTTATTTTTTACCTTGTCGGAGCGCCTGTTGCGGATTTCAGGAATGAGACGCTGTAACTTGGACACGAGGTCAGCGATCTGGTCATCGCTGATTCTTGAACCTCCTTCAGACTGCCTCGAGCGGGATCTTCTGCTAGACATTGTTGAGCAGTGAGAGAGAGAGAGAGAGAGAGAGAGAGAGTCAGAGAGAGGTGAGAAATAAATGACGAGGAGCGAAGCTAAGAGGAAGGCGGTGGTGATCTCTCAGGAACAAGATTCAGATAGAATAATAAGAGAGAGGGAGAGAAAGACAGATGGAGAGAGAGATAATGAGTTTTTCTTTTTTTGGTGTGTGTCAGAGAGGAGTCGGGGAGAAATGGGGCTTTAGTTCTGGGAAGAGGGGTTATGGAGGGAAGGAGATTGTGGATGGCGAGTACTTATAAAAGTGAGGGAAATAATTCTTCAGACAAGCTATGGACAGAGAGATAAGGGAGCCATGAAAACATCAAGAAGTGAAATAATAATGAATGTGAGAGAGAGAGAGAGAGAGAGAGAGAGAGAGCGAGAGCGAGAGCGAGAGAGAGAAGGGGGGTGTTGGGGTTGAAGTAGACAGTGCATGGGAGAAAGCTGTGGGCTACGGTCGTGTCTTTAAATAGGGAAGAGAGAGAGAGAGAGAGAGAGAGCTTAAGGGGCAGAGAGAGATGTCCCTCTCTAAGTGCCTGCAAATTGGGTTAAGAGCTCAAGTGGAAATAGGAAATGTGCCTCTTCATCAGACGACGTAGTGGCCCTATTTGTGTCAGCCCCGCCATGCATGCCCATGTTATCTAATGACACTTCCTGTCATTTGGCCCTCTTAATAGAACCCCCAACCCGTCCATATGTGGAGTGCAGCCTCTCTCTAATTCCAAAGGGAAAATGGAAAGAAGGAACACTTCCATGAAAAAGAATGCTATAATTAGAGAAATCTCCTTTTGACTGCATCTTTGATTATTGTGTTACAAGTTTTGTGTATCACGTATATACAAACCTAATATATTTAAATGTGCGTGATTTCTATATGGGTAATTCACCAATCAAAAGGCTGACCGAAGGAAAAATCCTTCCGCATAGAATGGAGGAAAGTAAAACTCTTTTAAGAAAATATCCACCAACTAGGTTGAAGGAAAACACAACCCATAAAGAAATAAGTACTGGAAAGCATTCTTGGTATTTATTGAAAATACCATTACATTAAAGCTTAAGTGGTAAACTATCTTTTCGAATTTAAATCGTTAGAGAATGACTGAAGATCCATTGATACACTATGTCCGGAATTCCAATGCTTGTGATTTCAATAATATGTGTTGGAATAATTTGTACATTTACACTCAAGGTTAAGCAGCAGGGAGCTCATAAATGGGATATGCGTGGAGCGTGGGGAATCAAGAAACTGAGATTTCTGACTGGAGTGCCAAATCAAGCTCGAGGCTTGTAATCACCTTCCTCATGAATTGTAAACTGTCAGAGAAGATTAGGAAAATGTATATTTATATGCTGTAGACTCTAGTTTATTCTTTAAAACAAAGACTGTCAGGGCTTGCAAAACTAGTTTATTGATTTCTTAGTACATAGGTTTTGTGTTCACATAATAATTGTAAGCGAGAGATTCGTCCATGCAGCTATGCAAGAGGACCGCGAGCAATGCCATTTGACCCCTCATGCACATCCCGGGACCTGACATGGCACGTGTCGTCTCGTGAACTCTGCTCAAGGCCTGTTTTTCTTGGCTGGATTGTTAAATTTGCATAAATGACAATATAATATATAAAAATATCGTAGGGCGTATTAGAGAAAATTTATGTCCCTATAGTCACGGAGAATAGGATAACAAATTTCCATATTTAACGCCATCGATTAAAAGAGACGAGGGTCGAAATTTCTACGTCCGACTTGACATGCGATCACGATCAGCGACCTCAATTGCATCAGAAGATTTTCTGAAATTTTTTCCAAATCTGGATCTCGTTTGACCTATCCATCGTTCCGAGTCTTTTTCTATATGCAATCAGACCCGATAAAGAATCAAAACGGCGGAGAGCTTTTTAATGGCTTAGAGAGACAATAATCAGAAGACTGAAGATAGATCAGCATCCTAGAAGATTGTCCCTCTGCTCGAAATCTCTAGTAGAGTGATGCATCATCATCGCAAATGTCGGGCGTGGCGTGTCTGCACGTGACGGGGATGGACCAGCGGATTTTTCCGGCGAGATTCTTGGTAGGGTTTGGTCAGTCCGTTGACGTACTCTTGATCGAGTCATCTAACCGTTGCAGGCGACATTAAAAGATGAAGATGGTCAGAAACGAGATCGAGAAGGGTTAGGTTAAATATGCCTTCGCTCCCATGCTGGGGGCGTTCGTGGTTGAAAGGTCCGGTTTAGTGGTTGAGCCGTCCGGTTTAGGGGTGGAACGAGAACCCTGCTTGACCGACGCTATCGGATTGCCAAGACGTGGGCCGGCCGGTTTCGGAACCCAGTGAATCGAGGCGGATCCTCAGTTGTCGCCCCAGATTTGGGAATTGTTAGAAATTTGGATCAAAACGACCTCTCTCTGGATGCAAAACCAGATTACAGTTGAACTTGCTACTAAGCACAATTCGAAATTAGTCAGTATTTGTGTTAGGTGTTTTCACCTCTTCCATGTGTTCGTTAAAAGATTATGTGGTCAGAAAAAACTTGTGAACATGATGTCAGAGCAAGAGCAAGAGATTACATATCGGAATTTCTATATACCTTTTATTTTCTCCTTTGTTATCAGTTTTTTCGCTCTTCTATATCTTGGACCAAATTCCATGAGATGGATCGGTGGTGCTGTTCCATATCCATAAATTCCTATTTTTCCTGTCTGCCACTATTCAATCGCATGTTCGACGCACGAGATATCGGAAATCCAAACCTCTCTACGTGCGGCGAGGTAGGTCATCGAGTTATCGTAACTCACAAGCATGGGAAACCGAGTAAAAACGACTCTCCACCGAATCCGAAATCCGATCGTATATGGTCGCGGCGAGCTGCACCGAGAAGGTGGTCGACGTTACTGTTCGTGATACGCACGTCGCGACGTTTCGACTTGAACTCGTGCTAGGGTTACTGTATTCAAGAATGCGGTCAACGCCCTACATCTAGGGTTTAACCCGTATGCCATGGCCATAAGCAATCCCCAGGCGGTTCCCTCGAGCTTCTCCAGCCTCGTGATCGCATGCACACGTTAGCCATACGCCAAAAAAAAAAAAAAAAAAAAAAGCATGAGGCTCGCGAAACTTTGAAAAATTGGATAGTACGATTTACGCTGTCTTGTAATCTTCCATTTTGTCGAGATATTTTGCGTCATGTCGCTCATAAACTATGAGGTAAATTATTCCTCATTGATAGCTAATTGTTCACAAAAGGCTGAATTTGAAGATAAATGAAAGTGTGGTTCGGTGTTTAAATGTAGCAATGAGCTCTCGTACATATGATAGAATGCGTCCTAAGACTAAATTAGGGGTGGACTTCCTTGTCTTAAATAATGGCAGACAATCATTTTTTTCCGAAAAATTCAGGAAGTTAGCAAAAGCAATGGTTCGAGAATGTCATGGCGCGAATCAATCTAGAAATTGTCTGCTTGGCGGAAGCACACATGCGTCGTCTTTTAAATAGTGAATTTAGCCATAGCTTTGAAGAAATCGAGCAGGAGAATATCGGACTTTTATGGCGAGATCGAAATGAATCTGGCGGAAATTAACTGTATGGCATGACCAAACTCTTTTAACTTTTATTTTATTTTTTGTCCACCTGTTACAGTTGTCAGTCTTCACCATGTTTGGTGATGATTTCTATTTCTAGGTTGATCATGGAGAACTCAACATGTCAATATCGTAACCCGATGTGTACTTAATGTTCGACATTGCATTTAGGTGGGATTTATTTCCTTCCTATAGTAACCATCATCGATCATGATGTAAAAGCACTATTGATGAGGTGAAATTTATAGGTTCGATATTGTCCTCACCAACATTTGCCAAACTTGGCTGAAGGAGGGTGGAGTGCTCGAGTTGAAATTGTGTTGGTGTGGAAAGACACCTAAATTAAGGTGAAGCGAGCTACAGGTGGTTCACACTTAGAGAGGAGATTTGTTAATGTATGCATGTGAGGATCATAGGTAAAAGAAGTCCAGCATTGGAGGATTTGGTGTTATATGTAACAATTAATATCTTCAAGTCAGCCAAATCTAAGTGGCTTAAGTTCTTTAGTCAAGAAAGGCCCAATTAGATATGTTAACGGTTTCAAAATTACACTCCCTCTCAGTGATGTTTGTGGTTGAAGATGTCAGGCTTCTACTACTTTAACATAAAAAAATGTATTGAATTTACATCTCAAAGTTGCTAAATTTGGAGTTTAAATGAGCTTGGAGATCAAGATAGGTCAAATACGTGTTTTGAGGTGCCCATTGTATGAGGAGCTCGGTAACCAATCACCGTGGATCAACCTTGGCAGGTTATTGTCACAGGCCGAGAGTTTCCTTGGCCTCGGAACGACCCGCGGGCACCTAGCGAGCGGAATTCGCCAAACTAGCCTTCCTTCTTCCACCAACGACACGGTGAATGATTCTTCGTATGAGATCCTACCACGCCCAGCTTCGCTCGGGCGTCTAGTCTATCGAGTAAGGCAGCAGTTCTCTTTAGGCACAACAACTAGTTTCGGCTTGCCATGGCCTCGTCAGGAGAGCGGCATTAGCTCCCGACCAGTTTGTGCACGAGAGGCCTACCCCGTCTTCAGAACTCCTAAGTGATATAATCCTTCTATCCCAAAACTTCTAGCACCAACCGTCCTGACGCCACTCTCACGGACCAATTGTGTTCTACCCTTCGCCTCACACTCTTCACCGATAACCCCAAATGCCATTCACAAGTGTCACGGGAGGATTACGGGAGGATTCCAAGCTAGGTGAGTGCCCTAGTATTGCATCGTGACACTAAGGTTTGTTTTTGACCTATTTCCATAAGTTGGAGGTCCAAATAAGCCTTTTAGCTACCTACAAGTTTCGAGCACCTGGTCCAAGCTAGGTGAGTGCCCTAGTATTGCATCGACCTCGAAAACATCGAATAAGGTTTGTTTTTGACCTATTTCCATAAGTTGCCTATTGGAACAAACAACATAAATGTCAGAGTTTTCTCTTTATAATTTCTTTAAGTGAGCTCTTTACGAGAAATTGTGAGATTAACACTTATGACTTTAGTTTGGATGTAATCTAGGGCTCAAATACACTTAGGCCCTTAGGCAATGCATGCTGTAATTTTCCTGACCAAATCATGTAAATCTCTTATAACCTTATTATTTCACATGAATTTCCATGATAATTTCTTTTTATTGAGTCACATATCAAATTGTAAAATCTGTTGCCGTTATTACACAACAAAATATTTGCTCTTACTTCCTTAGTTGGCATAGCTTACTTCAGTGAAACCTTGTAAATTCCTTATACAGTTTTTCTCTCTCTTCTATTCCGTTTGTCGGTTTTGGTCACAACCAGAAATATAAAACTTGAGGAAAATAATTAAAATGATACTAGAAAAATATATAATTCCTGGTCCACCCATTTGCTGATAGTTCTTCAGTCTCGACTTCGTTCTTCGGATTTTCTACCTATTAGCCATCACATGCATGGCGAACGTGATAGACATTTAAGCACATGCGAGATTATCTTATTATGTCAGAAGACAATATGCTATGTATAAAAACTAATCGACGTACGATCCCTTCGATTGGGTGGGCGGCCTCAACTTTAGCCGTTGAAGTCAGCAATCACTGGTTCCTTCACGTGATTTAATTTGCGATCCCTTAAATTGCTTTTATACTTCAACAAACACCGCTAGTTTAACTCGGGAGTGTTCTAGGGATTGCGAAATTTTCAGAAACAGAACCAATGCTTTAGAGATCACGTTACCGATTGATCCCGAAGATGCCAGGATTACTTGGTATAGGCTGGCTCCTGTCGTGTTGATTTCAGAAGTTTCACGAGGAGTCTTTGTTTAGAGACCTGGAGACATCTCAGGGTTTGAAGTTGCGTAGCAAGATTCCGGAATCAAAACGTAATTCATGTGACGCTAGAATCCTAGGAACTTTGACTAGTCAATGTTGGGATCCAGATTCAATCGATGCTGATTAGCTTACCATACTAAACTAGAATTGCTCCGCGATCGGTTCTAATCTCGAGAGATCTCGCACGTGAAGTTGAAATGACTTACGTAACCCCTCAGTCATCCTCTTGTGCTTCTCGTGGGAAGTAGCGTGGCATTCTAGAATTTCCACTACAAAGCTACTCCGCGCCATTTCCGATCGAAAAGACAACCAAAGGCCAAAAGAAATCAAGACATCAACGTAATGCAAGTCAAAGTTGTAACAAATGGGGATCGAAAGGATAACGAGAACCTTGTCTGCCTGCCCGTGTTTCTCGAACAAGACCACAGACTTCGTTGAATAGATGTGTTCTTGTGAAGTAGGGTTTCGTCATTTGTTTTTTTCAAACAAATTGGCCGCAAGATCATCGGTTCTTGATTTTCCGGTAGACTCCAAAATCCTCATATAGGGGACTCTGTCCACATGAAGATCGATCCAAGAACCGAGTCACGTGACGGAAGATCCTCCGTCGCCACTGTCTCGTCTTCAAGCTGCAAGCCACACCAAAAGCCACAGCCTCACGAAAGACCATAATCCATGGCCGACCTCAGAACTTCGCATGGCCCATAGCGATGCAGACTCGCCCCTGTCCCGACAAAGCCGCCGCTGTGACCCCTCTTGTGTTGCCATTTGATTGCATTTACTCTCACCTGTCCCAGAGAGGAAGGACCCCCCCCAACCTTCCTCTCCTCCGGGGCCCCCAGACTAAATTAACTTGAGGAACATTATGAAAGTCCGAAGTCTGGATATGGCTACTCTAGCGGATCGACTTAAATTTAGGGGAGATGCAGAGGAAATGCAACACCTTCAACAAGGGATCACCAAGACAGAGGATTAAATCCAAACCCGTCAATACATCCTTTGTAAATTTTAATTACTTGATTTACTAAGATGAACCTGGATATCATGATTTTAATTCTTCCTCGCTTTCTGTTCTTCGTGATGAACGTGTTAGATGCCATTTTTTTCGTCAATTGAAAATGGGACATTGGAAAAGTGCGCCGCACTCCATGGAGAACTGCTTTGCCTCCTCCTGAACGGATAAGTCCGTGCCTATCATATCTTCGACACGCTTCCCTCCTCTCATGCAAAGCGAGCCTCGTGTTGTATCAGTGGATTCAAGACGTATAACGCAATGTCAATATACGGAGTCCGTGGCTTTTTCGTCGGGATCGAACAATAATCCAAGACATAACCAAAGACCAGGATAATCTTGAAGAAAGGGCTCTGCAACTTGAAGGATCGTGAGTGTCTCGGGCGACGGAGCGAGTTTCACCGGATATCACAGAATCTAATTCTCTGCCCATCGCAGATCGTCCCGACTTCGACTCGCTCACTCTCGACTCTTCCCAAGTCATCATTCCAGAAGAAGAGGAGAAGGACGAAACATAAAACGACGAGTTCCTAACCAGACCGGACGCCGTGTTTCGCCTCCTCTCTCGCTCATGTGATGGTTCGGTCCGGCGGCATTAATATCTGCCACGATGCCGATCAACCGAGTTTGGATTTTCTGGCATATTCCATGAAACAAACCCAACCACATCATGGCAATGGCAACAACCCACGCAGGGGCAATAAAAGAAACAACATGAGACCACGAGGTCGTATGCCGGGCCGAGATCGCAGACACATGTTAGCCAGTGTGCGAGCCATGTGGGGGTGTCCCATCGAGGGTCCCCCTGGAAAACGCATTCCGGGAACTGGAACAGCGGCCCTTTTCCGCTCCCGAAGTCAAACTCGCCCCACCCCGAACCCCCCGAATTCGGATCCTAGCCGAAGCCGACGGTGGGAACGCGACACCAGAGAGAAAGAGAGAGAGAGAGAGAGAGAGAGAGAGAGAGAGAGAGAGAGGAGGGACAGAGAGACAGAGACCATGTTCGAGTTTTCATTGCAATCCGTCACGTGCTCTTTGCGTTCGGATGTTCGTTGTCCGAGGAATTTCGAATTTTCTTTTATGGCCTTTGATTAGGTGCTTTGAGTTTTATCCCTGCCATCCAACTATTTTATCGTTTTTTTTTTCTTCTGCTTGTTGGTAGTTAGGATGGGTTCTTTGGTTTCGGTCATGGAGGTTGGGCCCGACCACCATGCCCAAGTGGTCCGACCTTCATCAGCGTCCGTCCCAAGGAAAATGGCCCTAAATTCATGAGATGTTATTGAAGCTCCATTTGTTTGATGATACATGCACTTCGCTTGAACATATTTTCAAATTCTGTTCTTCTCAAGGAAGGTGGTTTAAATTTTCTGTGTTTGGCCTTTTTTTTTTTTTTTGTGGCAAATGAGATAGAATCCATTATCTTATATTTGTACCAAAAAAACTATGGAACGGGTTTTTGAGAGAAACACTCAAGTACAGCTTTGAGGACTCGGTTTCGCTACCAAGGACCGCATCCGCGTTTCGAGGTCCACAGTCATGGTGTCGGAGTTGTCAAGTCCAAACCACCGGTGCCTATGTCTAGGCGCCAGGGCCCAAGTCTGGGCATCGATGACCTGGGTCAGGGCTGTAGGGACCTGGGTCCCGGCTGTGCAAATTCGAGTCCGAGTGCGGGGAATCCAGTTTGAAGCATCAGTATTCGCGGGTTCGGATAAGGAAGACACACGTACGAGCTCTTCAGGCGCCGAGGTCCTACGTCTGTCAATTGGGCATGTCTATTGACAATCAAAATACCACTTTTATCAAATGGGAACGTCGTTTGAGCATCTCTCTCTCTCTCTCTCTCTAATTACCTTTCATCCCTCCATGAAGGTCGATATCTCAACGTCAACATCGAGTCTCAAAAGGTCTAAAGGCTCGCACTTGTCGGCTAAACATGGAGTTTGACGCATCGTCAAGGAAGGGGAAGGGGAGAGGGGCGTCGTTGGTTACAGTTTGACGGAATTTTGGCTTGATGTGGTGAGGGCAAAACTCACCAAGACAAGAGCATCGCCCAGTAAATGTCCATGTCGAAGTTATAGGCAAATCCTCATGGACGAGACCAGGAGCTGTCGTCTCACAAGCACTTTTTGCTGGTACAACATCCGCGGACTCATCTGGGCAGCGACTTTTAAGGGTCTGGCCTCCCGCTGGCTTGTAGGATAGCTCTTATTATCACATTGTGCAGCAAGAGATTCAGATTCAATGGACACAGAAAACGTTTTGGGTTGAACGAACATCGCAAGACGACAAGAAGTAGCAGATGTCGCGCATGTTTGTTGTGGACTAACGTTGGAGAAAACATGAATCGGTGCTTCATTCATGGAACCTTGGTTCGTCAATACGGACGGATTGGTGGGTCAGTCTCTACGCATGTGATCGTGGAGTCCCATTGCAGGAGAACTTTCCATATATTCATGCCATCTTTTTCTTCTTCATTTAATGAGCGGCCTTATCATTGGAATGCATAGTTGAGTAACTTCATCTTTCACTGTTCAAACTTTACAGATTGGAAGTAGTATCAGTTAATTTGAACTAACATAAGAACGGAAAACATTATAAAAAAGAAAAGGGATAAGTATAATAGAAGTCATAAAACTTACTAAAAAAATGCAATTGAGTTCTAAAACTTATAAAAAGTGCAATAAAGTCCAAAAACTTGTCAAATAAATTCAATCAAGTCCTAAAGTTAATACCGTTAAACTTTTTAACGGAAAATACTGACGTGACGCAAACGTGGCATTTTAAATTAATTTTATTTTTCATGTGGCTATTTTAAAATTATTTTATTCAAATTTTTTAAAATTAGATTTAAAAACTAGAAAAAAAGCTAAAATTTATTTTAAAAACGAAACAATTCAAAAAAAAAAAAAAAAGAAAATGGTAAATGCTTCCGCCACCGCCACCCATTGGCGGAGGGGCCGCGAACCTCGCCTAGCGAGGGCAAGGGTGCCTAGATCTACCCCGGGTGAAGCCTCATTGGCCGTCCCTTCGGGGCGACGTGGCTTGCCATCCCCCAAGGGTGGGCGATGGTCGTCGACCCCCTATGCGGGCCGACATGCCCAACTCTGGGCACCCTCACCCGAGCTTGGCGAGGGTGGCCAGCCCTTGCCTGGGGCCGGTGAGGCCTCGCCCTAGCCAAGCAAGGGTCAGCCACCCTCGCCCAGGTCGCTGGCCCCTCTGGAGATGGGCAACGGCAACTAAAGCGCCTGCCATTTTTTTTTTTTTAATTGTTTTGTTTTTTAAACAAATTTTATCTTTTCTTTTCTAGTTTTTAAATCTAATCTTAAAAATTTTGAATAAAAAATGATTTTAAAAAAGCCACATGAAAATAAAAATTCATTTAAATTGTGACGTCCGCGTCACATCGCATTTTCTATTAAAAAGTTTGACGATGTTAAATTTAGAACTCGATTAAACCAATTTAATAAGTCTTAAGACTTTATTGCACTTTTTATAAGTTTTAGGACTTAATTACATTTTTCTGACAAGTTTTAAAACTTCTATTGCACTTATCCCAAAAAAACATATGTCAATTCAGTCCTAAACCTTTACGATTCTTCTTGTCTTCCCGTAGCTCATTAGGCTTTTGATTTAGCTTTTGCATACATCAAACGATTGCCTACTGGAGGGACTTTAACCTACAAAACAAAGTTAATCCTCCAGCGTAGGAATTAGTTTTCAAAAAAGAGAAGAAGCAAGTGAAGAAAATTTTTTCTATACCCCCATGACTCAGAACTTGCCATCAACCTCAAAAAAGCATTCCCTAGAAAAAATCACGCCTCAAACCTCAAAAGTTTTGGATCCAATATGGGACCCATTTGTTGTTTTTCCTAGATCTCAAAAGCAACTTATTAAGGCCTAACAAGTGCATAGGTAGCCCATTCAAGCTCTGTCAAATTTAGGGCAGCCTATCTCGAGCCAGCCCATCGCGGGCCAGCCCTTTGCAAGCCATCCTTATTGATGGGTACCATTTAATTCATGATACTTTCGACCGAGCCCAAATGCATCATTGCTAGGAAATTAGGGCCACCAAAGCAATGCCCAACCTAATGGCCCCACCAACCATAAACGGGGCAAGCATAGCCATTGAGTCGGATGCAATTAATGCAGGGCAAGCGATTGGGTCAAATGACCAAGTATGGGACCAATTCCCTACTAATGTGGGGGCAAGAAACCAAGTCAATTTTTTTCAACAAGAGGTTAGGAATCAGGTCAAGTAATTCGGGTATGAGAACAAATGCCTACCCGATTTTTCCAACCAAGGTTTCTACTATACTCCATCATGGCCACTAGTGGTCGCTTGGAGCATGGTGATCCACTATTCGTCTCCAACATCGATGGACTAGAGCTACAACTTATTGCTCATCAACTTTCCAAATTTAAGAGTTACTTGACCTGGGCACAGGAGTTTCGGCAAGCTCTAGTTACAAAGGATAAAAATGGGTTTCTCGACGGAACCATCCTAATTCCAATAGATCCAAGAATGGCGCGATAGTAGCGAAAATATAACCAGTTGATGAGAACTTAGATCGCAACTACATGGAAATCATAGCCGAATTACCCTCGACAAAGAATTCAAAAACTTTGTGGGAGAATATAAAAGAGATATACGGGAAATTAGACAGAGTGAAAATATTCTCTCTTAGCCAGACACTTACAGAGTTGAAGCAAGGAAGCATGTTCATTGCGGCATGTTTCAACAAGCTATCCGCATTCTAGAATGAACTGGAGGTGGTAGAAGAGAAACTCGAAGGGCCCAAAGCCACTTTACGGTAGTATAAGGCAATAAAGGACAATGAAAAACAACGAGATTTCTCTGGATTTTAAACGATTCATACCTCACATTCCAATCATAGATTCCAACCGTGGACCTTATACCTCCACTTGGCTACATCTCTTCACTAGAATATGCCAAAGGAAACAATAGCATCTTCCTCACAACTCATAGCACGCAACAAGGTTTTAGCAGCAAGAAGAAGAAAGAGGAGCAGCAGCGCTAGGTTTCGCAAGAAATGGAGAAGGACTTTATAAGAAAAGTGGAATGGACAGCCCAAATTACTCCTTGCGATCGAACAATTCACGGTTGATCACTGCCTATGCCTTGTAGTCCGATGACCCACGATCTATCAACCCATCAATTAAATCGGATGGTGGACATGAAGGAACGACTAAAGCATCTAATGGCCATATTTTTGCCATGTCATCCAAGAATTATGGGCAAAATTCCAAAGGAAAAGGTAATTGCTAGAAATTACATGGTAAACCTAGAGAAAAAAGGAAAAAAAGAAAAAAGAATTTTTCAGCAACCTGGTCAAGTCGTTGGCCCGACTAGTTTGAATGCTAATACAAGTGATTAGCCATTATATATGGACAATATCAACAAATTATATAGGCATTGTAGAAATTGGACACTTCCAATAGAGGAGGGAGTTTTTCTAGTATATCACATTGTTTGATAAACTCTATTTCAAGAAATGCATAGATAGTTTACTCGAAAGTAAGTGATTATGTTGTCTGTGACAAAAGGTTTTTTTCTATCATACACAAAGGGACAAACTATCCTATTTTTGTACGACTTCCAAATGGAAATGTCACATCTGTCACTATGACAATAACGGTCAATCTTAGTTCTCAGATCACTCTAAAAAATGTCCTCTATGTCCCAAAATTTCACTTTAACCTCATTTCTATGTCCAAAGTTTGCGAAGAAAATTCCTACCAGGTCTTATTTGATTCTGATATTTGTTTCTTTCAGGCCCCTTTGATTGGTAGACTGATGGGTTTTGGTAAACTCTCGAAGGATTATTTTTTTGGACCGGCTTTTCAAATAGTCTTGATTTGTCTTGCATCCCGTTGAATAAAAAAATTATTGTGTAACTTGACTACCAATGATAAAATTTTCCTTTTACATTCAAGAATGGGTCACGGTGCTTCTTTCCCATACGTTCAGTGTCACATTTGTGCTCTTGCAAAGCAATCATAATCACCTTTTCTTTCTAGCAAAACTCGCAGCAACAATATTTTTTCATTGATTCATGTTGATATTTAAGGACCTTATCATACAGACCATGATGGCTTCCATTTCTTTCTATTAATTGTGGACAATTATTCTCATGCCACATGGGTTTTTCTAATGTAGTCCAAGAGTCAAGCTATCTCTCATTTAAAACTATTTTTTGTCCTATCAAAAAATCAGTTTGGAAAGTCTATTAAGTAAATTCTCACTAATAACAAGAAAGAAAATTTTAACAGTGATTATGCTTCCTTATTTTTATTTAATTGCATATTACATGAGAGCTCCTTCACCTATACCCCACAAATGAATAGGGTAATAGAGAATAAATATTGCCATCTTTTGGGAGTAGCGCGTGCACTAAAATTCCAAGCATCTATTCTAGAAAAATTTTGGGGAGATGTGTGATCACGGCAACTTACCTGATCAATCGCATGCCTACTCAAGTTCTTGATAGATGAACTCCGCTTGAACTACTTTATGGGAAGAAAGTAGAGCTAAAACACTTAAAGATCTTTGGTTATTTATGCTATGCCATCACAATGGGCCCTAAGGACAAAATGGGTCCCCGCACCTGATGTTGTATATCATGGGCTACCCAAATTTGCAAAAAGGATATCATCTCCTTGAAATTTCTACAGGTGAATTTCTCATGAGCAGAGATGTTTTTCATGAAGACGTATTTCCATACCATGAAGAGGGGTCATCAAAGGAAGATTCGAACACCATGACTAATTCACGTTATTTATTATTTAAGTAAGCATTATCTTCAAATCTTGAGTATATACTTGCTGCACCTTTGGAGATTTCAAATTTCACTCCAACATCAACTCCAACTTTAGATGAGGTTATCACTCCTGCAACAACCGTTGTACCATCATCCAACAACATTATGCCCATTGAAGAAGCTTCTAGTCCTTCTTCGGATCCCACTACGGAGGAATCTTCATCACCTCCACCACAACGGGATCCTCCATGAGGCTCCGGTTGAATCACCCATCCACCAACATAGACTAAGGATTACGTTTGTGCAACACTCAATGCACCAGGTATTCTTTATCCAATCACATCCTATGTTTCTTTCGATAAACTCTCTCCAAAACATTGATGCTATATTAATAGTATATTGGAAGCATGAGAACCATCTAGCTATGATAAAGCATCTACCAATCTACGATGGCCAAAAGCTATGGAAGCTTAATTGCAAGCCTTAGTTGAAAATCAAACATGGGAGCTTATGACACCACCTCCAAATCGGAAACCTTGACTGCAAATGGATGTACAAAATTAAGTATCGAGTAGACAGATCAATTGAACCATACAAGGCTCGATTGGTGGCTAAAGATTTTACACAATGGGAAGGTTTCGACTACCATGAAAATTCTTCTCCACTAGCCAAAGATGTGATAGTTCGTTCCTTCTTAATAGTCATTGCTCTCTATGATTGGCCACTACACCAAATGGACATACACAATGCTTTTCTTCACAGCAACTGGATGAAGAAATTTATATGGATATTCCTCAAGGTTTACGGAGAGAGGGAGAATAAAGTATGTCATCTCCGCAAATCCCTGTATGGTCTCAAACAAGCTTTTAGACAGTGGTATGCTAAGTTTGCCCATACTCTCACAATAATAAGATTCAAGCATTCCATATATGATTATGCCTTATTCACATGGACACAAAATATATCGTCTATTTACTTGATGATATATGTCGATGGCATTCTCATTATAGGGAACAACAAAATTGTCATAGAGAGCCTTAAGGAGTATTTGAATTCCACAATCCATATAAAGGACTCGAAATCACTGAAATATTTTTCGTGGGATTGAGATTGCTCAATTCGACCAAGGAATCTCTCTCAACCAACGGAAATTTGTATTAGAAATCATATTAGAAGCGAGGCTATAAGGGTGCAAACCAACTGTTATTCCAATCGAGCAAAACATCAAATTAACTACGGCAGAACATGATACGGGATCATCTAAAAAAAAAAGATCCTATACTTAGAGATTCGTCAAGTTATTAGAAGCTCGTTGGAAAACTCATATACTTGACTATGACCAAGCCTAATATATGTTGTGCACTATAGACGTTGAGCCAGTTTATGCATAGTTCAAAACAATCTTATATGAATGCTACTCTAAATGTCGTAACATATTTGAAAAAATGCCCAAGACTTGGGATACTTCTCTATAAGAAATGTAACATGGAAATAACGGCCTATTGTGATGCAGACTATGCAAATTTTCTCATGAATCAAAGATCCATCACTGGTTTCTACATTAAGTTGGGGGAGTCTCTACTTTCATCAAAGACACACACAAAAACAAAAAAATAAAAAAGCAACTATCTCACTATCCTTAGTTGAAGTCGAATACCAAGCCATGGTAAAGACCACTTGCAAGATAGTCCGAATACAAGACTTACTTCAAGACCTTAGGATGTAAGCGGAGGGACCAACAAAATTATTTTGCAACAATGATGTGGCTCCCAAACTTACAGTAAATCCCATATTGCATAAAAGAAAAAAACATTTAGAAGTGGACTGTCATTTCACTCAAGACAAGATTCAAGAAGGAGTGATTGAAACAAGAGGAATTGGGATCACGAAACAATCACTAGATATTTTCATCAAAACTCTTTGTCAGAGACAACACACATATCTATTGAGCAAGTTAGGTGTCTTTGACATCTACAAGCTACCAACTTAAAGGGGAGTGTTGGAAGATATGCTCGAGCTAGACGAAATCCATTCAGATTGAGATTGATTCATTAAATCAATCAAGATTTAGACTGGATCAATTAAATATTAGATTTGATTCATTGAATATATTTTACTTTCTTTTGTATATATCTTATACTATATTTGCATAGCTTTGTACATCAGTAAAGGATGCAATAAAATATACAAAAATTCTCCCAAAAGTTTCTCTTCTCCTTTACAATTCTTCTTGTCTTCCCTTAGCTTCTTGTCTTCTTTCATTTCAATTTGGACAAAATAATTGATGTTGCGATCTAGTTAGTCCTAGCCGTTCTATATATTGCATGACTGGTATTAATGTGAGAAATTTTACAATTTCTTTTAATTTTTAATTTTTAATTTTATTTTCTATTTCTTTTCTTTTGGGTTAATACCATAAAAACCCCCAAACTATTTTTTTTTACCACCAAAACCCAAAATTGGTATATTTATAATAAATTTACCATCCATTGGTTTCCATTAAATTATATTAATATCACGAAAAACCACAAACGCAATATATTAGTGACATACGAAGGGTAAAACTTCAAATTGGTACACCAATCAATTGCCAAGTGTCAATGATAAAATTTAACAGAAATTAATAGAATGTTAATTTGTCACGATATAACAGTTTAGGTTTTTAATAGTCAAAAATTATTTTTTGTATTTGTCATAAATGTACTAAGTTAGGGTTATTCGTAGTACTAATCATTTTTCTTTTTCTTTTCTCTTTTTTCCCTACTTCCCTTCACTAGCTGTAGGGCCTCAATGATGGCCAGAGAAGAGTGCCCTCACAAGCAAGCCAATGTTCGCCAAGCTCACCACAGGCTTGCAAGAGTCTGGCGAGTGTCACCCTAGCTAGATTTGGCCCTCATCTATAACTAACAACCTTTGCGACGATCATCAAGGCCTCAATGACCAACGAAGGGTAGTAGATTTAAAAAATAAAAAGGAAAATTTGAAAGAAAATAAAATATATATTTATAAAAATGAAAAAATTATCCACATTAATGACAGTCGTGCCACATATGATAAACAATTTAATTGAATTAATATTCATATTATAAATTTAAGGATTAAGTTGAATATTACTAATAAGTTTGGGATTACATTAAACGAATCAAAAATCAACAAATGACTTACACATTGAACCAAATTTGAAAGACTATTTGTATCCTTTACCCCCACGCGAATTTAAGTTGTTCTTGTTAGCTTCAACGATTTCCTTTTGAAATAGAGCTTTATTATCCATTTCCTATGTGAAAATGTTTCTAGAAACATATGTGGATGCAAGTTTTCTTTTTTTCCACGATGGTGGGGGACGAGCCCACGTAGGTTGAAACAGACTAGATTCTTGGCCCATGAGCCCAACCTACAGATCCAAAGTACCCTTGGATTCAAGCACCCATAGGTCCGCAAGAAGTTAATTTGTATGATCAATTTGTCTCTAGATGAGAAACAAAAGCATCGAAAATGCCCATAAGACTCTGACTTTGTAGATAAAACTTTTAAATGAGAAATAAATGATGACGGGAGCGATGGTCGGTCCAATACAGTGGAGTATCAACTACTAGTAAATTAAAATTCACATAGCTATGTACCAAAATTAGTATAAATCGATCGAGATAGACTAGAGAGTTGTTGGTTTCGTGAATTTTGCATCCCATGGACAATGTGATGGACAATGTGAAGCAGTAAATGGTTCCACGATATCACATGCACAAAACTGGCAGAGACTTGCGGTCCATTAGTTTCGTCGAGGATTTATTGTCTCAAAACATTAAAACAATGAGTTGATGAATCTATGTATAAATTCAGAAAAAGATGGCCACTTTTAAAAGTTAAAAACCATTTCTATGAATACAAGTGGAACCTAGCGCTGAGGCCTAGGTCCCCTCGAGGCTAGGCTAGGGACCATAGCACTAGGGCTTTGGACCGCATCAAGAGGGTTAGGGTCCCCAACACTCGTGCTTGGGACTCTGGCTATTAGGCTCAAATGCTTGAGTTGCTGGCACTTGCTCTTGGTTTCCCAAAGTTCGGGATTTGGACCACAACGCTGGTATTTGGGTCCCTTGAGACCCAATCCTAAGACCCCGACACCATGGCCCGAAACCCTTGTACCTGTGCTCGGGTCCCTAACAATTGTGCTTAGGACCTGACAAACATGCTTAATACTCGGCAGCCAAGATCAGGTCCTCCAAGACCTAGGCTCGGACCCCGGACCCGAAACCCAGGATTATAGTTATAATTTTTCTACGCTTCAAAATTTCGTGTCCCAAAGCATCTGAAAATGGTTTCCATATCATTTGTAAAAACACGACCGAACAAAGGAAAATGAGATTTCACGTAAGCCCTAGAGAGATACAGGCTTCCACTTTTAGGCGTGGTTCTGATGAAGAACTGAAAGCGTGGGGAATCAAAATATATCAAGACATTATGACTCTGCATGATGGAAGCTAAATGGAAAAGAAAAAGCAAAGCCGGTCTTACAGGCTTTCGACCCCTTCTTAAATCCCTAATTTCTTCCGAGGACATCATTTCATGACCATTCCTAGTGTGGTCATTAGATTGCCACGGCAGCGCCTATTCATTTAGTATGCTAAAGTGGACTCCCAAATAGTTGTCTCTCTTTCTCTCGCTCTCTCTCTCTCTCTCTCTCTCTCTCTCACACATAAATGATTAGTCCAAAACTCAAAACCCTAATAGCCATTGACAGCAACCAGTCTCACATGATTGAAAACGACTTAACAACATGGATGCTCATGTCTTTTTTTTTTTTATTTCCTCTTGTTCTTCTATTCCGTGCGGAAACTGATGTTGCAATCGATTCTAGTGATTGAATGGTTCATTTGCTTGGCCCAAAAGAAAACGAAAAACAAAGAAAATATTGACAAATTACCAATCCCTATCATGTCATTATCTTTCTTTCGAGTGGGTTAATATTACTTTACATCATTCCATTCTCCAAAAGGATTTTTACCTCTAATTTAAGTTGGTGATCCATAGGGAAAAAAATGCGCTAAATCAAAAGTAAAAATCGAATTTTTAAATGGTCCTCGATAAATCCGAAGAATAAGAAGGGAAAAAGAAGGAACCGATTAGGTTTTCATCCTGTTCGAAGGACCGACACCTCCCCATGGCTGGCTTTTCACGTGGGGCCGGCGAGACAACGGAGGCAAAAGCCGCACAGGTTAGGTTTGAGTTAGAGGGAAAAGAGCAAAACTTAATGATGGTCAATGTTTTCACCTTTTGTCTTGTACTGGCAATTAGTTTTAGTGACGCGAGATATTATCGTAATCACTATTCAGCCGACCAAATCTCTAGAAGGGACGGGCACGGTAAAACGTTAATGTCAACAGGCACATGATAATGTAGGAGACCCAAAATTAAACCACCTCCCCCCCTCCCCTTCTGTCACGCAAAATATCAACAAAAAGTGATCTATTCATCGCCAACCATTTTACACAGCGCACTGCCACGTTAGCAATTCCTAACGAAAATTAGCTGGAATTACTATATTTGAATTTTGTATAAAGGTTTAGAACTATATTGTCAAAGATTAACACGTTATAACTGGTTTGGCATCAAGACAATAAGTTTAAGATGAGAAGATACCAAAAAAATCATAAACTCATTACATTCATACTAATTCAGTCATAAATATTAATCTAATTCTAAATCTTTTCATATTGATACCAATTCCATCCTTTTAATCAATTTAGGTTGGATATCGCTGACGTGTATGCCGACTGTCCTATAAGACACAGCCGGTGCTAATATTGATATTTTTAAAGTGATTTTTAATATTATAGGAAAAATAAGAAAAAAATTAAAATATATAATAAAAATAAGAAAAAATATTTTAACAATATTTTAAAATATCCACATTAGGGCCGGCTATGCTAGATAAGGAAGCTAATATACAAGTTAGTGGTTTCTAGCTTAAATTGGTTGAATGGACTAAATTGATACTAATATGACTAAATTGATCAAATCAAAAGGTTTATGACTAAATTGATACAAATATAATAGATTTGTGACTTTTTTATACTTTTCCTAATTTAAGACTGATAAAAAATTTCCTTTTTATCTAGCAAACTAAGGAGGTGAATTAAAGGGGATAATTTTGCCCTACGATAATACGGCACATATCTGTTTGCTTTTTCAATACTTCTCTAGCAACAAAATGCGGGACATCCGTGATTTGGTTTAGGCGATCCTCTCGAGGCGAGGCCGAACCCGATTTCTACTTCAAGAAAGGAAAAATGTCCAATTGAGGATTCCATTCTTGATGTCACAAGAATCCCATCCTCTCTTATCGAGTCAAATTTTGCTACTCCGTCAAAGAAAAAAAAAAGAAATTGGGCTAAGAAAATCGAGCGCTCAGTCCGTTACAAAATCATCTATTCCTCCGCCCATCGGACTCGGGTAACATCGCATGCGATTTCTTGATAACCCACGCGACCCAGCCTAGTCTCATCTGATAAACGAGGGAGTTTTCTGCATGGGACAAAAACCACTCGAAACCCACAATTTCTGGCGACAAATCATGGTCTTTCAACATGCGGATGCACAGAGTTTCCCTTTATTGATCAAACAAGAGCTGTCTCGTGCTTTCCAAGCCCTACAAATAGGTCCTAAAATCTCTCTCTCTCTCTCTCTCTCTCTCTCTCTCTCTCTCTCTGTGTCTAGGCTTGGGCGGCCACTTAAATTCGACACTTCAGATCAGGCATCACTTAAATTGATAGCCCACATCGTGTGACAGCGGAACCGCATGAGGTGCCCCCACTGATAACATCGTGACGATGGGCAAGATGCATGTGTGAGGTCGACGCCCATTCAATTGCGCACGAAAGTTTCATAAGATGACAAAGGTGGGGAGGGTTGAAACCCGCAAAGACTCCAGTAGGATAATAGCAATGTACGTGACACTTCCAACTACCGGAGAAAGCCCGCACGCAAGCTCATCCGGATTCCACTAAGGAAACGTTTTGATCAAAGGAGGAAAACTGGAGCATGTGTATACATCAGTCGAAGACATGCATCGGTGCAGAATACGCGACAGCAACCATTTGGTGGTTCTAGGAAATGAGCTTTTTCTAATTGCGGCAAGTACGTGGCAATTGCGCTTTAGTTGTGTGTTCGAGGAGAATTAACGAAGATGTGGAGAAGAAACAACCCCTGAATCGGCGGAAAGTATTCAACTTACGTTAAACCGTCTAAATTTGAAAGAATGGGATGTAACGCGTTTGATTGAGTCATGATTGATAATTGACGTGAGAAAGGAAATCCCTGTATAGACTCACCCATTTGCATTTCAAGACTAGCATAGACTTAGGACGCCCAACGGATCAAGCTTGTGATCGGGTCTATCGATCCCATTTATCTCTCCATTTCCTTACATGACTAGTGAGGAGAATCGAACAAGTCATGCTTTTGACTCCTGTATTTGACATCCCCATCTTTTGAGTACCTTTCTCTTGCCACTTAAAAAGTCTCGAACATCGTCTAATCGCAATAGGCCTATGTAGGTATAGATGAGTAATTTATCAAAGGACGAAACAATTATTTTAATCTACGTTTACATCCTGATGATGTCTTTAATAGAAAGCATCGCTCCCAATCTGTGTATTGGCAATTAATTACGTTCGGAATAGGAAATAAAGGTCGAGATGCAATAAGGTGACGCGAATTATTCCCAAGGTCTTATAGGTCTAGATCTGGCTACTTATTCGCTCTCCAACTTTTCCTGTCCATGACGAGAGCTGCAATCTTCCATGCTCATGGATCGCTCCACCTATTCCCAAGCATCCTCGCAAAGAAAATTGCCAAGAGAATTTGGGAATGAGAATAAAAACAAAAGAAGACGAACCCCGGTTGCAAAGATTCTCCGAGCACAAGAAAGAAGGAGGAACAAGCAAGGGAATCCATCATCAATCGATGGACCCATCGGATCGAAACTCTCGGACGCAAAACCCTAAAAGGAGAGATGCCCTTTCCCCCACTTGTTATTATTTGCATAGGTGAAACAGGCCACGATCAGGAGCTGCGAGGCATTAAGAAGGGGAGCTCTCCCCGTTTTGCGAACAAAACCCTAAGTTTTGTTTAATGGGGAGGGGTTCTTGATAGGTCGTTGTGCGAGCCGACTTCATTCAGTGAGGTCATGTCGTGAACAGGGAAGGGGGAAAAACAAAGGCAGCTCGTCTTTAGGCTTTTCTTTTTCGGAAGTGAAAGGTGGTGAAGAAAAAAACTGAGGGGCAAAAACTAAGGGGCAAAATGACTCTGTGAAGACCATTGGGGTGCCCTAATGGAGGGGGCGTCGCCATCATGAACCTGGTTGATTAAATGGGCATTAGGGTTTCCATTCAATCAAAAGCCATCCTTTTGGGTTGGGCGAAAATCACGGATGTTATGCATGTGCTTTTCTTGTCCCTCTAACCAGACTTAGATGTTCCTGTTCCTTAGGCCGACGACGAATATATGCAAGCCCGAGCAATTTTTCTTCTTCTTTTCTTTGGATTAAAAGGGAAGGATATATATTTACCTCGAGCAATAGCAATGAAGATGTCATGGTATGCACGGCGTAACAAGAAGATTCAAAACCGTATTTTCAATCCTAATTATAATTAAAATTCTGGAATTAGGGTTTATCTCAGATCTTGAGCATATTACCTAGAAAAACAAGAATAGCAAGGAGTTGTGCATATCAAGGTTATCTTTGTACGCGTGAGAGCGAGAGAGGGAGGGGGAGGGACAGGGAGAGAGAGAGAAAGAGAAAGGGAGAGAGACTTTTGAAGTCGACGTATGCCTAAAAGTGTCCCGGAGATATGTTCTTGTTGAAATGGAGGGTGGGAACAAGGAATACGTCTCTTCTACTGACCTATCGAATTGGCTATTTTTTGCTAAATTGACTTTAATGCTCTGGTTCAAAAGGTGGCCGTTGCGACTGGCCATTCCTTTCAGAGGAAAATAATTGAATATGTTCTACAATAATTCGCCAAGAACATAATGAAATTGAAATGCATAGAGATCCCTAAAAAAAAAGGCATCTGTTCCGACTTCCAACATAACTTTATATTTTTGGTGCCGACCGATTCTATCAATCATATAACCCTCGAACGAGTTTATGTAATTCTCTTTTTGGTTTTAAATAACATTAAATAAAGATGGAATATATACCCTCCTCTTAGTTAAAGGAAATGTATTTTTATTCACATGCCATGGACACATGCATTCACTTGGATATGTTGAAATCATGTGTCAAAAATCATCAAGCATGAGAGTTGGGTGTATCGACGTGATAGATGCTTATTCTTGTGCTTATGTCTAATGCATGTGGATGAAAGATAAGAAGCTACAGACAAATTAGAAGGGTCTTGTTTATACCTAGGAATACTTTGGTTAATAAGAGCACGCATGGTAACTATTTTTTTTTCTAAATTTTAATTTTTCTATTTTCGGTAACAACTTGGAATAGAAATTTATCTAGTAATGTAATTTCGTTTTTGTTTTTTTGAAACAAGTTTTTAACTCGGAAATAGATTTAGAACATAAATGAGGAGTAAGACTTTTTTACTTTTCTATATTTCGAATAAAAATAAGAAATAAAAAAAATTCTCATCACTTATTCTCGCTACTAGCCGCCCATCATCCACCATTCATCTCCCACCGATGCTCAAAAGGGAGAAGTTTCATGTCATTATCAAACGAATTTTGACTTTGGAAATAGGAATTTTATTTCATTATTAAACACGTATTTTTGTTTAAAAACTCGTCCACTAAATGGAAATAAAAAAAAATCAATTTCTAAAAGTTGATTTCTTGAACAGAATGATTATTATTCACTCCTTTAAGAAATTTATACGAACTGATGCAATTCAAAAATAAAAGTATCACAAAGGACTATTTCAACACTTCTTTCGTAAGAATCATTATGTTTTTCCATACTTCAATATATCCTTGACCTTAAAATCACGATGAATAGTAAGATGGTGTTTGAGAAAATTACAAAAGAAATCTTAAATCTATTATATCGATGCTATTCGATTCTAAATGTTTCAATTGACCAATTTAGATATATATATTAACAATTTGTAAATTTAGCATTCTTGACCAATTTTGCCCATAGATTCATGTGGACACCGATTGAGTAATGTAAAACAACTGGTGATGACATGAACAATTTTATAATTATTTTGAACTTTTTATAGTTTTTTTTTCCCATTATGGGTGGTGAGGGCCTAAGTGAGGGCCACGACCCTTGCTAACGATGGCAAGGGCTTGCAGGCCCTTGTCTAGGGTTCGTCAGCCATGACGATAAACAGAATAATAAATAATAAATAATAATTTCAAAAATTATAAATATTGTCTATGTCAATACTGATCATATAATGTAAGATAATTGGCATCTTCGTTAGTGACTTACGATGGTTAATTAATTCTAAATTTTTTAATTATATCAATTTAGTCACAAATATTTTAATAATTTACTAATGTAGTCATCTTAGCCAAATTTGGTAAAAAATTATTAGCATTGATGTCGATCGTCCTATGTAACACGGTCTCGCACTAATATATATTTATATAATTTTAATTTTTAAAATTATTTGAATTTTACTTTTTCATTTTCTTTCCTTTATTTTCTTTGGTTTTACTTTTTTTTACCATTTAAGGGTTGGCAGCCTTGGCAACCCCCTCTAACCACGGGACAAGGGCTTTGCAAGCCCTCTTTGAGCATCGACCAATGGCCGCAGACCCTTATCATTATAAAAAATAAAGGGAAAAACTAAATATAAAATAAAATCATATACATCGATTTTCTTCACCAGCAATGGACTCGATATCTTCATAACAATCAAGGTTGAAATGTCTCGTTCATTACTAAAATAAAAATAAATAATAAAATATTTAGAAAATAAAAATTTGCCAAATTTGCCCAAATCAACGTCGTTCATGTCACATAAAATAGTCGTCATCAATTTACAGTCAAAATTGATTGAAATGAGAAAATTGACAAATTATCAAAATATTTAAAACTAAATTGATACAATTGAAAATTTTAAAATTAGATTAGCCATTGTATAAAAGATTTTGATTTTTTGGACATTTTTTCGCCAGGAAAACTGGACCCACCATATGACCTATCTAAAGGTGGAAGGTTAGAAAAGTTTGATGCTGCTAGAACTAAAGCAATATCTTCTCATCAACACGTGTTGGGTAGCATAATGCCCCGTTTGCCATGGCAGTTCCATTGAACGCTTGAAGAACGTGCCTCAATTTTCCATCTTCCCGAAGAAGACGTGAGCTGTTTATTGGCCCCTGTTACTGGAGCTGAAGTCAAGTTAGCTCTGTGGTCTATAATGGATGATAAGAACCTCGAAACCGATGGATTTACGTCTTGTGCTTTTTCAAGAAAGCGGGAGTGTAGTCAGCCTCGATTTCACAAAGCTACTATAGATTTGACCGCTACTCCACTTTGTCTCTTAGCGGTTCAGTCACCACTGATCGTCTCACGTGATACATTGCCACATTAGCGCATTAGAATTTCATGCAGATGATAAAATTAAATTGGTAAAAATCAAAAAGTTTATGATAACTCTATAAAAATAGAGTTGTTTTATCTATTTTAGGCAACAAATAATGCAATATCTATGAGAAAATATTTAGATTTCCTTATGATTATTCGAATTTTCCTTATTTATGCAAAATAATGAGATATGAAGAAAATAAGGAAAAGAAAGGCAAAGATCAAGAATTCAAATCAAAAAAACAATGGGAGATAGATATCAAATCAAAGATCCTCTTATTTACTCCCTAATTGCTTGGAGATAAGGATCTTGGATATATGTTATAGGAAAACATTGAGAGCCTGAGTTACTAGTTAGGTTTTTGTTAGATTGATTTTCATTATTCTGATAATTTTTCAAGTATTTTGAAGGGAAGACAAAAGTGGTAACAGAATTCTTATTCTTTGATTCAAGATATTAGGTTTGATTTATATTTTTATTTATTATTCTACTGTGTTCTAATTTTCTTTTTTTAGGGCTACGATATAGCCTAATCATAATGATGTGAATTTCATAATTTTTATATTTTGCAATTGATTTCATTCATGTGAGTTTTATATTATTGTGCATAATGATTTTGAGTGACTGGCCACCACTTGAATGATCTGATGTACATGTTTGAGACTAAGAAATGATAATATACAATTGTCCATTACAATACATAACCATGAATTAAATGTGGATATAAATATACCGCGTTATTTGTGATCCAAAAGATTAATTGTAAGTCAGGAATATTTATAATTTTTAATGCACTTATGTTTAAATATAGTGGATTAATAAACTGAGTAGGTTTGTTATACCTAGAGATATGATAGTAAATAGATTAAGAAATTTCTCTATCACATGTTTGATATCGTTCTTATACCCACAATAATTTGAGATTCATATCCAGTGGTTATGGTGAAATCGGATGGTCTAACATATTTATCTGATTAATTTACTGCATTTAATCTCCAAATTTTGTTTTAAATTTATATTTTGATATGTTAGATAAATTTTATAATTAATATATTTTAGTATTTAATTAGTTTATTAATCATTGATCTCCGTATGACGATATTCTTTCTTATTATTATATTACTTGTTCGACATGTTCACTTGCGTTTAGAATTTTACGAATAGTTTACGACTGATGTGACGTTTACACCATAGGCATATGACTGATGGGATAATTTCTCCTGAATTCGTGGGGATGACTTTAATTGGTCTTCAACTAGCCTTTTCCACTATATGCTTATGCTTTGATCCTAAGTATGTGATTGATGTGGAAACTAATAAAGCAAAAGAGCATTAGAACAAGCTTTTATTCTCATTTGATTTGAACCCACTTTGTCATCGGGGAATGGGGACCTCTAACCCTATATTTTCCAAAGTGCGAAAAAAGAAAAGCAAACATATATGGAATTGAAAGACCATACATGTCGCATGGATGAGGAAGTCCTCTCCCAATTTCACCCCCCCTCCCTTATTAGCAAATCCAAAGCAAGATACAAAAACAGCACCGCTAAAAACCCAAAAGAAAAGAGAAAGGGGAAAAAAAGGAAAAGGAAAAGGAAAAAAGAGAAAAACAAAAGAATCGAACTTTAATCGTACGATAGAGACACAATGCAATTCCTGTTGTCTTAAGCATACGCTCTTTTAATGTGCGTAATGTCCCCTTTCTTCTTTCTCTCAATTATTGTGTCCGGTTTAGAGAGAGAGAAACCTTTGCGTGCAATGCTGTCCACCTAGATGAAATTAATTAGAGCCGCAAAAAAAGAGGCAATTTCCCCCAATTTTATTCGTTTTTCATCCGAGGAATCGGATAGAAATTGGAAGTTCATCTTTGCCGTATAAATAACAAATAAAATACGGCGAAAAACAACGATCGGATTCGGATCCGATCCAAAGCGAATCGCCCCCCAATTGCTTTTGTAAATTGTTAATTATTGAGATACGTACGTGCAAGCGTTGTACTACACACCCTGAGCCTGAAGGCCTTACGTTGCAATAGAAAAATTACAAGTCAATGAGGGATGACGTGTCTCGGCTTAAATGGGATTTTGGAAGCTTGTGGCTGCTTTTTCTAGTGGCGGTTGAATTCCGAATAATTCTCTGTTTTTATTTTTATTTTATTTTTTTGTAATTAATATTTTTTATGTGAATCATGGAGGTGTCCGCACCAGCTGTGATTTTGCCACTTGTGTAATGGGCGCTGCCAGGTGGCACCGTCCAAAAATAATTCCTCGCGGCATCGCAGGGCCTCGATCGCGTGCGGTCAACACGTGTCTGGACATCATTGGGGGAGGCATCGCCTCCCAGTTCTGAAGTGGGACCGGTGGAGGATAAATATAATTGTGGTGTTTGTCGCACGCCAGAATCTTTTCTCGTGTTTATTGGCGAATTTTAATTAAATGGCTTCTTGGAATAACTTTTCTTTTCTTTTTTAAGGTTTTGCCAGGGAAAATAGAAAAGTTGTAGAGGAAATATCTCAGGATTACAAGTATGAATATCAACTTCATGAGAACGAGACAATACGTCATAGACGATTAGGGTAGCTTTGGTTTGATTTGATACAAAGCATAGTAATATGCAATATTTAATTTAGTATTACTCAAAGCTGATAATTATTTAGAAGAAATGATCAAACAATCGAAAAGAATAAAAGTGGCCAGTGTTGAGTTCAAATTTTTTTTTTTTTGTGAAAATGGAAGCAAGATATGTATGAAATGGTAAAATGAATTTACATGTATGAGACAAATGAACTTGCAGTATTCAATTATTTTCCAAATAAAATAGACTATTTCCAAATGATGTTTCTTTATGATTATAGAATTTCATGATTATCATTATAATTTTCAAAATGCTAAATTTCCATATGAGTTACATATGCAAGAGTGATAAGCGGTTTTAAATATTCATAAAATTTTCAAAAAGTTTCGACATGTAATTCCCATGCCAAATAATATTAGTTTGTATTTGGAACTTGTAAATGATTATCTTATATGTCATTTGTTCGCCTTCCATTGCTACAAGCGATTTCATTGCAAGGATGAGCTCTGTTGAAACTTTTTCAAATAGTTTAGAAAGAGATTTCAAAAACTTGCTTTATAATATAGATATTTTTCATTATTTTGAATAGAAGAATATTTTACCGACCAAAAAAAAGAATAAAGATATATTGCTAATTTCTTATACTTCATATGGAAGTTTCCTTCTAATGGGCTTACAGGGAGCGTGGGAAAAAAGGCAAGAGGGAATCTTGTCCGATCAATCTCTTTCACGAGCAATTTCCATGCATATGCCTAGTGTCATTTGGCCACGTCTAAGTAGAATTAGGTTACAAATCACCGGATTAAAGATAAAATCATCTCGTTCCAAGACTCACCCAAAATCGATATATTAAAATTTGGCCAGCACTTACAAGACAGGTGCGAATCAATCTTCGGAATCATTGTTTTGCAAAAAGGAGAGGTAAAAGAGGGATTTATTAAAATAGAGAAGTACCGATGAAAAATTATGACGATTCTTTCTCAATTCATTCAAAAAAAGACATCGGAACCCGCACCCGACTAGGCGTAACTTTCTAAACGAGAAAAACATTCATCTCGAAAATTTAACCGGGCATCGACTCAAAACTAAAAATAAAGAATTTTATTTTATTTTAATTTGACCAAGAACAAACAAGAGGATTCACAAAGTAAATGAATAAAATAAAAATACCCATCAAGAAAGAAAAGGCCAGCTCATTCGATCAACTTTTTTTTTTCCCAATGGAGCACAAGGTCTTTTACCGACATAAAACTGGGTCTTCCCAAAATCCCATGCCCTCTGGCTCTCCACCACCTTTTCGATCTTCTTCCCCCTTTCAATAAATACTGCCAAAAGCTAAAGTTAAGAACATAAGCACATGAATCATGTCACCGCTAATTAATCTAGATTATCACCTCAATCTCGATTGGAAGGAAAAAGCCGGCACGGGCGGACATCCCTCCACGTGGCACGCGCTCATCGATCCCTCCGACTAAATTAATCCCCCCCTCTCTTTTCTCGCTCATGCAGCTTAGGCGGCTGCCTAATCTCCTTTTTAATTAACACCGCCTTCCTTTGGACGAAAAACGAAGTGCGCTCTCCTTTTCTTTTCCCGTCTTCTTTTCCTTTTATTTATTTATTTATCAATGTCTCTCTCTTTTTTAACTCTTTTTTTTTTCTTTTTTACAAGGAACCATGCGCCGTGCCATGAATAGCTCCCCACGTGCACGGACACGTGACTCGGATTCCGAGACGGGTGTCTTCATTTCGCTGCACACACGCACACATGCCTCTAGGCAGCACGTGCGATGCGCATCCCCATCGATTGAGGCCTACTAATTTAATCGGGGGCGTCATTAGATCGCTAGGTTACTGTATATTTAAATGATAACGATGGATGGATGGATCGACCTATGGGTTTAAATATTTATGGCCGTCCGCTCGTCGATATCAATTTACTAAACCATACGACGGCGCCGGTAATGCGATCAAAATTGACTCATTTTATTATTCTCCCCTCGCATTTTATCATATAACTGGACGGACAAATTGATAAAATATTGTCGCTTAGCGGTTTTAGGGAACGAAGGGACGGGTTTTTTCTCTCATGTTGTCTTGTCTTGATGAATGAAGGAAATGAACGGGTCCTTGGGTTGGTGACACGTTTTTATTCTCCAATAAAAAGAGAGGAGGAGAAGACTTTTTTTGTTTCTTTTTTTTTTGGGTTAGGGGAGGAGAAGATAAATAGTGGGTATTTCCAATTATTATTATTTTTTCCTTTTCCTGGGGTGATGGGGTCGAGGGGTCAAACTGGGATGGTGTGGCGGATCGTCGGCCGTTGGTTCGAATCGGGAAAGACGTAATAGGAGAGCAAAAGCCGGTGGGGACCACCGACTAAATCTGGGCCGCATCCGCCCGTTCATCAGTAAACGAGTTCGATGCGCACGTAAACGTCAATGCTTGCCAATTAATCAAGGACCCATAAAAAGTCGCCCGGCGGGCTACCACGTCCACAAGTTCCATCAAGCCACGTGATCTTATCCGTAGAAAATCAAACCATTAAGGGAAATTACCAGACCATAATTATTGGGTTTTATTTTCGTTTTCAAATCATAGATTAGCCACATGTCTTTTCCAATTTACTGTATTCGAAGTGTTGATAATTGAACAACTATCTCGAAAGTAATAGATCCTCATTCAATATTTTAAAAAATAAAATGTTTAATAGCAACAATTAGACTCGTGAGCATAGCAATAGACTTAATTTAGAGAGGAAGGGTGATGACTAATTGTTAAATTGTATATTATTCTTTTGATTTAGAATCCTCTGACGGCACCGAATAATAATCGGCCATTTCATACTGCTTATATTATGCGAGTGCTGCGATGTGGCGCTACCAAAGTCTTTTTGGCCATAGTATTATGTTAAGTGTAGGCTTAAATAATAATGATGATAAAAACAGCACAAGCGAAGAGGAATATAAAAATGAGAAATGGTCCCTTATCATTCGATGCACGGTGATTGGCGACTGAGAGGATAGGGGGTCGTTTTCAGCCATCGGATTTCGACGTGTCCCCAAAATCTAATCGGTTCACCTCCCCGTTGAAAAAAAATTATAGTTTCCATAATGTGAATAGACCATATAATAAAATATAATATAATATAATGCCTTTTTCTTTTTTGAGATCATCGAAGGGGGATGTGGGCTTCGCACGTGTTGACGCGGTCAGTAGCGACGGCCGCCCCGGGGAAGGGGGGGGTGGGTCCCCGCACGCCACCGCCCCCACGAAACGGAACGCGGCGCGCGGGTCTTTTTCCACCGGGGAAAATTGGACGGCCATTACGGCGGGGGGGCGGTTGCGGAGGGCATTCTCGGGATTTCGCTCGAGAACGGCGTTTCGATTTTCTTCCCCTGTGAAGCACGGGAGGGCGGTGGTGGCCCCCCCGTCTTTTTGGACCAGGCCGTAAAGCCTCCTTCGCGTCGAAAAACATTCAAAGGTTACGACCGAAATCCGCACACGTAATCGTATCACGAACCATAACCGCCACGGGGACCGTCCGTACTGGCGTGCCCGCGGTTGTGATTGTAAATTGGCATTAAAATAATTTGACCACACTTGTGAAGATCTTCTGGCTGATTAAATTATTGGGTAAATATTTTAACGGATTGCTTATCTTATTTTCTTATTTTTAGGGTGGTCCTTTCTTCCGAATGCGATTGTCAAATGTTTCGATTTTACTAGATATTGGAAGCGCACATGAGAGAAAGTTATTTGACATTCCAAATCTATGTTATGTTGTTTCATGTCGAATCACATGAGGGACTGCGGCGAAATTTATGTAAGTAGTGCAAAAAGATCGAGCATGAATTGCACGTGACTTTATGCTTTTGCAATGATTTTTCACTTTTGAGGAGAGCTTGAAAATCCGGGCCTTTCGGGAGTCTGCCTATGGAAGTCGTAAGTTCTTTGTTAGTTCATGCAAAGAAGAGACTAGCAAGGATATGATTCATGGATCAATCTTCAAAGTAGCTCATGCTCGTACCCGATCTTGGACCTTACCCAGTTCGAGTTCATTAGCTTATGGTATATTTACGGCGGCTCTCATTATGTTTGCATAACTATATATCAAATCAGACGTTTATCTAATATTTCAAATATTTAGAATAGTTGGTCTCAAATTCAAATTTTTTTCAAGCCCTATTTACCACTCCCATCACATATTTTCATGTTCTAGTATCAAACCAAAGTTCAGATTATGCGTAAGATGGAACGTTGAAATACTTAGATATTAAACCACACATTCATATAATAACTTGAGTTTTTAGATTGATTAGCATTGATATCACAAAATTTCACCCATAAAACAACAAGGCGATGGCGGCGGATCGTGGCTCACGGACCGGACCAATTTTTCTCTTCATTGACATCTTCAAATTGAAAGAAGCAGACGAGTACACGAACGCGTACGCACACGGATGCGCGAGAGCTCATACAACTAACATGCTTCGACGGGAAAATCGGAAGGAGAGAGATGGCGGGCCCCACGGTGGGCGATGGAAAGAGACGAAATGGTAATAGGGTGGTGGGGTGATATGATTAGTTTTTTCCATGATGATAGGCTGAAAAGTATCGTGGCCGACCCCATCTCCGACTAAGATAAGTATACCACGTACATGTACACATCGCGCCATCCCCACGTAGCCAGATCAAAGCCTAATTGTGGAGGGAGGGGGAGATTACATTATTGCGTAGAATCTCTTCCTTCGCCAATAGATAACTATTGAAGCTGTTGTCATTGTGATCTCTCTCTTTCTCCATCCACCTACTCCAAAAGCATGTCTCTCGAGATTTTCTCATCCTAAATAAATTTTCTAGGGAGAAGGATCATGTCTTACGTGTGCGTGTAAGATTCTTATGTTCGAGATGATGGGCTCAATACGTGCTGAAGATCATGAGCTTGATCCACATGGATTGTCTAGCATCTTGTTTCTGTTGGGTCATGTCTCGAAGTCGATTCCTTCTAACATAATTGGATATGTACAGTGCTTTTAAAATAATGCAAAGATTTTGACATAATTGATTATTCATTTTTATTTGCTATGAAAGTTACAGTTGTCATTGTTTTGATTTAGAACAATATCCGTCCGAGGTTTGAATTTGAGCATCCAAAAACTTTGCTCCAATAAACTTTTATAATGACCGATGTTTGGTTAAGATCGTTTTTCAAATTTCTACTATTCTAATATTTTGCATTTTAATTGATGAGAAATATTTAGAAATTTATCAAATCAGAAACAAAAACGATAGAAATCATTATATATTTTTCTACAAGCATTTCTTTTAAAAAAAGTGGCATTTGTTCTTTTTCTAGGAGGGTTAGGCAAAGAAAATCAAAGAAAACTCGAAGTCGGCGATTGGGAAATCAAAAACGATCATGGGATTCATGTTCAACAATTACGGAAATATGGATTTGACCGGTCAACACGGGCATCATTACAGCAACGCAAACGAGTACCGAAAGGCCCGAAGGGGCGGCAACAGCTACAAACTAAACCCTCACCTACGCCGCGTCGCACACAATCATTTCCCCCTAAGAAGCCGATGCGAACCTGTTAACCCCCTCCGCCCGTTGACCGCTGACCGTAAAGCGAAAAAGCGAAGAAAGCAGATAGAGAGAGAGAGAGAGAGAGAGAGAGGGGGGGCGGCAATCGACCGCACGATCCGTTGGACCGGTCGACGATCCAACGGCGGGAAATGCGCCCTGGGAACGGCCCAGCCGGGCGCGGGGTCTTCCCTCGCGACAGGGACAGTTTCGTTTTACCCGGTCAACACGTGTCCGAACCACCGGCTACCACCGGTGGCCAGCTAAAACGGCGCCCGCAGGAAGCCAAAACGGAGGGAAAACCGAACAAGACAAGGAGAGGAAGAGGTCCCGCTCCCGCCGTCGTCGCCGCCGCCACCACCACCCCACCCCGCCACATCCTCCTCTCCCACCCTCCACGTCAACGATCACCGAGGAGAACCAAAAGGCAGAGCATAACAGAATAAAATAAAATCCAATTTGAAAAAAAAAAGGGGAGAATAATTCGGCCGAAATGGAAAAAGGCGAGCCAAGATGCATCGTTTATTAAATCCGAATTCGATTGGCCTCAGAGAGCCTCCTTCCCCCAAACACGCGCGCATACAAACTCTGCGCTCTTCTCCGCCACCAGCTTTGCTGAGCCACTCGACGGCGACGGCGGCTTTCTTCCGATTCGAGAGGGCGGAGAAGCGCATCGTCCATCATCGGATCGATCGAGAGGCTCTGCGGTTTTAACGATGCTTAAGGTATGACGTATACGATGATGGATAAATTTCGGGGGCGGCGGGGGGAGAGATTTTCTTCTCCTCCTCCTTTTTTTTTTTTTTTTCCTTCTTGTTATAGATATTATTCCGAAGGGACTTAATCGAGGTAAATTTTGGCGGATTGCGGGTTATTTTATTTTATTTTCTTCTCGTTATTATATCAAGGAAAAGCGGTGTGGGGAAGGCAGGGGGAAAAAAAGGAGAGGAAAAGAGGAAAAAAGATCCGGCGATTTGCGAGGGCTTTGTCGTGGTTATACATTGTTAGGACCGCGATTAAAATATTAAAGCGAGCCGAGCGAGAGAGAGAGAGAGAGAGAGAGAGAGTGAAGAGAGAGGAGAGAGAGAGGGAGGGGAGGGGGGGTCCTCCTTCGGTTCGCTCCAGCCAGAGGCGAAGCCAAAGTTTTGCTCTGATTTGCAGAGAGGGGAGAAGAAGTCGGAGAACGCGAAGAACGGAAGCTGCCTAGAGAGAGAAGGAGGGAAGGAGAGAGGGAGGGAGGGAGATTGATGATTGTTTGGAGGAGCCTAAGAACTTAATAATTATAATTACCGCCCAATAAAGTTGCGCTTCCCTTTTCACCTTCCTCCGCCGCTCCTTATCCAATCCCCTGTAAGTTCTCCCTTCCATTCCCGTTTTGCTGTTATCTCTCCCTCGCCGCGCTTTTCTCTCTCGCTCTCGTCCAAATCCTCCTCCTCCTCCTCCTCCTTTTTTTTTTTTTTTCGGTTTGTGTTCTTCCTCCGATGCCCCTCTAAAGTTTCGTTTCTTCTTCTTCTTCTTTCTGTGCTTTCTTTGTGGGGTTTAGGGAGGAAGCATTGTGTTCCTTCTCGTAGAGATTAGTGGCGGATCTAGTCTAGCTCTCTAATTCTTGCTCTCGTGAGTTTTTTTCGCTTCTTCCTCTTCTTCTTCTTCTTCTTTTTTTTTTTTTTACGGGTTTCGGCTTCTTCTTCGTCTTTCTCAATCTCTGCGTGCGTCCCTTTTGTGGTGCGCAAAGCGAAATAGATCTGCAGCTTCGTCTTCGGAATACCGGGCGGGCTGCCCCAGCTAATTTCCTTTTTTTTCAATCCAATTTCCGAGCCGGCGTGGATTGCCGTGTGCAGGTTCTTCCGATTCTTTCGAAACGAATCGAGCGATTCCGTTTCGTCTGCTGTCCGGTCCGATTTGTTTCTCCGGTTTCTCTTTTACTGAATTGAATCGCGTTTTGGTGCATAGCATTTATTAACGAAGGATCGCGATGGAGAAGAGGATTCTGTCTTTTTTCAAATTTTTCCATGCGAAATCGATAGGACTAGTTTAGTTGGATTGAATTGTATCGACTTCAATTTCTTCTTTCTTTGGCCCCTAACACAGGTGCTTTCTGTGTGTAAACAGACTTTGCTGGGACATTCGGTGCTCGCAAGTCGCAATTTTGATTAGGGCGTCTTCATTTTTCTGGGTGTAAGGGTGAAAAAAAGAGAGAAAGAAACGAAGAAAGAACGGCGGGGCTGATAAATCGGAGGGCGAGTGTTTTAGTGATTTTCGGGTTCTCCCTAGTAGAATAACAGAGACATGTTGGAAGGTCGGTCCTGTCTGATCCCGAGGGTGCTTGCAAACTCTTGCCAGTCAGAAAGCAGTTGGCCAGGTTGCATGAGTTTCCGGCTTGAAATTGACATCGGGAGTAGCAAGCATTCTCGGGATATCGACAGCAACGAAGATCACCCACGCAGGAAGTCATTGAGGCTTTCTGAAGCCTCTGAGTTGCAAGAAATAGATCAGCTCGCTCAGGATTCGGGAAAACAATCCAGTGATCAACGTCATGCTGGGGATAATTCGCATTTGGAATCCCTCATAGGTGCCATTGGGAGGGACAACTCGATCAGCTGTCTCATCCGCTGCTCGAGATCTGATTATGGTTCCTTAGCCTTGTTGAATTCGAGCTTTCGGAATTTGATCAAGAGCGGTGAGCTTTATAGATTGCGTAAGCAGAATCGTGTGATTGAGCACTGGATTTATTTTTCTTGCCATTTACTCGAATGGGAAGCTTTTGATCCTATTCGCAGTCGGTGGATGCATTTACCCAGAATGATCTCCAACGAATATGTCATATTTCCTGATAAGGAATCCTTAGCAGTGGGTACAGAGCTTCTTGTGTTCACTAAGGATATGACAAATTCGCATGTGATATACAAATATAGCCTTCTAACACATTCATGGACTTCTGGAATGAGGATGAATGCTCCGAGATGCTTATTTGGGTCTGCGAGCCTTGGGGAGATAGCAATATTAGCCGGCGGTTGTGATTCCCAGGGGAACATTTTTAACTCTGCAGAGATGTACAATTCCGAGACTCAAAGGTGGTTGCCTCTTAGTAACATGCACACGCCCAGAAAGATGTGCTCAGGAGTGTTTATGGATGACAAGTTTTATGTCATTGGTGGTATTGGTAGAAGCGAAACGGGTCAGCCAAGAGTTCTCACATGTGGGGAGGAGTATGATCTAAGGACACAAACTTGGACCGTAATTCCTAATATGTCGCCTGTGAGGGGAGGTGCTGCGAGGGAGGCTGAGGTGCCTGCAGCGGCGGAAGCACCTCCTCTAGTTGCAGTGGTCAACAATGAGCTGTATGCAGCTGATTATGCTGACATGGAGGTGAGAAAGTATGATAAGGAAAGGAGGGTGTGGTATACAGTTGGGAGATTACCTGAACGTGCAGACTCAATGAATGGTTGGGGTATTGCCTTCAGGGCTTGTGGAGATAGTCTTATCGTCATTGGTGGACCAAGGACGCCGGGTGAAGTTTTCATAGAGATCAATTCATGGGTTCCAAGTGAAGGCCCTCCGCGTTGGAACATGCTCGCCAGAAAGAGTTCGAGTAACTTTGTGTATAATTGTGCTGTGATGGGATGCTAAACAGTTGGGTATTTTAGCATCTTGTGTACTTTAGCAGTTCCTCCCTCCCAAGGATTGTACAAGATTGGCTTCTCCTTCAACACAGGATTCTTGCTAACGGGTATTTTTCCCCTCTTTCTTTTCATTTCTCTTCCCCATTGGGACTAGGGAAGAACGGGGAATAATTTCAGATTTCCTTCTTCAAGAATTATAGAAATTTTTTTCCCAAAAGAGGAGGTCATGGTTTCACTTTCATCTTCAATACATTAAGTTTCATTTCCACCATTGAGTCGGTATTTTCCTCCTTTCTTGTAAAGATTGGAACATCTAATTGTCGGCAATCTTTTAGCTGCAACAAGTTCTGAGTTTTATTTTCTCAGGATACAGACCAGACATAAGTGTCAAATTCTTTGCCGTCCTTGGAATTGGCTTTAATTTAAAAAAAAGGCACTAAAAAGTGGGTTTATTCGGTATTCTTAATGGTTCACTTGCATGTCATTTGTTGACTTTAGTGTTGTGCTGATCAGTAGAGCTTTTCCCAGATCTTGGTTTGTTGCTTCTCTTCATTTCTATACTGTATATCTTTGTGGAATTCTGCTGTAGCGGGTATCATTCAAGTCAATTAGACGAGTGCAGCAGTATAATATGTTGCGTTGAGAGGGGATCTTTGTGCTTGACAATCTCGAATTTAATCAGATGTAGCTTTAATATTGATGTGGGGCAAGCGTTTCTGGAGTTCTGTTGGCAGTAATATTCATTTGACTGATGAAAAAGAATTTTTTTTCCAGCATTTTGTCCTTTATTTCATTGATAAAATGATCTGTGCACTATGAGAACATCTTTGTACTGGCTCTTCACATCTTCTATAGGATGTTATAGTTTTCAGGACAGCGACTCAGATTGTAGGGTCGTGATAGTATGACCACTCAGTAAATAAATCACTTAAAAGTGGGCCCAATTTTCTTCTTCGTTCAACCAAAATTAGCTTAGTTAGTGAGAGCGATGATCAGCATGGAATGTGTATTCTTTTTTGGGTAAGGGTCACAGTGGATGTGCCCATAAAGGATGGTTATTAATCAGCGGATGTTTGCATGTTTTCTTGTGATGTTACAGGGTGTTTGTCGAATTACCATGTGAAACTTGATTGGCCCACTTAAAGTACTGCTTTGTTTGAACTTTGAACAATATGACAGGATATTATTTATGTTTAAGTTGAATGTAGAGACTGCAAAAGTCCAGTAATGACCTTCTATTATGTTGGACTACTTTCGGGTTTATTCTCTCTTTTTCACGTTAATGCATATGCAATTGAATAAAGCAAAATGAAATTCACATTTTGGACTTCAATAATTGAAATTGTAGGATTTTATGATTTTCATCCCAATCCGGACAATCTTGTATATAATTAGTTGTCTACGCGGAGTTAATTGAGAATTTAATCTGGAACAACTTAATTGTCCTATTTCTAGTTTTGTGTTTTGTGCATGCGTATTGGTCATAATGGGCACTTCTTTGCCACAATATCTCACAAAATCAGATAATTGCAGAAAACCTTTAATAAGCTTCAACATGTCATTTATTATAATTTATCATTGTTGCTGAGAAATCCAGTTGTGGAGGATGTTAACATGATAGCAGACTTCCTTTGCTGAGTTGGGCAACATTCACGTACTAGGTCAAGATGTCCGGGTTGATATGAGTGAGACGAAAAGAACGACTGCAGAAATATTCAAAACTCCGTGGATGAAGATGCTTTTGAACTGGACAAGTTTCAGGCTAACAGTTAATGAAATTTCTTTATGCCAGGCACGTCTGCAATTTGGTTGAAAAGTATCAATAATAAGAGATTGTGTATTTGTGGTCAACTACTAGTGGAGGTGATACTGGGGCTATTGGTTTAATGATAATAGTCCAACAAGAAAGATGTCACCTAGAGTGGGAGAAATGACTTGTGGGGTGAAATACTATATGGATCCTGATGATTTGATTTTGGAAATCTCTCTACATTCTCTTCCAATATTTGATAATTGATTTGTAAATGGATCTCCACTGGAAAGGTGTCTAGTTGTGTGAGAAATGACTTGTGGGTGAGATGTTTTATGGAATCCGACATTAGGCGTTGACAGTACTGGCAGTTACTTTTGGCTGTTGCATCCATTAAGCAGTATGCATGACAATGTACCTCTGATGTTATTGATGTTCATCATCCTGGCAGGAGCAGAGGCTCACCATGTTGGATAGGTTTCCCTGCTAAAACTCACATTTTTTTATGATGCACACAAATGGTGACTAGACTCTCATTTATAAACATAAATGGGGCTGCTCCCTTAAGTAGAGTGCACAGCAAAGTTCTTGGGATGGACATTAATAATATCGTGACATGGATGACAGTGCCCTGTCTTATATACATATGTAAACAGGAAGAGCATGTCATTGACAGTGCCTACTGTTCTCCTTTGAGATTGGAAAAGATTGGATGATCAATGTTATACTTTGGCTTTCTCAGCAGTAGGTAGAATTTTCCGATTTAAGCACGGTTGTTTGTTTCTGGTGCTAGGGTTGTTTGGTTTGGGTATAAACGTTTTTGGCGTGAACCAAAAGAAGTATTTAAAATCAAAAGGTTAACAAATTTTAGATTGACCTGAAATGTTGAAATTCAATTGTTTTTGAAATATTTTAGGATTCAATATTCACAAAAACTGTGATTTTTAAATTTTATTATTTGAGTTTAGTTTGTCCTGTCTTTCTCTAAGTGCCTTTTGCTTTCCTTCCCTAAATTTTGAAATTGAAAGAAAAAATTGCATATGTAGATTATGAAAAATATCTAACTGATTGTATTGGTCAATGTTCATATATTTTAAGAGGTTTCAAGTATTCGGCACTATATAGAATAAAAAACACAGTAAAGGTGACATGGGAAAGGCAAAACACCCTCCAAACACAAATCCTAAAATAAAATCAGAAGCTAAAGGTAGAGATTCTTAACGCCTTAAGTTTTCTCCATAAACCCTGTTGGTCATGCCTAATATTATTTTTTCAGAGGTGTGCGCTGTTATGAGTTTGTTGGCAAATCTCTTGAATGTATCTTGAAAAGCTCTGGCTTTGTATGTATGTGTGACAGAGTTCACTTGTGCATTCATATGAACTTGAGAAGTATCTGTCGTCCCTGTTGTGTCCTTGCCCTAGTCATATTGCGCTTGCCCTTGTGGTGTGCTGGTGGAAACACCTTAAGCAATGAGCACCAAGTTTTTGCAGGGTATGTAACATCCATTATAAACTTGTGTGGAGTGATTGTCAGAGCCGTAGGAATTTGGATTTTATGGCAATTTTTTCCTGAGGGGTTGTATTGCATCTTTACAACAGAGCAGATTGGTTGTGTGCTCTATGTTTGTAACTCGTACTGTTGGTTTTTACTAGGGATAGACAAGGTGAGGGGCTAACTTGAGGTGGCTGAGGAGTAAGTATCCTTTGCAATTGATGAGTGGGGACACAAAATTGTGACTCGTGCTTGATTGTGGCAGGGGGAATAGAAAGGAATAAAATTGCAGCAGTTCAATTACACACAAGCTTAAAAATTGTTGGGCTGATGCCTCTGGAAAGCTAATTGGCTGTCTTACTTGAGTTTATTTTATGGTTTACTTGTAGTTACTTTTTAGATCAAGGCAAGAGTAGGTGGGTCGTATGTAGGCAAATGGCTTTCATTCTCTGTCTCTTACTGGGCCTAACTTGCCATTGCTAGTGCTGTAAACTGATAACAGCAGTTTGATAAATTTCTCTTTGGGTAGTTGGCTTATGATTGCGTCAATGCTTTGATGCAAGACTTTGGCCAAAGGATTCGCAACATTTAGATTGACCTGAAGTTGGTGGTTCCAAATAGCGTGTTGATTTTCTGCTGTCTACCCAATAGCTTCGGTTGGTCTTCTTCTTGGGTTACCTCAAGTATTCGCGTAAAGAGAGTTTGCACCATTTGATGCATCGGTGTTGATTAGGTTTGAAAGGATTCATATGTGAACTCGTTTCAGGTGGTTTCCTCACGTGACTAGAATAGGTCTAAAGTCTTGAAAGGGTGTGTCGATGTTTTAGGCAGTGTGAACGGAGGTAGGAGAGTGCTTGCTCGTTCCTTTTTCTTGTTTCCGAAGTCTTTTGTGCTGCGGTGTGCATTTTCTGTCGACTGGGCATTTGATTGGCATTCATCCTTAATTTCTGGTAAGTGCGCCCTTTGAATATTTATTCTTTTGTTTCTCGGCGTGTCGTTCTCAAACCTGACTATTTCCTTTGCTTGATTCAAAGTACTTGGGTCGAAGCTGCAGTATTAGTTGAGAATCTCATGGTATCACGTCAGGTGATTAGACTTGTCAAATCTTCGCTTTCTCTATTTATTCTAGCTGCTCGCTCTTATCGAATCGGTGATGTAACTGCACATGTTCCTACTCTTCATCCACGGACTACTACTGTGTTGATCCAGGAAACCCGATGTTTTGCGTAGTACAATCTTCACACTGTCGGGTGCCCGTGCAAGGATGCTAGTTTTACGCCCAACGCGGGTATGAACATTTAGTTCCGATTGAAATACAATGCCAAATTGAAATTAGTCCGGACAGAATTTCATTTAAGAAGCCGGCATCGAATTAATGCAGTTCATTGTCTCGTGATGCTTCTCCATATTCCATAAGGACCTTTGGGAAAAGTTGTTTCTATTCCTCTTGATACGCTGAATTTTTCATAGGGACAGTAGGACCGAGCAGATCTTTCGGCCAACATGATCGATTTGCCCCCACCTCGTATACCTCAAATGGATCCACGAGACATTTCGGGGCATGTCGTTCCACAGAAGGGATGGAAACAGAGCAACCACCACCACCAGCACCACCAGAATTCGGAAAGCGACGGCAATACAAACGAGTGCGTGGTCTCCACCATCATTTAAACCTGGCAAAAGCAAAGCACGTTTGGAGTACTAACTAAAATACACGAACGACGCCCGACTCAGACAAAGCTGTCGAATCAAAAGCGCACAAAAAATCTTCGGTTCCACCCGTCGATTCCTTCGCACCGAATCCAATCCCATCACGACTCTCATGATAGCCTCTTTTGATTTTTCTCCTCCATTTCTCTTCGGCCTTTGGTCGGAGCAAAGTGCCTGGAGAAGGTGGCGCATTAAGCTTCCGATGTTTGATTAGGAATTATGGGTATTTTGGACAACCATATCTTGCACCTTCGGTGCTTCGCTAATGGGGCATAACTTTCCTTTTTCTCGGCCCCTAATCAAGGCCCAAGATAAAGCAAGGTGCGTCTTTTTCCTAAGTTTAGTTGGCTGGTCACTTCGGAGATCATGAAATGCGGACAATCGCGAGATCTGCGAGCCGCCCCTTTTGGAGCAAAGCGTGGTGATCCTACGCATCCCACTAATCAATCAAAACGCCATTTTAATGCGTGGAGCATCCTTCCTTTTTTCTCGCCCTTTCTACTTTGTAACTTTCGAGGTTCCGATTCGCAAAAAGATCCTATAATCAAATTAACCGATGTGGAAGGGGTGGGTTTGCGGGACCGTTGTCCCTCCTTTAGGCGCTTAATGCTTGGTGTGTATATATATATATATATATATATGGTGAGTATATACTATGTCTATGTTTTATTAACAAATAATATATCTCGCTCCCATTAGGCTATGATATAATTTTTTTTTGCTATCATGTCCCCCTCCCCAACCTTTCTCTCTCGTATTTCCCAATTGTGCGTTTAACATTTATATGCATTTGTAGGTTTCTCATCACGATGAGCTCTTCATTTAGTGGGTTATGACGCCATCTTTGTCCTTGGAAGTATGGTTTTCGCTAACTATTGTTCATCGTGGCTTCAAACGAGCAAGGTTTTTTTGTGGAATCATTAGGCATGCCACCAATTAAAAAGCCAAACCCGAAAGTTTATATTTTTGAATGGAGAAAAACAATGTATATATAAATAGCATATAAATCCTGTCATCAAGTGACGCAAGATACGTGCGAGTCGGTTTAAGAGCAGGACGTGGAATTTGACTAACAAGGATAGACGCACACCCAAAACGGATAGAACCTAACTCGATAACATTTTAAAAAATCTAATCCAAAAGTTTAGGTCTTTAGATCTCACAAAACCTTCGCATTTTGCCCCTTTTATGTGTGTGTCTATCCTATTATTCAAGTTCTAAGTGTTATTCCTAGTCCAGCATGTGAAAAAAAGATGTAGAAATTTTTTCACGTCACTTGATAATGAGGTTTACACGATCCATTTATATATATATATATATATATGGTCTTCATTCACCTATCTTAAACTTTTAAGTCAGATTTTCCCTAGTCACCAATATAAAGTATTTCTTATACCAGAGGTTAGGAAGTGGAAATTCTCATCTAAAGAAATGAATTTTCTCATCTACCAATTGGACGAATCCATTGATCAAAGTTAAGAACTATACCCACGTCAATGCTCGAGCCTTGCTCGTATAACTATATCATTACACTATTAGCGTACCAAGGCTCAATTTGTTATGCAAAAAAAAAAAAAATTTCCTCATTTTCCAGTGTTTGGATCGTTGAGGAAAGTGGGTCAGTGTAAAGGGTTTTCCTCCTAGAGCTTAAATTTAGAAAAATGATTTCTTTTTTTAAATTTCACAAATTATTTTTCCAAATATGACTAGGTATCAACGTTTGGATCATAAATTTTGCACTTGGAAATAGGAACCTCAACACTCATTCTCAAGCCCTTGGTAATAGGGTTGAGTCCTTAGTGCTCAGGCTCGGATTCATTGAGGTTGAGCCTAGGACTCTAGCACCTTAGCCTAGTTCCATCTAGGTCACACTCGACACCCTTGCTGCCGTGCTTGAGTCTATTGAGGTTGAATCTAGGACTCCGACACCTGTGCCCGAGATGTCAAGCCCGATAATATCAAGAGTGCTCAAGTCCTCAATGTCGATGCTTGGGTCCATCAAGGCCAATTCTTTAAAATATTGTAATATTTTTTATTTGATTTGATTTGATTTGATTTCCTTTCCTTTTTCCTTCTTCCTCCACCGGTCACACAACGTCAACCCTTGCCTGTGTTTTGTTGCTAGCCATCACCGAGGCCCTATGACTGGTGAAGGAAGAAGAAAAGAAAAATTAAAGAAATATTTTTTTAATTACGAAAATTGTCAACATTAGTGTGGTTGGTATCATTGTCAACAATTTCAAAACCAAACGAGATATTCCTTATCAAATCACTGAAAATATTTTCTTATTCATTCTCAGATCTCTGCTAAAATCGAAATATATTTATTTTCCTCAAAAATAACTTCCTTTAAAACATTTTTTTAGAAATATCACATTAGGGCCGAGATAAAAATCGATATTCCGCAGCTAGACCCCATACTTAATTTCAACGCATTTCTCATTTCATTCCATTCCATTTCATCAACAATCCAGCTTCCCTGGGCAGAGCCAGCCTCACTTCTGGCTTTTTCACACATCAGAGTAGGGTTTTAGGCTCTCATCTTCCGAGCTGGCTTTCCACGTCCAGATTCTCGTTAAAAAAAAAAAAATCAGATCAAAAGCACCAAGATCTCAACCATATCTTAATCAAAGCGTCACGAAAGCTTTAATGCCTCTCATTGGCCGAGCCACGAACACACGATACAAGGACAAAAAAACCGACACCTCGGGATGGCGACACCATCAAACCACCCCAGCAACCAAACATGATCGAACCCAACCCTCAACGGCCCCCTCCCCCCATGCAAAAAACCAAAAACCATGATGTCCCAAATGGACCACGTGCCTTGTGGTTGAGGCGCCGCCATGATTGTCCCTCCTCTCATCATTCAACCAACCAAATTGAGCGGACTCCTAAAGACATAATGTCGCTCCATATAATTAATCAATAAAAATATTTTCATTACCAATAATAATTTATATCCAAAACATTATTCGAATTATTGGCTCTTAACGTAGCAAAATGGAGCCCGTTGCTTTTTGAAATGCCAGAAAAGATCATGTAATTATGTGCTGGAGAAGATTCGTGTTGCGTGGATCCAAATCCATCGTGCACCGAGTCGTCACTGGCCACGTGCATGCCACTTCATATTTTTACCCACTAATGGCCCCAAAAAAAAAAAAAAAGAAGAAAAAAAGGTGGAGGAGGAGGAGGAGGAGGAGTTATGGCCACCCTCCACATGCATCGCGGATTGGTCATCAGAATTCGGTATGAGCACATGCTCCTCTTCAGGCCACGCATGCACATGACTAATTCATATAAAGTTATTCGGATTCGATGCCCTAGAAAAAAAAATATTCTGCCTTCATTTTCTATTTCTTTATTTTTACTTTTTTCTGGGTATTATTTCAAATGTTATACCCTAGGAGGGGGCCCTACCTTTCTTTTGCCATATAAATGTAATATTTGAGGTGGTGATAACGAGGCTATGACTTATCTTCTGTCCGATAATAATTTTATTTCCAAAAATAATTTTTATTAAGAAATAGTGTTTTTTTATTATGTTCATTGGACGAATCTTTGAGCATTCGAATGTATTTGCAAAATGTATAAAATTTCCATTTTTGAAATAGAGAAAGAGTAAGAATACATCTGATACGAACCTCAATATTTTTGTGACATAGAAATTCTTTTAGTTTTGAATAATTTTATGAGATTTTTTTTCTTCCTTCTCCTCTTCTTCCTCCTCTAGCCGGCCTTGGGAGAGCCTCACCTAGCCACCGGCAAGGCTCAACCTCACCCAACCACAATGAGATTTTGGCGACCGGCTAGAGTAGGAAGAAGAAGAAAAAGAACGGAAAATGGCTTGCTTTTAGAATTGTTCGCAGAAACAAATAACTTTTTTCTACTTCCTGATTTTATTCCAAATATATTTTCAGGAATAAATCTATTTTCGTGAGTAGAAAAATTAGCTAACGTTATCAAATGAGTTTACATTCTCTTTTTATTTTGAGAAACAAAAGAATATGAATTGTCAAGAGTTGATCGATTACCAAATAAACCTTTACAATAAATAATGCTGGAGAAAACTCTCTTGGACTGTCATGCGATATCCGAGACATTATAAGCAGAATTTGACGAACATGTACGTTTAAAATTGTTGTGAATCTTACTTAATTCGAGTGGACCGCAAGATATATAATATGCAATTAATTGCTTCTATCTCTATTATATAATAATTTTTTGGATTTTTTTTTTCAAGAAAAAAAGAGCAGGAGTTCTCATTCTAGAAGCGATTTGATGGGGATTAAGATACGTACAAGCCACACATGAACTAAATGACAAAGAAAACTGATGGGATCAAGTTTTGTGATGTATAAACAGTATGGAAGAATCAAACGTCATTCTTAACTTTTTCTTTTTTTTTAATAAGTTTGAAAATTGGCAGTGCAACTCTTTCGTGGCCGGGTAGTATTCAACTTCTTTCTTTTGTTCCTTTGTTTTTCCCAGCTTCCTTTCTTCCATGAAAGTAGCTAATGCTCTTTTTCACTCACGGCACTCAATATTCTGTCAACCCAAAAAAAAAGAAAAAGAATTATTAATACTTCTGTTTGTGGATTATTAGTTTGCTTATGCTTAGATTGAATTTTCCTAGTTTTTTGTGATTTCTGGAAGAGTAATCTTCACCAAAAAATCACGACTCTGTGAATTACTAAAAAGTAAATTTTTTAGGGGGGATGTCAAGAGAGACGTGTTATTTCTTCCATTCTCTCTTGTTTTTGTTTTTCACTCCATGTATATAGAATAGCCGATCAAAATCAGAGTTCTACATAATTTACAAAGCGTTCAGAACTTTGTATCAAGATTGACGTGAGATCTTACATTCAAATGCTTTTATTTCGATATAGACGGCATGTTCACCGAAAAGGACTTGAGAGGATCGAGCAACTCCCACTTGGAAAATCTTAGGACCATTGCATTTCGAGATTGGTTTGAGGATCAAGCAACTCCCACATGAATTTGCCTTGTAAGTGACTTCAATGCGAAGTCGATGGGCAACCACTTAGAAGCGTCTAGAGAGAGATACTTTTGTGTTTATCTAAAGACCAATCAACAACTAAATTCTTTTATTGATGATGGCATGTTACATCAAAGGGTACCGATAACAAACAACTGTAATATCAGGTACATTAAAATCAACAGATAAATTTGATATGACATATCCGAATATTAAATACACTACTTAAATTTTAAATACGATAAGATTTTGTCTCGTCTTATAATGTACTTATTTTGTAAACCAATCTCAGCATACTTAAAAATTAATTATTTGTGATAAAAATCAAATAATGTACATCTTGATCTCACCTAGAACATGGGTGGGTTGGGGAAGTCTTACCTCTCACCAAAGGTTCGAGCTTTGCGGTCAAACAAAAGGCAGGAATCCACACGACAAATCAAAAAAGAAAAAGGATCTTCCCAAAAAAAAAAAAAGACATGAAAAGAGGAGCAAAAAAGAAATAATATTGGAGAGTCGGCATGAATCAAGGATCCGGCAAAATCCATCCAATACCTGCAACTTCGGCAGATGCAGTGCGTGTTGTCGTTTTATGTAATGTCCACTGTCACTTTGGATGCTCTTTTCTCTACTTTTTTTTTTTTGTTTATTCATTCAATATTTAATTCACGGGAATCAAGGAAGTCTTTTGTATATCTTCGTTATTTTTATTTTCTGAAATGCCAATGTGAAATAATTATGATGTGATCCTGCCAAGCCAACCACTAGAGAAATCGACAGTTCCCGACCCCACATTTCACTTTTTCCAGTTTCCTTTTTCCATTATTCAAAGCAGACCCTTCTTTGGTTTCTTCCGTTGCAAAGCAGGACCAACCTGCAATGAATAGATAGAATAGACTTTCCCATGTAGCCTGATTTCTATTTTTCTATAATATAAACGACTATTTTTGTGTAGTGTCTCTAAAAGAATAGACCATGGCGGTCTTAAATCTTCGATTTGACTAATTAGCCCAGCTCTCCAATTAGGGTTTGATTGGTTTATCGTCAGGACAGTTTTGCTATTCCCTTTATTTCAGTCTCAAGGATTATTCATTACCCGGGACAAATTCATGATTGATTTGTCGTTGGAAATGTCTCCATCTTATCTTGCGCGTGTAAATTAAGGTTGAGGTGAATACATTGCTGGCAAATGATTGAAGATAATGGTCTTTGCTTTTGAATCATGATCCACATGACCTTGTGCTCTTGGCAATTATTGAACTAGTGAAAAATGTTCTATGTGTTTCTTTCTTTCTTTTCTGTCAATTATTGTTACGGCCATAATTTAACAAACCGAATGGTTCTTTTCCCTCAAAAGCTAAGTCAATAGCAATTATATATAGACACAAACACAAGGAAGATGGTACTTATCAATAATGTGGTCTGGACCCCAAATTTGATGTGTTAGGAAAGCAAAAAAGGGAGATGTTGATTGAGATTCCTTCTCGAGGAGGTCCACATGAGGAAAAATTATTTTATGCGGTAGTCATCCTATTGATACGATCTAAGGCCAATCATATTATCTATGAGATATGTATATCATTGCGAATGGCATTTGGATTTTAAATTCTCTTGCTTTTAATTGATTTATAAGGGCATGTGTCGATCATTTTACAAAATGTAATCGTCATCCCAAATGTTTTTAATGTGTTTGGGTGGTTTTGTTGCTACGTTATAAGAGAAATTTACCCGGCACGATTTGTATGATGCAATTGCGAACTGAAAATTTGATTTAAAAGGTGAAAATCCTACATTTGTTGAGCCTGGAAATTTGTAAATAATTGAATTTTTCAGTCACACGCGTTTTGATGTCCCAAGTATCTAGAGGGGGCCGGGGGTCGTACTTCTCCCTCGATTATGTAAAAAATTCATAATTTATGAGAACCAAAATATTCTTTATTAAAAAATCCAAAAAATAATAATAAAATCACATCTTCGCGAGTGCACGGCGTCTTTTTTTTTTTTTCCTTCCCGTGACTTGCGGTGGTATAAAGTTTTTTTGAATTTTTAGGGCATTGATTTTCCAAGAGTACACGTGAAATAGATCCCAAACCCACATGAACTATCTAATTTAATTAAAATGATTTAAAGCTAAATTATGTTCATGGTCTCGGTCAGCAGATGCATCCATCGGTTTCTTCAAAACCACACAGACAAGACAATAAGAAACACTAATCAAGACGCTAATTTAGAAGATCTCTAGTCTCTTGATTATAAAACTTCATAATTTAATTTAAAAGCCTAGAAGCCTTAAAGCCAGGCAAGTCGTGTCAGCTTACGGATATAATAGAATTAAAATATATAATTAAAACCCTTTTTTAAGCAATTAAAAGCGGCATCGAGTTTTCAATTTTGTCTTCTTAGCTGGAGCTCGTGGACCGACTTCTTTAGTTCCTCGTTGCTCCCGAGGACCTCCTTGTTTTATGGAAAAAAACAAAAACAAAAGCCTTATTTTTTTAATTTAATTTATGGATTTTTTAAGTCATTCTTCATAAGTACGGCAAGATAAAAAAGGATAAAAATAGCTCAATTGGTCCAATCCATGGACATTTCGGTAACAACACAACTTATTCTCCCATAGGAATCAATTTACTCCGTCTAAGAAACTGACTATTTTTGTCGAGAGGCTTTTGATTTTTCTAGAGGACACCTAGAATTTTTTTATGTCACGACAACTTGGCAATTTTTCTTATAAATAATTATGCGGTGAAAGAAATTTATGTGAGTACTTTAGGTCATGAAGTTTCTCGAATTTCATGCCTGAATTTCACTATAATCGACTGGTTGGTCATGTTGGCCCAGTTTGCCAATCGAGGGTTGCCTCGTGTGCTTTACCCTATGTGCACTTAACTTTTTCTCGTCGGTCTATTTAATTGGTGCTTTTGAATGATCACACCCGTGAATTAAATTAGCTTTTGACGAAACTTTTTCTTTTACATAGAATCCGAGGTTGGAGGCTTGTGCAATTCTATATTAAAGTCTACTTACAATGCTGGAGAATATTATATATATATTGAATAAATCTTAGGCCTAATTTGATTAATTATATGAAAAAAAAATCATCCAATGTCAAAATTCCATGTCAACATGAAAAGTGTCGTGCTGCTTTCCAACTACAAAAGCACAGCTCCAATTGTCGGCACCACATTTGCTGCTGCAATTTCGGTCTAGGTCTCCTTGAGCCTTGACATGTTATCAAGCTTTTTTGTTTTGAAAGGAGGAATCTTTTCATGACTTGACTCGGAATTGCACTATAAACATGTCCTTAATCACTAAAATATTGAGGGAACAAAGGAAAATCTATTACATGTTATCTCTGCATTAACTAATTATTATCGCATCAAACACACAAAAGTTTTGGGTACCCAATATAAAATGGGAACAAGTTCAATAGATAGAGGCGAAGTGTTAATATAAAGTGCAGCATGTCAAAAGAAGATATATTTGATTGACCTCGTATTATTCGGAATCATGGTCATATGAGGCCTCATTTGTGCACACTCAAATGGTGTTTGAGGGTCAGTAATATAAATGTTCTCACGCACAAAAATAACCATAACATGCACTGGTTATTTACTAATTAAAATTCAGATAAAGAATGTCTCAGCACATGTTACTATACACGTAAACTTGACAACCAATAACGATTTGAAATTTTGAAGAACTAACATGTGTGCGAATTAAATGGAGATTCAATTAATCGTACCATCATATTGTACCATTCCACATTTATGTCGCCTATTTAAATTCTAGCTCATGTCTTTTTCTTATTAAAAAGATAAATGTAAAGTATTCACAAATACAATATAATTCAATTCATGGTACTTCCATTCTCGAATGGCTTTGGATACACCCTAAAATTTGAATAATCCGAAAAAACCTTAATTGGTATAGTATTAATGGTAATATTGATGAAGGAGGAAAAAAAACATACTTTTAATGTGGATCAATGATCTCGCTTTTATACACATTTCCTTAATTGTTGTTTCCTCTTCTTATGTATTCAAATCGGAGAAATTTACAAATTCATCGTTTTTTGAACGAAATCCTCTAATGTTTTAGTATTTTAGCAAATTTAATGACTGGAATTCTATTTTAAATGAATGTTAATAAAGCTACGATGTCTAGAGAATTTATTTACAATCTCTCTCTAAAGTTAATATCTATCAATTTATTGTCGCACGCAGTTCTTTAGCTCAAATTTTATCTCTAAGGGAATTCTTGGGTTGAAGTTGCATACTCTTTCTAATTATAATTTAGACTTAGCATATTTTATTTTATTTTTTGTATCTAAAAAAAATTGTATTCATTACTAAAAATGATACATAAGAACTACATAAGCTTTTTATTGAAGCATAGTAAAGCTCATAATACTACAAAATGGGGGGCAAATTCATAAAACATTGTGGATTAACAAAGCACGGCAGGAGCATGATCTCGTTCCACAAAAATGGATCTATCAAACAAAATAATCATTGGCCTATCACTTCAAACAATCAAAACATGTTGAACAAACACAAATCTAACATTTGGAAAAGCAAATATTTGCATTTTAGTGAAACTCCAAAGTTTTTGCAATTGACATTAAAGCTAGAGGCAATTGATCTGTATAGGGACATAAGATAGGGATATGGAATCCTTAAAAGCATATCTATTGAACTCTTAGACTGCATTTGGCAGTTAGGATAAAATTTAAGATATGATAAAAGTTATCATATCTTGCATTTAGTGCTTGCTCAAGATAAAATAAGGTTGGGTATAAAAAGGATATAAACTAGATAAAATTAGCCTATGGGAAATGTGGGATAAGGTGGATAGGATTTATAATATCCACAATAGAATTTTTTTTCTCAAACAACAAATTTCTTAAATTAATAAATTAAAATTATATTTCAATATAAATAACATTTGAATTCTAATATAAGAAATTCAAAATAATAAAAATAAAAATTTAGTTTTTTAATTTAATCTTATCTTTATTTACATATTCGAATTTAATTCTATCTAATAATATAAATTCAACATATAAATATGTCTTATTACATATTTTATGTGTTTTAGTATTTTAAGTATATTAATACAATCTTCTATTTAATAAAAATTTATTAGAGAATCATGGAAGGAGAAGAAAGAAATAAATAAAAAGAAATTAATTAACAAAGAGGAATAAAATAAAATAAAATAAAAAGCAAACAAGAGTATCATGAGAAATTTTTATCATATTCGTTTGTAAAATTTGTGATTCATATAGGCGTCTATACCAATATATAATTTCAATTGAAACGATTCATCTAAAAATTATTGCAGAGGGGTCGGGTATTGGCATATTGAGCTAAATGAAAAACTCACAGTTGATATGATATAACAAAATCTTATGGATTTTATATTCTATCATATTCAATCAGTCCGATCCTAATAAAAAATATGGATGACTAAATGTAGTCTTAGATCTAAATTGAGAGAGGATAGCCCCTAGACTTAGAACTGGATTGTGAGATTTCAAACTCTCAGATCTAAAACTAGACCGGTAGGATAGAGCTCTCAAATGTAGATCGAGAGAGAAGAAATATAAAAATAAAAAGAAAAGAAAATCATGAACAAAATCAACGAGAGAGGGAGGGGGGTCTAAGACTCAGCATGTGTTAATCAACAAAGAGTAGGAAATATGTTCAAACTCGTTCCAAAAATCCTCCACGGAATTTAGGTCAAACACACTAGTGAGTACAAGAGAGAAAAAAATGATGCTTGTTTAAAAATGAACGGACAATAACAAAAGGCAAAGGCAAAATAATATTATTATGATAAACACAGATAGCTCTATACCTTCATAACAATATGCGATCTCCACTTTTTCAATAAATAACGACTTTCACATCTTCAATTCGCCATCTTAATCAAATTAATAATCTTCGGGGTTATATTCATAAGCTCAATAAATTAGGGTGTATTATAACGATGCAAAACGTCGATATAGCCTGAGCCCATAATTCGCTTTCTCGTCGTTGTAAAGGGAAAGGGGGCATGAATAAAGCATAGAGGAAAGATAGATTCTTGTACAGATGGGGGGGGGTCAACACGAAATAAGGACAGAATAATTCCCTAATTATGCTGGACCCATGAAAATGCCACGTCCAAAATGCTCGTACGACAAGAAGGCGGAGATGGACGAATGAGGTTGGACCGCATCGAGTCAGTTATTATTATAATTATTATCATTCATTTTTCGGTCCAGGGAGGAGCAGTTCGGCTACAACTTGCTAGCAATTTCGCACACAGGAACGAGGAAATTTCAAAATTCGAATTAAAATAAGAAAAAAAGGGTCTCTCGTTCGATTCGGACACGCCCATAATGGAGAGAGCAGTGGCTGTACCTGTACGGTCGTCGTGGCAGCCGATGCCAATGTCATTAAAAAACAGGACAATATCTCCAACGCCAGATCCCTCCTCCCTTTGCCTCCATCTTCTTAGATCTTTGATTCTTCCTCACGCCTCCCCCCCTCCACCTTTTTCCTCTACTTTTCTCTCTCTCTCTCTCTCTGTCTTTCGACCCCGTCATCGGGACGATCGTGGCCGTCCGTCGCGCATCATGTTTAATCATCGGTCGAGGAGTTAATCTATTGAATTCCGCGAGTCTTAGTTGGAGCAGGGAGGACAAAGGCCGGAGCGTGCTGTCAGATACATTATCTGGATGCGACCGACTAAATTCGATCATGGGTTGGCGATGACTTAGGTTCCATTTGTCGGAGAATAGCGTCAGGGTCCTCTGCTCGGATGTTAATTTGAAATGACCCATGACCGTCCCAAGACCCTCGATTCAAATCTCGTGAATTTCGATAGCACTCTGCCGATGGAGAATCTACTCGAGCTAGAATTGCTTGATTTATAGTTGACCTAGGCAGTCAAACATATGGAGTTTACGTGATCGACGGTTTAAACGGGGTCGGTCCATATGATGTAAAGACCACGGTACTCGTACATCTCCCCCGGAAACGAATTTTGTCATTCGCATTTCACCCGATGCGCTCTCGACCTCTGGCCACGAGCCGCTCGATCACAGCGCGATCTCCCACGAAAGGCGAATCCAACGGTCGAAACAAGATGGGTGGACCGTACCCCACATGTGCCCGGTGGTGAAATCCCGATTCTGACCCTCCTTGCTTTCTCTTTCCCAAGCATCTCTCTCACTCTCTCTCTCTCTTCCCGACATGAACCCTGCACTAGAACAATTTCTAACTTTTATTAAAATTAAATAAACATATATTTAATAATTTTTTTCTTTTTGTTTATTTTTTCTTCGAACCCCATTTTGACCGCAACCCCCCCCCCCACCCAAATCGCTTTGGTTTTCTCCTCTATATAACCCTCTCGAGCCCCCACTCTCTCTCCTCATCCTCAACCCTCGTGCACTTGTCATCCCTTCTTACTTTCTTCTCTCTCTCTTTCTCTCTCTAGCTCAGAAAAACCTAGAAGCACAACAATGGCGGATGGGCCGTTGAAGCGCCAGAGAGAGGAAACGGAAGAAACCCATGTCAACGGGCTGGGGGAAGACCAAACGAAGCGCCTCAAGCCGTCGCCGCAACCCCAAGTCCTCTCCTTCCTCGACGACCAATTAGACGACGGCCAGATCTCCAGCCAGGAACTCTCCTCCCTCATCTCCGCCCTCCAGGACGAGCTCGCCTCCGACTCCGAGCCCGGCCTCCCCCCCTCCTCCGAGCCGGAGCTCCTCGCGTCGCCTTCCTCCTCCTCCTCCTCCTCCTCCTCTCCGGAGGAAGAGAGCGACGGCGACGAGGACAAGGAGAAGGTGTTGAGACACCTGCTCGTGGCCTCCGACGACGAGCTCGGCCTGCCCAGCAGGGAGGACGGCGAAGGGCCGGAAGCCGGGGCGTTCGGCGTCGAGCTCTTGTCTTACGACGGCCTGTGGGAGCTGGAAGACGAGGCCGCGAATTACTACACCTTGTTGCAGTCCGAGCTCTTCATGTAGGAGGGCGAATTTGCAGTTGCTGCAAAGTGAAGGGAAAAAAGATATTTGTTTTTCTTTCGTTTTGTGCACTCTGCAGTGGATTAAAGCTTAGTGGTAGGAGAAGCTGTTGGGGAACTCTTAGACTTTAGAAGACATGAACTGTGAATGGACAAAAAAGATCATTGAAATTTGTTTGAAGTGCAAAACAGCAATTAGCAGAATCACCTTCGTTGTTCAATTTCTTACAATTTAACCCCCGTGACAAGTGGGAAATCTTTTTATAATTTTTTATGGTTAAATTTCTCGAACCAAACGGCTCCCAAATTTGACTTTATTCAATGTCTATGGTGGACAATAGACATTTCCATGGGAAATGATTTGAATTTGCGGGAAGTGCGGTGTGTGGAAGCATTCCTGTTTCTTTTCGTCTGTCGGATATTTTGCCTTGGTTGTCGGAAAGCATGGAAGTGGAGATTGAACCCACGCTGGCCCATAAAAAACTTGTGCCCAAACCGAACAGTTCCGATCTATTTCACCTTATTCTCTATTGCTAATCAAATAAATATTATAATAAGAATTTTCTAAGATGGTGAGACGGTCCTACTGGGTGGTGGACGAGTCTACGGTCGCGTGGATGTTGTGCCTCCATAGATTGTTACTATCGGCCAGACAAGCAAAAAAATCAGAGTCCGGTTTTGTCGACTAGTGGAGATCTCTTGCGTTTCAATCGTTCGGGATTATATATGGTTCTAGTGCAATTTTCTATGATTAGTCAAAATGGGCTCTCGATTTCGCCCATGTACTGAACGCTCGGGAGAACCAACCCATGAAACGTCGAGTCAAAACTCATTTCTGACCCGGTTTCACAAATTCCTCTCGACAATAAATAAAAATAGTGCGAGGATTTTCTCTTGAGTTTCTCAAGTGAGTTCTCTTTAAGAGATTGTAAGACGATACTTGTAAATTAATTTTGGCTCTAGTATAACCTATGAAACCCTCGAGCAATTGTAATTATAATTCTCTAGATTTATAGTGGTTTTTTTGCTACTTATTTTTCTTGTGACAATAGATATCACCGCTTAAATCATATCACATAAATTATTGACGTCCTTTTCATTTTTGTTGATTTCTTTGGTTTTCCTCTTAGTGCAATTGATGTTAAATGGTAATCCGATAACTCTAGTGTCATTTCACGGCACATTAGATCAATGATAAACTTGAGCTCAATTAATTTTGAAGTGACATTACCAAGAATCAGTTCAATTTTTCTTTTTCTTTTTTTGGCTCAAGTTCGATTCAAACCACTATGAACCAGTTCGGACTTTTGACTTTTTAGAAACACAAATTATGAAAGAGATTCTAATCGACTTTTGATTTCGAATAACATTAGGATAAACACAACTAGGTCATAATGCTAATATCCTAAACAATACAATAGAATCTAATAGAATATCGAATATCATTTCATTGTTTGAATTTTAGTAAGAATAAGATTCTATTATACGTTAAATAGCGAAAGAGATTTTGGCAATCAAAATTAACCAATCGAAGTCAGACGAAAACCAGATCTCATTTGGGATACAATCTACCCGCAACTTAATTTAAATTTTGCGGCGGACGCAATTCCTAACTTCTTCTTTTTCTTTTTCTTTTTAACCTTTCTTAAAGCGGGGAGACTTCCGCTGAACAATTAAAATAAACAGAAACCGACCCCCATTGACAAAAATAAAGGCGGAACAGTAAGCTGCTTCGAGAGCGAATAAATAATGATGGTCATGTACGGGCGTGCTTCCTTTTGGCGGGGGGCGGGGTCCAGAGGTGGGTGGGACCCAGATGCCGTGCCCCCGGTCGAATCAGAACGTGATGGACACGCCGAGGATGGGGCCACGTGGGGGACCCACGTGATAATGAGCTCCTCATCGCCCATCCTATGAGCTGTCGGCCATGTGTTTTGACGGTACGTCCCCGGATTCGCATCCAGCTGTGAATTTCCCAAAATGCACCCGGCGTTTCCCACAAGCTTCCCCCCAGAGAAAAACGGACATATAAACCGTCCTTAAACTTTTGACTTAATATTTCATGTAGCCCTTAATTTTTTAACGTGTTTAATGTAATATTTGAGTTTTAGTTTAGTATGCAACATCATTCTTGAACTTTTAATAAAATTCAATATTCAATATAATTCATGGACTATACAAAAATATTTACTAAAGAAATGATTATGCGGCAATTTTTAATATATTGCGAAAATGATAGTTTATTATGGATCACAAAAATCAAATCACAAATAATTATAAATTATCATAAGACTTAATTTTTTCAAGAATTTATGATATACAATAATTATTATTGTCACAATATCATCATTTCATTAATTTGAGTTGATGGAATTTACTGACTTGGCTTTTAATTGGTATATTCAAAGAGTCAATAAGATGAATGTTACATATGAATTATCCATGTGAGATATTGAACATATACATAATGGTATGTCTCGGGAATTTCGAAAAGACCTCAATTCGATGGAAGTCATTCCATATTTATAGGCTGTAGATTAGGGACCTAATCACCTTATTTCGCGTGAATTTTAGTGGATCTTTCATCGAGAGAGCATTGATTTTACTGACTCTTTCGAAGATCGAGTTGATCATTAATTGTCACCGGACTCAATATCATCTTATTGGTATTAGAGTTCTAGAACTTGATGATTGTAGTTCTAACATGACCTTGTACCTTTTTCCTTTCATAATTTAATTTGACAGCATCATGGAATTAAAAATTATTTTATGGATGGTTGTAGTTTCCAGGATGGTCATTAAGTTTCCAGATTTTTTTATAAGGAATTTAAAGATTGATTAATCCTATAAACAAAACAGGGTAAGTTTCTAGGATGGAGAATTGTAGTTTCTCGGAGGGTCCTTAAAATTACAAATTTAAGGAATTCAATGATTGACTAACTAGAATTGATAGTTGTAGTTTCTAAGAAGGTCATCAAATTTATAGGGAAAAATAAAAAAAGTGATGTGCGCAATTAACATTAGTCAAGTCAATACTTTTATAATTTTTTTGAGGATTTTTCTGTTCATTCTTATGATATGGTTAAAGTCGTCGGTTGTCGACATGGGCGGTCGGAAGCAGCCATCTAAGAAGTGTGATGCTAAACGAGAATGTCAAAGAAGAAAAGAAAGCCGGCACCTGTTATAGAATAAATTCTATACGAAAGGTTGGCCACAAATGTTGGATAAGCAATAGCCTTTTCCTACGTGCAATGTGGGACGGATAAATAAGCAAATATGGCATCTCCATCTCTTTTTGTTGTCGATGATGATAAGGCAATTTTTTTTTTCGACATTGAAGATGCCGCAATGCAACGAATTGGTCCTTTCGATAAAGCTCCTCCTTTTTATGTTGTTTTATATTTTTTGTGTAATCGACCTGGATAGGCATGGCCAAAAGAGAGAATTTCTCTTGAAATCAATTAAAGGAGGGGAAGGCACTGTTTTTGAGAACCCTCTTTGCTCGTGATTTCCCCTAAAAAGAAGTTATTGACTTCTGGGTAATATCAGATACATTCAACTCGGCTCGTGAAACTAGTTGGATTAGGCAAATACGACGAATTGAAACCTTTAATCAAAGTAGTCTTTTCATGCTTAGGTTTCCATCCCATCATGCGCAAGAAATAGTCATTTTCCATTATCGTTTTCGTAACCCTCAGTCGAAAATAATAAGTGATCCTCTCTTTTGGAAAAATGAGAAATCGAAATCGACAGTCAAGAACCGACTTGTCTTTCATCGTATCTGTGCCGTGCAAGACTTTTCTTTTGCCTTGTAAGAAAAGACAACATGAACTGCCGCCGATGTTTGGTGTAAGCATGAGAAAAGATGCCTTGGCAAGGACAAAAGCTTGGCAAGCTTTTCTTTTTTTGGTCGGAAAGCTCGGCAAATTAAAGACGTAGAAAAGGGCAAAAAAAGATGCGAGGTTGAGTTCACTTCAAAATAGTATACCTCCGCCGTGGCCGGGGCCGTGGCCATGGCCATATGCTTTTTCTTCGAAGCCGGCTCGATTGACCTGGGTTCGGACGCGTCCCTATCGAATTCAACGGCTTCATTTCGTATTATATATCAAAAGCTTTGTTTTTTTTTTTTAAAGAAAGAGATTGACCGAAATTAATGGGGATTGAAAGCGAAAGGGCGGGCGTGCCTCATCCGCAATTGCTTTCTTTTGTTTTATTTATTTATTTAAATTTCTTGGCTTTTGAATTGAATAATTTCGCATCTAGAAAAACCAAGTTGCATCTTGAATTGAATAGTCTATTTGGTTTTTCTAGGTGCAACTTGGTCATCGATTGCGGAACCCCACCAATCAATAAGACTTTGTTTGATTTGTAAATTCGGTGCGCAATTCACTGGGAACAGGTGGGCAACATCGAGATTGCTTATCAAACCCAAGCTAGCTTGCTTGTCCTTGTGTTGCGCGGACTTTTCTTTATAATTTTTAATTAAAAAAATAAATTTCACATATATAGTTAATTAGAATGCCGCGCTTTTCACTGTGGCAAATAAAAGTTATTATGTGTTTATAGAGTAATTTTTTCTTCTATTAATCTTGCGATTCTTGAATTATTGTTTTCTTGAGTTATTTTCCTTATTTGGAGAGGTATGGATGAGTCATAAAATATTCAATTGCATATTAATATGGAATTTTTTTTTGATGACTATGAGAATAAGTGATTTCTTATCAATCGAGTGGATAACGTCGAAAGATATTGCAAGTTAAGTTCATTATTATAGTTGGGAAGTCCAATTGAATAACCTAAACTTAAAGGTGAAGTAAAACTAAATGAATATAAAGAGCACATTAAACCTATTGCCAGACAGTGTGAGAAAATATTTTCAACATCCTCTACAAGTTGGATCAAAAGCGGCATATGAAATTTTGACTGCAGCATGTGAAATTTGACTGGTAGGGTGGATGCACATACATGAAACGAATACCGTCATGACTTGATCTGTTGGTTTAAATATTTAGAACAATAGATAGCAATTTCATAGAGTCGCACACATATAGTAATTTATTTTACACCGATATAATTTTGCTTAGTCAAAGAAATAAAGATTAAGCTAAAAAAATTTGCTTGTTGCATTACCAGCGAACCTTTATGATTCTAGTGTGAACAAATGGTGGAAAAAGACTAAAGCCAAAGAAGAGACAAAGGAGGAGGACGTTTAAAATCAAAGGAGTCGACGAGTCCAATCATTGAGAGCGAATACAGTTAAGACGGAAAGTATTGTTGAGACCAACTATTGAAACAAAAGAAGGTAACAGATATGGGCTTCAATCATATCTAGATAGAAGACGAACAAGGCTCTGTTCATGTCAATAATTTTCTTCGAAATCTCGAAGAGGGCCATGTTTCCGAAGCTCCTACCAATCATGTCTCTGATCGGTAGAACCATATAAAAGACGAACAAGGCTCTGTTCATGTCAATAATTTGCTTCGAAATCTTAGGTACCGGAAAGAAATTCATAACACCAATATCATGACCCGAAAGTAAGTCCGGTTCGTTCACCAAGTAGGAACAGAAAAGAAATAGATGAGTGTTTGAATTTCGCCGTCCAAGAAAGAGTTCGCATTCACGTCTCTCTTTACTCAACACCCCACGCCCTTCTTGTATTCCAGTCTTTCGCTTAAGATGTTGTCCTAGCCTGTGCATGAAAAGAAGCAAACGTTATTCTAGGGTTTTACGTCACTCAGCCGGTGCGCATCGTCATCGAGCAAGATCACCGGCCGTTCCAGGTAATCGTTCAAGCAAGTAGGGCTTTGATCAATAAAAATCTGGCCCAAGAATCAACCCACAATAATATCCGAGCATTACATCTCGAACGTTTGCTTATTCTCCAAACATACCATACGATCAAAGGGAGATCGACAATGACATGCAATGATTGACGGAAATTTGTGGTGAATTCAATTCAATACACGTCAACTAGTTTTGTATATATTATGCCAATAATACAGAAGAATTGACTCAAAGAAACCGCGATTGGCTCGATGTCCGCATCATATCCGAAGCTCTCGTGACGGACAGACCCAAGTTAGTACGTGTACGATGGTTATTGACTTCGTCCATATGCAATCGACTTCGTAAAACACAGCCTGTCTATATGGGAAGACGATGGCGAAGTTGCCGTATATCTTCGTTTGGGAGCTAAAGTAAAATAAGCAGAAAGGAAGGGAATAGAAGTTACCACAAGTATTACGCAAATACCAGCGATTGGCAACTGCTGGAAAAAATAAATTTTGAAAATTCACTCTAAGTTTCTCTATTGTTTATCATCGCATCTGGGTCGTCGAGGGAGAAGATTATCGAGCCATGTTCGACTCAAGCAAGGTTTTGCTTGTTCTACTCTCCTTTCCGTCAATAACCCTTCGCAAAATCTAACGTACACAACATCTATATCTACGCTTAATAATAAGAAAAGTAATTAACCTCATGAGTGTCTTAATGATTTGAGTAGTGAATTCATGCGTGTGGTTTAGGTGCACAATATTGATCCCAAGTCTCCAACACTGTAAAACATTAGAGAATTTCACCATCTGTTTACTCATCTAAGGTTTGACTTGTGTTTTACCCGGTTCACGATATCAGTTAGGCAATTCACAAGCTCGACATTTCACCTACCTAAAGTTGGCTTTCTCGTGAAAGAAGAATTTGCAATTATCCATCCCGTGGTGCAATTTAGGGGAACAACCACGAAGATAAAGTGCTTCCAAGATCCTTTTTCGCATACTCATCCGAATCAGTTTGTGAAGCTGAGATTTGACTTTTCCTTCTGTGTCTGAATCATTCCGACGTCGATAGTCAATTGTTATGTTTCAATCATCCCAAGATTAAATTTTTTCGTCCCTCCTTTTGGACTTCATCGAAGGCCATTTGTTTATGGCCCATTTGTCATAGGCGAAGCCCGTGGACCAACACAATTTTCAAACATTACACGAAAAAGAAAGAGGCCCAATGTCAATAACTTTAGTCGCTCGTTTCATTTTGTTCATAATTCATGCCATATACTTAGCTTCATTTTGTTTGGTTTTGATTTAGGTCCCTAGTGATATTTATGAGTTGCACAAAACGTGTTTTATATCTTATGCAATGAGGTCGTTTGGCACCGCAATCTCGTAAGTAGTTTCACCGTGCGGACGGTTGTCTTCGTAAGGTATTTGCACGGCAACTTCTAGAGAGCTGCCCATGGTTAAGCATGCGTCGCGGTTTTGAAGCATGCGGGGTGCACGAGTTACAACACATTGTAGCTGGTGGGTGGCAATCATCCGCACAGCATGATATCACGACTCAAACATGATGATAGATTAACGGGGTTGGATTTAAGCCAATCGCGTTCTTGTCATGATTGGGTCATCTTGTAAGATAAGATTAATAAATCAACAGTATTCGGGTTCCAACTTGTGCAACTGGAAATCGATCCATTTGACTTATTTGGTTAAATAGGTCATTCGACCTCATTAACAACCTGACTTATATTGACTTAATTAATTTAAATTGTCTATATAATAGTACTGTATCATGAGTGAAGATGACAGTACTAAAACTATAAGCTTCCAATCATTGTTACCACTTGACAAAGTATTAGAATTATTTATTCAGTAGTCGTTGCTATAATATGACAAAGTAATAGATTGATCTGAGAATGATTCAAGTTATAAACTTTCTCCATGAGCTTTAAGCATCAAGTTGCCAACTAACAGAAGAATTGCAGTGTCAAACAAGCTCAAAAGATTCATTACACCATCCAGAAGATCACAGAAACCAGTATTCACAAGCATATCGTTAGGAAAGTAGCATCAAACTCCTCCAGTACACAGGCAACGCTTTACAATCTCAGCATCATGTTCGGCTCTCAGCTGCGAGGAATTACCGCAACACGAATTAAGAAAAAAGACGGACAGGAGGGGGGATTGTAATTGCCTAATATGTTGATATCCGGGTTCCTCACAGCTTCGGCTGGCAAAAAGCCGCGTTCTTCTTCAATATCTGTAGTCATCGTCATATATTATGTGGTTGTTCTTTCTTCTAGCTCGAGGTTCTCGATCAGCCTGCAAATCATACACGATTATATGTATCAAGGCAAATATTTTCGGAGCATGAACCACCGTGAGGATAAAGTTGAACCTGGGTACTACTTCGAATTCGAATGTAGGAAAAGTGAACCGTGGAGGATCGACAAACTGCTTGGTTGGACTACTTTGGAAATGCAAATTACCACATCATAAACATTCATGATAGACAAGTAGAGACAAGTAAAGCATACTTAGATAAATTCCCTATACAAAGTGTCATCCACCCCCATGAGATCTCATTTTGAAGTGTATCTTTTCGGTTCCGAATGATTAAAAGAGTAAATCGTAAATGCTAATGCAAGTGCTCATCCTTATGTTCCAGAAATAAGCCTAGCATGGATAAGAGATATTATATTCAAATCAAATCCCCGATGATGTTTTTTAGTAGGAACACGAACCCCAAGTTCTTCAGTTCCCCAATGAGAACGGATTGTTTGTTGCTGACAATCGAATCAATTGTAAAATGTAGAGACAGGACCATGAGGCCTTAGCAATTCACACGATGTTGGCTTGACATATCAGAGGAGCGGATCAGGTCTTGTGAGTCCCAAAACTAAAATTGCATCATGTAAGAGCCTGCGTACCTTGGAAATGAGCCTTTCGAATGCTTCGGTCCCGTGTTCTTCCATGTACCTCTCAGCAGCCGTGAGCACATCGTCTTGCTTTTGAAAAAGGCCCTTCCGCGGAATATACCACATTGTGGTAGCATGAGGATTCATATAAAAGCGTCTGATGTAGTGCTTATACACATAAGCCGCGCCGTTGAAGTGTGGCAAGACCAACCAGCAGACAAATATCAGCTTTGCATAAGGCCATATAGGAAACCTGAAATGGAGAAGAAAACTACACCAATCAGAAAGATGCAAGCGAGCAGATGCATATTCCAGTGCAAGGGCGGCTCGGTGACACTTTAGCAAGGGACAAGATGAAAATTTGTTTGGCGACGCAACTATATATTCGATTCTTTTTTCCTAATAAGCAGATTATCACGTATCATTCCCATATCATCATCATTAATCAGAGCATGGATGAATAATGAACAAGTCTGAGTTGAATGTGGCAGCAGCACCATTCTAGTTTGAAAGGATATTGCTTCCATACATAAATGAATATGCCGCTCGTGTTAAATTGGCGATGAATGATGCACATTAGCATTTCCAAAGTAAAACTTATTCTGATTATGCTACTATAAAGCACCGGTCCTAACTAGGCCAAGTGCCGCAAGCTCGATTGCGTTATTCTAGAAGTTATTTCAGCTATGTTTGCTATATAGCAGCCACTCCTTCCTTCCATTGCAAGTTCATCAGACTCCTTCCAAAAAGCCCAAGTCAAAAGTGTGCTAGATCAATTAAAGCCCAAACACTGGGCCGAGCGGGGGCGCACTCACAAGAGGTCCGGTGTTCGAGTCCCGGAAATCGCAAAAGCGAGAGAGCGACAGTGTAGAGCATAGAATAGGACAGACCAAAAAATTAAAATAAGATTAAGAGTTAAAGCGTAGATCTTTTGAGAAATCACTGAGCCAAAACGGGGATGACCTTTTGGACTTCTTCAGTTCACTGCCTTTTTCCCCCCATAAAGAGAGTTCGAATGGACATTACTGCATCTAATTTTTCATGAAAAATGTACGGATGCATTCGTGTACATAGAAATTATACTACACCTAAAAAAAAATCGCTCCTCTATTTTAACATTATATGACGACAACCAAAGTTTTGACTGCGCCACCGACATGTGTTTATCTTCGTGAAAAAGGTTAAAAGAAAGAACAAGATCTGATTACCATTCGAGGAGCTTGGCAAAAGTAAGCTCGAAGAGGGTAATCAAGGAATAGAGAACCCAGTAAGTGAGCCACTGCTGATCATCCGAGCGAGACCTGGTCTCTATCGCCTTTATCGAAGCATACCTGAGTAAAAACCCAGAAACAAAGAAAAGAAAAGAGAGCCAGAGACAGAGACAGAAGCAGAGAGACAG